>NW_006399931.1:1673304-1771292 GCF_000299155.1 Elephantulus edwardii | reverse complement strand
TTTTTAATGAATTTCAATGAAAGTTTACAGAGACTTTGGATTTCCATTCATTCATTGTTGCTATGTTCACTTTTTTGAGGAAGTGCCAAACTGCCTTCCAGAATGGTTGTACCATTTTACCATCCCACCAACAATGTATGAGAGTTTCTATCTCATCCCATCCTCTCCTGCGTTTACCACTTGCTGTCCTATTAAACTTTGCCACTGCTACTGAAGTGAGAAGGTATCTCATTGTGGGTTTTTTTTCAGATAGTGACTTAAGTAGTTGTTTTAATTTTTTTTTTAATACTGATTATTTACAGAATTCATATACATTGTTTTTCACACCGGATCTTCCCCATTTTCTTCACCCCCCTCCTTCTACCCATCAAGTTGTGCGACCCTTTGATTAACTACCCCACACTCCCACACCTGTCCCCATCTCTCTGTCCCCCCCCATGGATCCTCATACTACAACAATGGTTTTACACAGTATTTGTCCTTGTGGGTTTGAGTTAGTTCACTCAGCATAATGCTTTCCAGTCCCTCCCAAGTTAGGTAATCATTTACAAAATCATTGCTTCTCCGTCAAGCACGTTTTATAGTAGCATGGAGAAAATGTAGACTTTAAGAGTTGAGAAGATAAGAGTTAGAGCCCTTGCTCCCGTACTGGGTACTTTTCCTTAACTTTTTTTTTTTTGTGAGAAAAATTTATTACATTTAGAATTAGCCCGCTGGACTCAGTTTAGATGATCCCAATTTTGTGGGCAACATCCAAAGCATCATAATCAGGAGCAAGTCGAACATAGGCCTTCTTCTCTCCATCAGGCCTAATCAAAGTGTTGACCTTAGCCACATCAATGTCATAGAGCTTCTTTACAGCTTGTTTAATTTGGTGCTTATTGGCCTTGACATCCACAATGGACACAAGTGTGTTGTTATCTTCTATCTTCTTCATAGCTGACTCAGTGGTCAGGGGAAATTTGATGATGGCATAGTGGTCAAGCTTGTTTCTCCTGGGAGCGCTCTTCCGGGGGTATTTGGGCTGCCGTCGGAGTCTCAGCGTCTTAGGCCGCCGGAACGTGCGTGGGTGACGTGCAGATCTTCTTTTTTTTTTTGGCTGTGGACGCCCTTCAGGACTGCCTTCTTGGCCTTCAGTGCCTTTGCTTTGGCTTCAGTTTTGGGAGGGGCAGGGGCTTCCTTCTTTGCTTTCGGCGCCATCTTCATAGAAAGCTTCCTTAACTTTTTAAGGCCCTAGTATCTTCATACATCATAGAAGACAATGATAGCTGCTTTGTACGAGTAGTTGAGAGAGTTTAATGAGATGGCTCCTATAAAACACCTAGCTCTGAGGCAGTGTGGACTCAGTAACTGAATCCGTGTGCATGCGTACAGTCCCAGGGCGATTGCTTAGCTGGGCCGTATGACAGATGGGGCCTTAGTTGCTCTGTTTTTTGGGTTAGGTGGAGAGAAGAGTAAGGTTCTCGAGTTTGAACAGAAATAGGGCGTGGAAGGAATTGGTAGAATGTTCCCTAGGTAGAATACGTCTTGTTCAGCTGTAATTACTTTGGGAAGGTACATTTGTCAAGTGTTCTGTGGTGCTTTGATCAGACCACCTTCCTGGTAGCTTATGTCACTGAGCTGCTTCACTTAATCTGTTTGACTTGGTGGAAAGTAGGCAGGGTGGAGTGGCAGAGTCATCAACATCCTCTTCTGACTCTGAGATTCTGATTCTGGAGGTCTTAGAAGAGCCATGTTGGGAAGGACCTTAGAGGTTCTTTGCTGTTCAGTTTTTTGTCTAGCCACCTCTCAGCCTGCTAGTCAGACCCTTTATTTGCTCTTGGTTGAGAGGGCAATAGTATACACACATGGAATATATTAAAAAAGGGAAATTAAAAGAAGCAGATTTCCCTTTTACTCCTAATTACCAAAAAAAAGAAATAAAACACTGATGCATTATTGTTAGATAATTACAGGTTAGATAGAATTAAGATAAATGAAATTGCACTGTCTAAAGAATACAGTTGTTTAAGGATTTAAGTCCAAAAAAAGCTCAATTCCTTAACAGCAAGCAATCTTCTGTTACCCTGCAAGAGACCTCTTTGGGCCACAGATAACTGCTGACTCAGGCATTTCTATACAGAGACTACCTCCCAGGGTTCATTTTATATAATCTTGGCCTTTATGGAAGTAGCCAACTGGCTAATGGTAAGAAAAGCGACCATTTGAAATCATATTTAAATTTGTTTTAAGAGAGTTTGTTTTTCCAACTGACCAGAATTACAAACGAGATCTAGTTTGGTATGTTATAACCTAGTAGTATTCACCAGAAAACCTGACACGTACTAGGTGATGGATGGGAGAACCACTGAAGGGATGATAGAAATTACCTGCATCTTCCTGCTTTAAAGCCAGGGCTGTTAGAGTTAAGGTTCTCACTCAGGTGTATTAACCAGCTCTCAGAAGCAGTTCTGGTGAAGAGAGATGGACTTGATAGTCCTCCCTGTGCTCTCTTACCCTGTCTCAACCACTCGGGCTTTTTGTGGGGAGCAAGAATGGCAGAGTTTGTGGTTTCTGTGGATTTGTAAAATAAGGGGCTGATCAGTGGAGAAGACGCTTTGAATACTGTTCCCGCTGCAAGTAGGAGTAAGACAAAAGAATTGTGTCCTGGTCAGATTCTTAACTTGGTAAGTTGTAAGGATCAGATTCTTGGCCTATAAATCCCCTTTTCAGTATTCTCTCCACACTCTTCTTTAGTGACGGGGCCCGGGGGAGTGTATTTGGTCTATTTGAAGGAGCAGTCAGAACTCACTCTTCAGAAGCGGGGCGCTGACAGCTGCTTCAGAGAGCTCTGTGCAGGAGGCCCAAGCTCCCAGCTCTGCTGGTGAGGGCTGGGGTACGGCCGCCCGTCTTTGTTCCCCCTAAATCCACCCTCGCCTCGTGGCACCTACCCTTAACTTTTCCCCTTCCTTTGTTGAATCTTTCTTTTGACTCTGTGCTCCTTGGAATTCCTCCTGCTTTGAAAGAGCTGGTATAATATTTACTAATGTTAGATGGCTGTGTGTGTCTGTCTGGCCTCTGCCGGCCCCTCAGGGACACGGGTCGCGGGAGCCATGCTCGGCCCCAGAGCCGCTCACTGAGTTAACATTCACCTCGAGTCGCCCGTTGGCATTTCTTGGGAGAGGTAGAGGCAGCTTTGCCACGTTTCTGTGGGACAGCGGGCATGCTGACGGGCAGCATTTAGGGTCAGTGTAGGGCCGCCCGTGCAAGTAGAGATAGAGTGTGCTGAATATAAATCTGACGGGGTTTTATTCTGTGCTGACATTCCCTATCAGCTAGACCGCTGTGCTTTACTTGATCTAGGAACTTGTTCTCTGCCATATTAAAGATTTTTATGCAGTGATTCCCTCATAGATGTCTTTCTTTATCGTTTTGGCTGACAGGCAGAGATTTAAGAGACTACATCGAGCCTAAAAGCTTTTTCAATGGCATGGAAGTGTAATTAATGTTTCAAATGCCCAGGTAGAGCCTAATCGGAGTGGGTTTTATGTTTAACTTCATTTTCCTTGCCTGCTCTGAAGGCTGCTGTGTGCGACGTGGAAATCTTGGCACCCAGCCCCTAAGCTTCTCTGTGGGAGCAGGCGGGAGGCTGTCGGGTGGTGGAGCCCAGGTCTCGGTGTCCCCTGGCGTGGGAGCGGAGAACAGGACGTGATGGAGGGAGGAGGGCTTCTGGTGTAAACTGGGATACAAAGTAAAACAGACCCTCTCCTGAGCTGATCCTCACTTAGGACACCCAGTGTGTTACAGAGAACTGCTCTGGGGGGTTTTTCTTGGCTAACATCTTCAAAGAAACAGATCACCATGTTTGCATGACCGCTGGGAGGGTTTGAAACAACAACCTTTAGGTTGCTCTCTCACTGCCATCGAGTTGGGGTCACTGGGCTCATAGCTGACACTCCAGCGGGTTTTCAGAGTAAATCACATGGGAGGAGATAGCCTGTCTTTCTCCCACAGAGCAGCTGGGAGATCCAAGCTACACTTGCCTTTGGGTTGACAGGGCAGCTCTGTTCCCACTAGGCCACCAGCGGTCAAGTGCAGCCTATTGATACAGCCTTTGAAGGTGAACCTGTGTATGTGACTGTGTATGTGATTGTACAGGCTGTCGGTCTCTTCCCACCGGCCCCTCCTCTTATTCCTGCTCTGTGCTTGGCATTGTGCCTGGAGAGATATATATACACGTTTTTACTAGATTCTTACAAAAGCCCATCTAGGCAGGTACTGGCCCCCTTTTAGAGACACTGAGGTGAAGCACCTTTTCTCAGGTCACCGGCTATTGGTGGCAGGATGTGTATTCAGCTCCAGGCCCCCACTCCTTGGCCACTTGCTCTTTCCTCTCCTGGGCTTCCTCGTGGGACTCACTCTCCTGTCAGACTCCTGCATTTCCTAAGATTGCCTTTGGCCTGGGAGATACGCTTGGAAATTAGAAGCTGAGTCCTGGGAAGATGATTTATAGGCCTTTGGGTCCGTGAAGCCAGACACCTGGGGAGAAGAGGTTTTCTGAAAAACTCGACGCTACATCTCTGCCTTGTCCAATTCTCTGGCAACATCATTCTTGAAGAGCTAAGGGTAAAGCAGTCCCTCTGGCATGCTGTTGCTGTCGGTGGCAGGTTTGAATCTTGTGTTTAATTCCCATTTTTCTCTCCTGTGTCTCCTTGCAGATACCAATGGGGAAAACATTGCAGAATCTCTGGTGGCGGAAGGCCTGGCCACTCGGCGAGAAGGCATGAGGGCCAATAAGTAAGTATGAGTGGCCCTCTGAGGCTCCGCTTTCCTTCCGCTCTGTTGTGAGAGCTGGGGCCGCTCAAGGAAGGCCAGGCTGTCAGCTGCACGTTGCCTTTGCCGTATTTTACCCCCACTCCTGTCATCATTTAGCTGACTTTAGCTGCTTTCCTGCCTTCTAGGACGTTCCTGACCAGGTAGGGGTTATTCTGAGTGTCCTTACCCTGCAGGGGTGGTGTTTGTGACTCATTTAAAAACAGGCTTTGAGACCCAGGAAATTCACAAGACCCACTAAGTCTGTATCTTAAACCATAAGTATTGTGTTCCAGATTATTCATCTTTCCATCCATCCATCCATCCATCCATCCATCCATCCATCCATCCATCCATCCACCCATCCTTCCATCTCATGATATTTAGTAGTACCTTCTAGGTCCCAATTTATGGCATTGAATTTAGGCATTGAAATAAAGCTGTGAGCAGACTTCGCTTTTACCAGCATTTTGCTGGGGAGATAATAATCCATTAAACAAATAGATATATAGGATTGTGTCATATAAGAAATAAAAACAGTGGCAAAGTGCATTGAATATATACAACACAAGGCAGGATCTGTGGCTTAGAATCTGGGGAAAGTGACCAGGCTTCAGTTGCTTTGCTTTGAAAGTGAGGAAGTTTCTATCTTTGTACTCTTTCTAAGTCTGTCTCGATCTGTCGCTATCTGACTACATAAATGAAAGTGTTTGTTTCACTAATGGCAGTGTGAACTTGTTATCAGTGAGTGTTAGGTCTGTTAGGTTTCTGTGGTACCCACCCACATCAAGTTCAAGTTCACTAGTGTGGACACTCCGAATGGACTGCAGCTGGTGCTAGTTAACATTTTAGTGCTTGAAAAGTGATATGCTGCACCAGTAATTTGGAGTAATTTGGTTGCTGTTTAAATCGTTAAGTCCTTGCTATAGTATGTAGGGAGTCCGGTGGCCTAGTGGTAAGGAGTTGTACTGCCAGACAAAAGGCAGGTGGTTTGGCTCCACTGGCTGCACTGGGGGAGTGCGATTTACAGCCTCTGACAGCCTGCTGCAGGGTCAGCTATGAGTGTGTCCTGAGCTGACGAGACACAACAACAATGGGCTATATGAGTGCAGTAACGGTAGATGGGCTCTGTGGTGGGGCTGTGATTAAGACTGCCTGCTACCCAGAAGGTTGGCAGTTTGAATCTGCCAGCCGTCCCACAGGAAGAAGATGAGCCTCTCTGCTTCTGTGAAGTTCACAGTCTTAGAAACCTTTTAGGCAGTTTTTCCCTGTGTTACAGCTGTTGTATTTGGGTAATTTTTATTTTTTTTAAAAATAGTGATAGAAAGAACTTCTGCCATCTGAAAGGTCAGTGGTCCAAACCCACCAGCTAAGAGAAAGATGTGGCCATCTGCTTTCATGTAAAACAACAACAAACAACAACAACAACAAAATGTCCTGTGGGACATTTCTGGCCTGTCCAGTTGGAACCCTGCAAGTTAGAATCCACCCAGTTGCAGTCACCTTAATTTAATCTTGGTAGCTGTAGAAAAGATTGTAGCTAGGTAGTTGCATGAACTGTCCCAGTGCTGGGAGGGAGCGGACGCTTCCTCTGCAGCCTTTGTCGACTGGTAGACCATGTCATTCACCAGCCTCTCAGTCACCCTTCTTGACTGCAGCGGGTGTTTACTGAGGCTCTCTGAGTAGGGTGTGTACCTGTGGGGATTTGTTTTAGGTGGTGTTTCTGGAAGCATTATCTTAAAGAAGCTTTATCTTAAGTATGGTTGCTGGCACATTTGCCATTGCAGTGTTTCTTGGGAATACAATTTGCAGCCAGAGTAAGAATGGGGGAAAATCTGCTGCAGTAGTCTGTCCTCTCAGGAAAGGAATTTCCCTGGAGGCCAGTTCCTTTTTTTCTCCAAGCTTTTCTTGACCTCTGATGCCTCATTCTTCTCAGTTTCAATGTGGATTCATTATTTAAGGATCTATCTGATTAATTGATAGGGGAAATGGGCAGCCTCCTCCCATAGCATTTACTGCTTCTGAAAACTTGGTGAAGGCTCAGCTGTGAGGTGGATCTGATTCAGTGGTGTCTATCAAAGACAATGTCCTCTGATAATTAGGGAGCTCTGATAGCATAATCTGGTGGGAGGTGCGGCTACTAACCTAAAGGTGGTGTGTATACCTCTGTCGGTTCAAATCCACCAGCGGCTCTAAGAGAGAAAGACGGACATTCTTCTCTCCCACAATTTACAGCCTTGGAGACCTGCTGCAGGGTCAGCTCTTAGTCTGTTCTGATTTGATGGCAATGAGAGAGAGAGACACAGGCACACACACACACACACACACACAGCAAGAGAAAGAGACACACAGACACAGCGAGAGAGAGAAGCGAAGCGACCTTTTTTCCTCTATTCTGACAGCATTTTGGGGGAGGTTGTGGTGATGATCGTTGAAAACTTCAGGTTGTAGAAACTTATTTCTACTTCAAAATCTCTGCTGAATGTGGGAGAGTCAGGCGTTTAAGGTGGTGCTTGGTGACTGTACAAAGGCTTCACAGCACACTTTTCCTGTTAGCTTGGGGTGTGTGTAAGAGAGAGCTGAGGAGAGGGGCTGGTGGAAGAGGGATTTCTGAGTTTGGCTTTTTTTCTTTAAAATTTGCATTGCTCTGTCCACCGACTCTTGGGCTGGTCTGGTATATCCAGGCATTTCTCAGGTTATGAACACAATCTGCTCCTAAGTGTCTTTAAGTCTACTTTGTAGGTGAGTTGGAACAAATGCCTGTGATTCTTATTTAGCCTGCCTTCAGCGAGGGGATGGCTCTGGAAGCCTTTCCAGTGATTTAAATGCTGCACTTGTAGCAGCGAAGGTGATTGTGATGAAGAATTTGTTGCAAGGAGGGGTTGGTTCAATCCTTTCAAAGTGCGGGCAAATTTGCATAACATTAAAGGGCAGGTAGGCTTGGTCTTCTGCCAGACGAAGGAAGCCTTCCATTTCCAAACTGCATTTGCCTAGCTGGCCTTATTGAATGTATAAGCAGTTTGGGGGTGACATTATCTGTAATAACAGTGCTCACTCCGAGGGCCCCCGCCTTGCTCTGTAGAATGGCAGAGGGAAGGATGGTTCTTAGTCACCCTCCCTGCTCTGTCTCATGCTGAGCTGAGCCTGGATCCCAGTTTCCAAATCTGGGGTGGCTAAGTGATGCTGTGCTCCTGGAGCGGCTCCCCTCTGAGCCACCAGCGTGTTCTCTTGTAAGCACTGTTGGGGGCCCTCCTGCGATGGGTGCTCTTTGGATCATCTCATTAGACACACTTTGCTGTTTTAATCTCTTGTTTGAAAGGAGCAAGAGTGGGTCTCAAAATTATATTCATGGGGTGGGTTGTTTTTTTATTTATTTTTTTATATTGTGTGTGTGTGTGTGTATGTGTGTGTACCATCAAATGAGATCTGACTGGTACAGGAGGAGGTTGCCCCTCCTTCTCCTGCAGAGCATCTGGTGGATTCGAACCACGTTCCTCTGGGATTGCAGTGCAGCTTCTTGACACCATTTATGGTTTTGTAGTTAAAGGAGACCACGAACCTGAAACACACTCTTTGGTCTTCTTGAGGGGAGAAGAGACCAAGTAAACATGTTGCTGTCTGTGAACTCACTCCCCACACGTGCTTGTTTTCCATGGCTGTCACAGTCCTGAACAGAACCGGCTTGCCGATTGTGAGGAACAAGCGAAGGCAGCTAAGAAAGGCATGTGGAGTGAAGGCAGCGGCTCGCACACCATCCGGGACCTCAAGTACACCATTGAGAACCCACGGCACTTCGTGGACTCCCACCACCAGAAGCCTGTCAATGGTGAGGCTGGCGGGCCAGGCACTTGAGACGCGGGAGCTTCTTTCTGCCGTGTTTTGAGATGTGTAGGATCGAGGGAGCCCTCCTTTTACATATAAGCGAGATCGTTAAGGGTAACACAGCACTATGGGAATTTGAAGGAAAACATGAACTCGGCTCTCCTAGATGCATCTTATCGTGAATCTGCAGAGGCCAGGACTTTACTCTTGATGGGGGTGAGTTGTTGGCGATATGCTCATCTTCCTGCTCTGTAAAAGATGGCTACTTAAGTACATCCCTGGAATTAGAAGACGTCCTGTAGTATGTGCTGTGCATACGAACAGACAGATATCTATTTATTGGCTGTGTAATTTTTAGCCCTACCTTGAGTCCTTGTTAACTGCAGAGGCTGTGAAATAAAAGGATTGCCCACCCAGGATTGGTATGAATTAATATTTGTCGAGTTACTTTCGAGCCAGCTGGTGCTCAGGTGCGTGACCTTGCTTATGGTAACAAAGTTCAGGGATGAGCTGGGAGGTCCCAGAAGGTTCAGAAGACAAAGAAATCCATGTGGTCCAAATTCCCCAGGGATAGTTCACTGAACGAGCTCATTGTAAGAACGAACACTCCTGATCTGCCAGGACCCCATTGAGTTTCTGAGGGAGAATTTCTTAAAGGCTGGGTGTTTGGGGAGGTGAGCTGAGACTTCTTCTAATGACGTCAGTTGTTTCTTCTGTCATACAGCTATCATCGAGCACGTGCGGGATGGCAGTGTGGTCAGGGCCCTGCTCCTTCCAGATCACTACCTGGTCACGGTCATGCTGTCAGGGATCAAGGTCAGACCACACAGGGCCTCGGGCTGGGAAGAGTGTTTATGGAGGTGTTCATTGACAGATGGATTGTTCTACCTGGGTGTTCTGGACTTACCTGTTTCTTCTTAGTAAGACTGTTAACATTGTTCAGGGTAAACGCTGCAGTTGTTGTTGTCAAATTGGAATCGACTGCCCCTCTAGCAATTTTTAGAGACAGTAAGTTGAATGGGAGGAGATTGTCCAGTTTTCTCCCTCAGAGCAGCAGGGAGGATTCCACCCACGCACCATAAACCCTGCGGTAGGCAGTCCCAACTGGATTGAGTAAGCCTGTGTTTTCAGGACTCTGTATGCAATGGGCTCTGCTGGGAGTCTGAAGATGTGAACCTGGAGAGGCAGGCCAGGGAGTGTTGCCCTGGGCCGAATTGCTTTGTCTGAATGTAGTATAGCCTTTCTTTTTTTTTTTTTTAATTTACACACAAAAAATATTTTATTGTGTTAAAACATATAAACAAATAGACCAACCGAACTCATGTCTTCTAGTCCATTTTAGCCATTTAAAAGTACCCATTTGCTTGCTTACAGAGGATTTAAAGCTAAGCATTGGTGGTTTCCCCTTGGCAGTCATTGCCATTAAAATGACTTTCCACGTGATGATGTGCAGTTTAATCTCTTGCACCAAGAAATAGGAGTTGATGTTGCCAGTTTGCGTTGATGTGTGTGTTTTAAAGAGCCCCGATTCCCTGACTTGAGGCCTTCCCCAGCCTAGTGGTGTTGGGTTTTGTGCGTTCTGGAAGGTTCACTCTGCAGAAGGAGCTGACCTTCACTTTTGGGCTGTGTTACTCAACTTCCTCGCTTTGCTTTAGTGCCCAACTTTTCGTCGGGAAGCAGATGGCATCGAGACACCAGAGCCCTTTGCTGCAGAAGCCAAATTTTTCACCGAGTCTCGACTGCTTCAGAGAGACGTTCAGATCATTCTGGAGAGCTGCCACAACCAGAACATCCTGGGTACCATCCTTCACCCTGTGAGTATCCCGTGTGGGGTGCTGTGAGGGGCCGGGGTCAGGAGAGGGCAAGAGCTGGGCCGTGGTGCCACAAATGGGGCTTTGCAGTGCGCTGTGAGGGGTCGGGCAGGAGGGGGCAAGAGCTGTGACCGGGTACCACAAACTGGTGTGCTGTGCGCTGTGAGGGGTCGGGCAGGAGGGGGCAAGAGCTGTGACCGGGTACCACAAACTGGTGTGCTGTGCGCTGTGAGGGGTCGGGCAGGAGGGGGCAGGAGCTGTGCCCAGGTGTGACAAACCGCTGAGCACCTCATCACTAGCTGGAAGGTTGGTGGTTTGAACCCACCCAGAGATGCCCTAGAGGCGAAGCTGGGTGGTCTGCCCCTAAAAGCTCATAGCCTTAAAAGCCCTCTGGAGCATTTTTCCTCTGCGCACGCGGGGTTGCCAGGAGTTGGTGACAAATTTATTTCTTTCCTCTGTGTACTTAAGAGCCATTTAAATGTCACAGCAGCTATCTACCGAATTTTGAGGCATTTTCTAGGGCAGCAGTTATCTGATGAAGCCTGAAAAAATCTGCGCAACTTCCCAGTTTTAGAAGATTGCTTTCAATATTATGGGGTTTAAAAGGAGAAGAGGAACTCAGGCCCTTATTTCTTCATGTGTTGTCGTAGAGGTTGCAAGTCAGAGAGGTTCAGGGATTTAGACATCCAGTAGAGGTGGCACTGAAACCTGTAGACAGGAAGTTTGTATGGAGTCGTGACTGTTGGAAGCATAGGGAAAGATAGGAGGAGGAAGCCTCTCTATGGCAACACCAGGCCTTCTCCAGATACCGCCTGACTCTGAGCAGGAAGTAGGTTCTTGGAGTACATGTAGTTCTGACTGGAGGAAGTTTATGTGCTGTGCATCTTGGTAGGTAGATTATTCTTGGTTGATATACAGTCGTATTTCACCACTCCCAGTTTAAATGAATTTGCTTTCCTGTGGTCTGTGTCCAACACAGAGTTAAAGGACTAATATTCTTTGGCTAGAGGATTACCCCATGATGGCCGTTATGTGAATGCTTTGAGTTTTGGTATGGCCTGTGCCAAGGTCTTGTCTGCTGCTTTGAGGGCTGCCTGGCTGGCTGTGCCCTGCCAGATGGCTCAGTGTCACAGTAGAATGTGAATTTTAATTCACTGGACAAAATGTAGCTTGAGTTACTCCCTACTCAGCCCTTGAAAAGGGGAGGAAGTGCTGATTGTAGGGAAGGGAAGAATAGGCATAATCTCCGCTCAAGATTAGCAGCCTCCTCTGCCCACAAGAAGAGCTATTGAAATGTCAATTCCATTCATCGCCTCTAACATTTATCCTGGTCCCATTAGGGAGAGTTACTGTGCCGGTTCCTGTGAGAGTATCAAGTCAAGGCTGCTGAGAAGGTGCCCGAGCGAAGCCTCCCATCTTGGGGATGGCAGTTGAATGAGAGAAATTACTCTACATTTTTTCTTAAATTTTTAAAATTAATTGCAAAAGAGATTACTGTTCTCTTAATTGTTTCAGAAGTTTAGAGAAATGCCTTCTCTTGCATCTGAATCTCATCCGTGCGCACCTTCCACCCACCTTGTTTTACAGAATGGCAACATCACAGAGCTGCTCCTGAAGGAAGGCTTCGCGCGCTGTGTGGACTGGTCCATTGCCGTGTACACTCGGGGCGCAGAAAAGCTGAGGGCAGCCGAGAGGTGAGACGTGACGGGGGGCTTCCTCTGCAGGTTGAGGGTCTTTAACCTTAGGGAAATCCAGTACGTTCTTCACCCAGCTTTGTCCTTGTCTATGTTGTTTAAAAAAGCCGATGACTATTTCAAGCCTCCAGTTCAAGTGTTCTTATATATTATATTCATTAACAGGATAGATGGAAGAATAGGAAGCAAGGAATGGGGAAACAAATAAAGATGATGCTATGGAAGGTGCCCATTATCTTCTCCTAGTAAAGGGCTGGGAAAATTCCAGAAGCTGCCAGGAAATCTTGAGGGGAGGAAGAGGGGCTACTAGTTCCCTGAATTGGTCTTATTCAGTCTAGAAAAGGATTTCTGTTTTCACTCAGATGATATACTTCACTTGGTTTGTTTATGTTTTTAACTTATTTCTCTAGTTCCTCACTTAAGTTCTGGGTATAGGAATTTGGAATGAAATGCACTTCAGATTTGAGGACGATGAAATTGCTGTCTGCCACTCTCAGACAGACGGGGGTATAGATTGAGAAGCAGAGGTGGGGGTCCTAAACCAGGACCTTTCAGTGTTGGGTGAAGCCTGGAACTCTAATTCATTTGAGAGTATTTTAACGCTTAAGTGTTCATCTAACTATGAAGTGAAGCTTCATGTAATGAAGCCTCATGTTTTTGGATGCGTTCCATGATGTAGTTGCTGTAGAAAGAACTTGTTTCCAGGGGGGAAAAAAACAAGGTAAGGGAAATGAAAATACTTAGTGACAGATTTAGATGTCAAGTCCAAGTGTTTCTGGACATAGGTGAATTACACTCACAGACAGAGTAGCTAGAAGAACGGAGGCCGACCACGAGGAGACAAAGCCGGAGCTGCGGAAGGTCCCAGTCATCACCTTTTGTGTGCATCTCAGTAGTAGGTGGCAAACAGCTACTGTTGGTGCTGGCCACGCTCAGGGCTTCTGGTGGTTTATTTCAGAATCCTAAAAGTATGATGGTCTCGGTAACAAACTTTTAAAGAACAGAAAATATTTTTGCTTTTGAGACCTCTAAGAGATGAACACAGACACAAGTTAAATGACTGTGGTCATGCCCCCTTTTCTTAGATCCACATCCTTACAGCCTGTGTGCAGAAATATTCGCAAGTGTGTGTGTAAGTCGATTTTGATCTGGGCCATTTGATCTGACATGTCTGACAAAAGGTGCACTGTCTGATTAAACAGCACAGTAATGGGCAAACAAACAGAAGAGCCAATGAAAACATACTTCAGAGTCGTCCATTTGTTCCATACTTAAATTTGAAAGCTGGTTCACCTTTGTTACGTGTTAGGTGCCGTTTAGTCCATCCTGACTCACTGCAACCCTGTGTACAACCAAATGGAACTGCCAAGGTCCTGGGCCATCCTCCCCGTCGGCGCTGGGCCCAAGTTCAGTGTTGCAGCCATTCTGTCAGTCCGTCTCATTGAGAGCCTTCTGTTTATCTGACCTCTGCATTATCAAGCACAATGTCATCTTCCAGGGACTGGCCCTCCTCATGTCAGGCCCAGAGTCTGTGAGGTGAAGTTTGCCTCCTCACTTCTCAGGAGCGTTTGGGCCCGAGGTCATCTACGTTTGTTCCGGCTGTCCGTGGTCTAGTCGGCATTCTTCAGCCACACCGGCAATACTGTTTCCGTCCTCCTTACTCTTTCTCCGGCTTTTGCAGTCGCACGTGGTTGTTGCTCTGTGTGCTGTCCAGCTGGAACTGACCCTCCAGCAGATTCTCAGAGACTGTCGGTTGCACAGAGTCGATTTACCTGTCCCTCCCACGGAGCAGCTGGTGGATCTGAACCACATGCCTTTGGGTTGACAGCACAGCTACTTACCACTGGGCTATGAAGTATGAAAACACGGTGATGTGCACCTGGCACACCTTAGTCCTGAAAGCAGGTCTGCTTTGCTTTTGTACATTTTCTCCTTTGCGGCAGAAGTGCCCAGTGCTGTGTGCCGTTTGAGTTCTTGATGGCTGCTTCTGCAGATATTGATTGTGGTTCCAAAGAAATTGAAAAAATCCTGACCCCGTTAATCCGCCCTCTGTTTACTGCGATGCTACTTATTGGTCTAATTGTGAGGATTTCTCCCCTTACGATGACGTGTAATCCATACTGAAGGCTGTAGCCTTTTATCTCCATCAGTAAACGCTCCCAGTCCTCTTCATCTGTCGCAAGCAAATTGTCATAGCATATTGCGGGTGGTTAATGAGTCCTCCTCCAATTTTTATGTCATGTTCTTCTTCATAGTGTAGCTTCTTGGATTATCTGCTCAGCAGATTGAATCAGTATGGTGAAAGAGTACAACCCGGGCACACACTTTCCCTGATTTGAAACCACACGGTATCTCTACATTCCGTTTGAACAACTGCCCTTGGTGTGTGTACAAGTTCTGCATGAACACAGTGAAATACTCTCTATTTCCCATTCTTTTAAATGGTGTCCACAATTTATTACAGTCCACAGTCTGATGCCTTTGCATAGTCAGTAAAATAGAAGGAAACATATTTGTGATATTTTCTGCTTTTAGCCAAGATCTGATGTCAGCAGTGACATCTCTCATCCGTATCTTCTTCCGAATCTCTCTTATTTTTGACAGTTCTCTGCTGATCGCTACAGCTCTTTTAAAATTACCTTCAGGAAGATTTTATTTATATGAGATACTTTGTAATTTTGACAGTCTGCTGGATCACCTTTCTTGGGAATATGGTTCTCTTCCGGTCTGAATTTCTTGACCTAGCGACATTCCAGTGTTGAATCCTCTCAGTTGTGATTGCATGAATTCCCGGAGCCACATGATTTGCTAGTGCCTTCCCTGCCGTTTGGACTTCCTCCTTCACTGCTCTCACAGATGGATCATGTGACTCTTAATGCTGTCAGGTCAGAACCGCCTCATAACTGACCTCCCAGCAGGTTTCCAGGGCTGTAGATCGCATGGAAGGAGATTGCTCACTTTTCTCCCTCAGAACTGTTGGTGGCTTTGAACCCCAGGTAGGTCTGGCCTTCGGGTCAGCAGCATAACTCCCTGTGTGTCGACTGTACCGCCTGAGTTCCCTGCTGATCATATACTACCGACTAAGATGTTTGCAGATTGGCCTGCTCTTTCTGGTACGGTGCCTGTTTCCTTCCTCCTTTTATGCTTTCTGCATCCTTAATCTTCTTCGTTTTGTAGCTTTAGACTTGCCTTTTTCCTTCCGTTCATTCAGATTGAGACATTGCTGAACATACTCTTCCCGTCGGTTTTCTAACCCTGCGTCTCTGTGCATGCCATTGGAGCGCCTTGCTTTTTCTTCTTGAGGCCCCCTTTGTAATCTTAACGTCAGGGTTCCGAATTCTGGATGTTCCATATTTTGTTTTCTCTGTTCAGAAAATCAAAATGCTACTATTGAAAATTATTCTTCCCTCTGATTTTTAAGAATTGTTTGAATCCTTGGAGTTCCTGCCTCTCTTTTGAGAATGTGGCTGTCATAAGTATATCTGAGCTTGACAGCATCTTTGGGCGAGTCCTCCAGCTGATTCCCCACCTTTGAAAACCTGCAGGAAGGTGCGCCGTGAGTCGATCTCGGTGGTACACAACAACAGCAACAGAGAGGACCATGAGCTTTTGAAACTGCTCATATTCGAAGAATGGGAGTTATAAAACGGGCAAAAATTGAAGTAGTAAAATAGTTATAAAACACAGATTGTATTCCAATAATTTTTTAACTGCTTCCCTCCCTCCTACTTTATATGCTATATCTGCGTAACTTGTGACTGTTAGTGAAACAAGAACTGCTAGTGCAGCTTGCTTTATGGAATATTTTACTTGCTTTGTAACTACCATGTGATGGCTTAGTGGGTGAAAGTTGTGCTAGAATAAAGGCAAGGAGTTCGAATTCACCATCTCTGGAGCAAGCTGGGCAGTCTCCTCCCACTTGATTTACACCTGTGGAAAGCCACTGGAGGGGCAGCTGTCAGGCAGCTTCACCTCGAGGGCAATGCATTTTTGAGTCGTTATTTAAAATAGGTTTGCAGATAAAAGAAATAAAACAGGTTTAATCTGAAATATCAGGTCTTTTTCTCTGTACATGTGTCCACTTAATTAATTATAAATTTTATATATTTTAAGCCAGGTGTTCATGGATTTAAAAAAAAAAGCTTTGCATATATTCCCATTTCTTGCTGATAGTCAGAATCAAAAACTACTGAAGAAAGTTTTCTACTAATATGACAAGCTTACAAGCTTGTCAGTGAACTCCTGTTGGACTGGTGTCTGTGTTTTTCATACTTCGGATACAATGCAGTGACAGGTCCATAGTTGTCTTTCACTGGAACTTTAGCGCTTCGTAACCTTTTTTATAATTCATACAAATGGAAATCAGGCCGGCTTGTTCTTATTTCAAAATCTGCCTATTTATTTAGAGGTCTGTATGTTCCCAGTTAAAAGAGCAGTGACTGTGTGTCTGTAGTTCAGCAGTCTAGTGTTTGGGGGGGGATAATTAGGGGCTGCTGGTTGAGTCAGAGAGCAGATTGCCAAAATGGACTGTGCTGACCATGCTTGACCATTAAAAGCTCCATTTCTCTGTGTGCACTGTGAGTTGATGGTATATGTGTGTAGTTTGACTGTTTTCATTCGCCATCACATCTTTGGTGGCTTTCACTCTTCTGCCATGACTCTTTCTTGGCCTCCTTCGTGGTGAGGCGGTGTGGTGTTCTGTGCTGTTTGCTGCCGTGAGTGTAGTGGGTTTCATGTACTGAGAATGGATTTCATGTACTGACAGTGGATTGCATGTACTAGTTTGTGCTAATGGTCTTTTTTCTGCCCTTGCTTTGCTGCCAGATTTGCCAAGGAGCGCAGGCTGAGGATATGGAGAGACTACGTACCTCCCACTGCTAACTTGGACCAAAAGGACAAGCAGTTCATTGCCAAGGTGAGTCATTCTGAGCATCTTTTCACGTGTAATGGACATTGCCTGGCCAGGGATATTATGAAGGTTTGAACAACCAGCTGTGCTATAGCTCTTGATTCCTTCAAGGCAAGAGTGGACTGAGTAAGTGAGAGAGAGAGCGTGTGGGTGTGTGTGTGTGTCTTTAAGTGAGCAAGCTTAGTTAAGACAAAAAGCTGCTCTGCAATCCTGAAGGAATGCGGTTCGAGGCCCCCAGCTGCTCCGTGGGAGGAGGATAGGTAATCTCCTCCCGCGTGATTAACTGCCTCTGACAGTCTGTGAGAGGGTGAGCTATGGGTTGGTTCCCCCTCAATGGTACACTACAACAACAACAAGGAATGCCACAGTAACTGGGGTCATGGGAGTAATGGGGTGGGTGTGTTAGAGTCCATGAGTCTGACTCAGGACAGTGCAGGGTTCAGATTTATTGTACATCATTGTGAGTCACAGGCAACTCAGTGACACATAACAACAACAGGAATACTAAGACTTTAAACATTTCTTACTCTAAATTAGCACAACTTCATTAAACATAAAGTTGCATCCTCCTTTTGAAGAGTTTACCTTCTCAGCAATGACTTTCTGAGATTTCCTACGCCCGAGGCTCTGTGCCTGAAGCTGCCTTCTTTCCATTTTGGGACTCTCATAATTTTGAACTTTTTCTAACATAATATTTCTATCTGAGTGTTCTCTCCTGTTGATGTTTCCTGGGATGGATTTCTGAAGGGAGTCGAGTTACCGAATAGATTTTCTTGGCTCCGTCAGAGATGTTATAAAATGTTTTTCCACTTAGTTGTAGGGTCTGGAACCTCAAGTAGTAAAACTGTTCTCCGTGCTTTCCCAAAATGCTGAAATGTGTTTCAACTATACTTGGTTTTGGCAAGAGATGTTGGAAGCTTTGTCTTGAGGGACTGCCTGGATTTGGAGCAGAAACTGAGTTTCCTATAGATCACGTGGGAGGAGAGCGCCCATCTTTCTCCCACAGATACGCTGGTGGATTTGAACTCACAGAGAGGCAGAAACTTTGGGTTAGCAGTGTGATCCCTGAGGGCTAGACCACCGGCGGGTCTGAATGTGGTTGAAATACCTGTCATCTGAGCTGGCTGGTCCAGTTGCCCTGACCCTGAGTTTGGGATGGAAGGCCACTAGGTGGCACTGTGAGCCTGAGAAATTCAGGAACTGCTTATCTTTGCAAGGCAGCATTTTAGCAAAGTCCCTAAGGAATTGGCTTCATTTCTTCTTCACGTTCTTTTTTATCAAGCCCAGAGCAGTAGGTCGAAGAGTGCTCCAGCGGCCTCTCTTCCCCTTCGTAGGAGGTGGTCTCCAAGCAGCTGTCAGCTTACCTGTCATCACCCGCATTAGTGAACGCGAGTGATAACAGTCCCTGGTCTGATGCCGACTGGAAGGGGCTGTTTTCCTGCCTGTGAGTGCTGCACTGGCGTGGAGACACTGCCTGTCCTACCTGCTTGGAACTCGTTAGGTTGTGGCTCTGTGTCTGGACTTGAGCTCTGTGTTACAGGACTGCAGCAGCACAGTACAAAGCTGATTGTTCACCCCAGAGGACGACAGGCCTTCTGCTTTTTCTGCTATCACTCTGTTATCAGGGTGGACGCAAGGCACAGAGGAGCCCACTGGCCGGCTCTGCCATCCTTGTCCTTCTGCAGTTGAAACTGAGGTTGTAGAAAAACTTCGGAAGATTTTGAATAGTGTCAGGCCTTTGCTGGTTGGGGAATCAAGACATGGCCAAAGAAATGGAAAGGATTAGGTGACTGAGCTCGAGCCTTTAGAATTGATCTTAAATATTACTTTCTTGGTCCTGGCACACCTTGTTTGTTGTGCTTTGCAGGATTGCAGTTTTTAATCAATCAGAGGTTTGCTCAGCCCTCTGTCGATGAAGTCTTGGGCCACCATTTTCCCAGTAGCACATACTCACACTGTGTCACTGTTTCACGTTTTGGTGACTCTGACAATGTTTTACTGTTGTGCCGGGAATAGATTCCAGCGCTTGCCACCCTCTGCTGAGCTTCTGAGGCTACAAATCTTGACTGGAGGAGACTGCCTGGTCCTTCAGTACGTTGACTGGTGGATTCGAACTGTTGACCTTTGAGTTAGCATTCCAACATGGATCACACTGTGCCAGCAGGGCTCCATAATAGAGCATAGGAAAGTGTGAGTCTAACTTTGTATGCACTGGGAAATAAGCAAATAACACATTGTGGGACTTTTTGTGTGTGTGTTACTTGCTTTATTGTGGCGATGTGGAATTAAACCTGTATCATCTCCACAGGACACCCAGGAAAGCCAGAACATGGCCTGCTCTTAGCTGTAATTTTTTTAAAATCCAGGCTCTGTTTTGTTGGGTGTGGTTTTAAAATTTTTAAAAAATTTTATTTTTGTGTGTTTGTACCAGATCTGACTGGTACGAAGGAGACTGGCCCTCCTTCTCCAGCAGAGCATCTGGTGGATTTGAACCATGAGCCTCAGGGATTGCAGTACAGTTTCTTGCCACTAGGCCACCTGAGCTCCCTTGATGTGTTTTTCTTCAATGAGAGGCTTTTTGTTAGTCATGGTGCCTGAACAGAGAAACATCTCATTTACCAATCTGTAGAATCTTAAGTATAAACCCTGGTCATCTGGATCTTAAAGGAAAGAGTGAAAGACGTAGAAAAGATCTTCAAACTTCTTGATCTTTTGAAATTCTTCAGCATTATTTACATCTTTAAAACAGGGGAGACGGAAAGCATAAAGAACATAAAGAAAAATACCCACATTTTCTCTTTCGACCGAGGTGAAGCTGCTGTGCATCCCCACCCCCTTTTTCTTTCTCTCCTTTTCCCCCTTTTTTGAAAAGCATAGCTGATTGTATTGTATCAGCCAAGAGCTGGCTGCATATGGCCCATGGGTCAAATTCACAAACCACTTGATTTTGTGCAGCCCTGAGTTCAGAGTAGATTTTACATTCGTAAACAGTTTTTTCTTTTTTAAAAGACTGAACAAAACTATTATGTTTAGCATGTGAAAATGACATGAAATTTACATTTCCGTCTCATAAACTAATTGGAACCCAGCCAGGCTCATTCGTTTCTCTCTTGTCAGAAGCCCTTTTCGGCTACAGTGGCAGGGTTGAGGGGAAGTAAGGAGTCTCCACGACTGGCAGAGTCTGAAGTATTTGCTTTCTGGGCCTTTCTGTAGAAATTTGCCAAATCTTGATCTATACCAGTCCTGCCCAGAATACCTTGGTGGGAGATAAGGAACTTTGGCTGTAATGTAAATCAACAAGCAGCGCCCTCCATGGGGGTGGGGAGTGTCTTGTTACAGAGGAAACCCCCAGCAGTGACCTTAGTGAGGGAGCCAGGTTACTTTGTGGTACAAGTTTCCCATCTCATTGCAAGTGGGCAGCCAGTTTAAGTAGGGCTGACTCTTTTTCCATAAGTTTAAGTTCTTCAATTTTAATTTTTAACACTTACAGGCTGAAGGTATTTGAAGGGCTTATTAAGAGATGTAGTAGTTTGGTTTTACTCTCCCTTGAGGCAGCCACTTGGACTCTTGGCTACCATGTAGCTGATGAATTGTTTATATTGGTTTCTAGATTGCTGCATTTGTAGCTCTTTCCTTCATGTCATGAAAGATGAGAGTTCACATCCCCCTCCCCACGCTCATGTTGGCACATGTATCCTTCTCCAAGCCTTCCAATATAATTATATCGTAGTGTTAGTTAGATTAATATTCAGTGTTTACAACTGCAAATGCTAAACACCACTGAGCCATGTAGAGTATTATGATTACTTTCATTTCCTTAGTATTTTGCTTTTCCTTCTGCTAATCAGTTTTTCATGTATGCCTTTTTCTCCTTACATCCTCAGCCCCCAGGCTCTCTGCTTGTGTCTTAACTCGTCTCTCTAGGACTTCTTTCAGATTGCTACTACCTTCTTTTTCAAGAACACTTTGTCAAGAGCCTTTTGACCAGTACGGCTCTGGAATGTTTCCTCTTTGTGCCTCTCACACAGCTGTCCTCTTTGAATCTCTTCACCGTCACCCGGGGTTCCCGCTACCACCCTCCTGGGTAAGAACTGCGTTTTCAGAACCCTGTGGCTTCTTTTTCATGGTCAATTGCTTCACTTCAGTCTCGTTTTTAGTCTCATTTCGGTTGGAACTGGCTCAGAATTGACCCTCCAGGGAGTTCTCAGAGGCTTTATATTGCACAAGAGGAGACTGCCCATTTTTGTTTTTTGGAGCTGCTGGTGGATTCGAACCATCTGACTCTAGGTTAGCAGTGTAACTCCCTTACCCACTAGGCCATCAGAAGCCTCCTGGAAAAAGAATGCATAGGAAGTAAATTTTTGAGCCATTTCATGCCTGTTCTTCACTTCATTTGATTTTAGGTAGGTTTAGAAGAATTTTAAGGCTATCATCTTTGATCTTCTGCAGCAGATGTTTTAAGCCCACTTTATGTCAGCGAGGTTATATCATCTTCAAAATGTTGGTTGTTGATGAGTCTTCCTCCAATCCTGATGCCATGTATAATGGCATATATTCTTCATAAAGTCTAGCTTCTTGAATGATTTACTTGGTGTACAGATTGAATAGGTAAGGAGAAAAGATACAACCCTGACACCCACATTTCCTCATTTTAAACTATGCAGTGTTCCCTTGCTTTTTTCAGACAGCAGTTTCTTTTCTGTGTATAGGTTTCACATGGGCACAATTAAGTCATCTAAGATTCTTACTCTTTCAATATTAGCCCTAATTTGTTATGATCCACACAATCAGATGCATATTAAGAAGACTGTGGTATCAGAATTGGAGGAAGGCTCACCAACCACCTGTATTATGCAGATGATACAACCTTGCTTTCTGAAAGTGAAGAGGACTTGAAACACTGCAGAAGACAGAAAACTACAGCCTTCAACATGGATTATATGTCAGTATCAAGAAAACAAAAAATTCTCACCACTAGACCCACAGGCAACAACATGGTAGATGGAGCAAAGATTAACATTGTCTGCAGTTTCATTTTACCTGGCATCCACAGTGAAGACCTGTGGTAACATTTAGAAATCAGAAGACGTGTTGCATTGGGAAAATCTGCTGTCAGGGGCCTCTGCAAAGTGCTGAAGAGCAAGGATGTCAGTTTGAAGACGAAAATGTACTTGTCCAAGTTGTAACCTTTTCATATGCTTCCTGTGCTTTTGAAAATTGGACAGTGAATAAGGATGAAGAATGAATGCCTTTGAGCTGTGATGTTGGAGAAGAGGACTGACTATCCCATGGAATGCCAAAAGAGCAGATATGGCTTGGAGAAAGTGCAACCAGGGTGATCCTTAGAGGCAAGGATGGTGACACTTGTGTTCAGGAGGGACCAGTCCTTAGACAAAGAGATTAATTATGCTGGGCAAGGTGGAGGGTCAGAGAACGAACGGCAGCCCCTCAGCAGGACAGATTGCTGCAGTAAGTATCACAGTGAACTGGAGCATATCCAAGGCGGTAAGGATGGAGCAGACAGTGCGTCAGACCTGCCGTTAATCCCATCGCTGTGAGTCCTAGTCAACTAAAGGCCTTTTCCTTTGGAGTGGTGAAGGCATCAATCAGTCTCCTGTCTTTTAGCATATATGTGTTCATATGTATGTTTCTGTGGAGAAAAATGTGGCATCAGGATTGGATGCATCAAGAACAACCTGCTTTATGCCTTTTATTGGAAGTGCATAGAGCTTGAAGCATTTGCTGCCAAAGATCAAAGACTATAGCCTTCACTGTGGATTATATCTCCACAAAAAGGAAACAAAAATTTTCACCACTGGACCCATAGGCGATGTCATGACAGATGGAGAAGAAATTGTGTGTGTACGTGTGCATATCTGTTCTGAGGTGCTGTCCAGTTGTTCTAGTTAAAGGGGACCTTGTAGGACACGGAGCAGTGCCTCATAGGATTTCCCCGGCTTGACATCTTCACCCTCCAGGTCGTCTCTCCCACACAGATGCTGGATGGGAGTCAGCTGTCAGAGAGCAGCCGAGGCCTTCAGTATTAGACCACCACGGCTCCTAGCTTGTTTCAGAGCCTTCTCATTTCCTCCTGACAGGATTTCTTTTTTTCTTTCTGGAAGCTTTTAGCAAATTCTTTTTGATCGTTATGTTTGGAAATTTCTCAGTGGTGCCTTTATTAAAGTATCTCATGCTTCAGGTTTTAATCTTGGGAACTTCTGTTTCCATTTCTTTTCTTTTTCTGAAATTCCTATCATTTACATGTTGGGCTCTATGGACTGGTTTAATGTTTTCCTTCGTCTGTTTGTCTTTTGTTCTCCTTTCTAGATGTCTTTGCATTTCTCTTTCAGCTCTCCTTTTAAGGCTTTTCATTTACTATACTATATTTTTAATAAAAAAAAATTTCCGTTTTTCATTCTCTGAGCTTTCTTTATTAATAGCAATTTACAGAACCCAGCGTCCTGTTCTTGGTTCATAGCTGACAGTCCTCTGTCAGCACTCTAAGAAGTGAAGTGTATTTTTTGTGGAAGATCCTTTCTTCCGGCGTAGCTGTGTTTTCTCCAAGTTGCTTTCCCCCGTTTTGGTCGTTTTAGTCTATCTCATACTCTTTCCTCAGATGCCTGGCGATCCTTGGCTGTCTCTTACTTAAGAACAAGGCTTTAAAATGCTACATTAGAAGCAGTGAACATATGTATGGGATTTAGAGAGTACAGCTTGATGGCCAGCTGTTTCTTACACAGATCTCTAGCTGAGCCTAGTTTTTGGCCCCATTTTCGCCGCCACCTCATACCCTGAATGTTGACCTTTTCTGAGTCTTTAGATGTGATGGTCTGCAGTGTAAATGAGGTTTTGCGTTTTCTCACCACTGGCCCAGGATTCAGGTTTTGTGACTTTGTAGAATCATGTACCACTTAACCACTTTTCATGTTCCAGAATTTGTTGTTGCTCGCTCTTCTGTGCCTTTGTCTTTGTGCCTTCAAGAAGAAATTGTTTTGTATTTTGCTTTATAGAGATTAAGGGAGAAAATGTAAACATTCGAGTTCGTTTCTTTAATAAGTATGTACTATTCTGTTGTAAGGGTGCTCCATAGTTTATTTAACTGAGTCTCAGGTTGATAAATTCTGCAGTTGACAGCTTTTGTTGTTTAAAGAATGTCTCTTGGAATATCCTTTCACCCAATCTGGATAAATGGCAGTTGTTTCTTCTGGGATGTTTAGGAACATGCCTAGCTTGTTGCTTCTCAGGATTGGTAACCAATGTGTACTAGTAAGGGCATTCATTTCCTAGTATCTTGTAGAGCAGAGATTTTCTTAATGACCATGTAGTAGATGTTTTAGGTATCATGAAGCTTATGGTCTCTATTCAGACTATTCAACTCTGCTCTTGTATAATAGACAACATGAGTGAATGAGCATGACTGGGTTTAAATAAAACTTTATTTAAAGCAATAGACAAGGGACTGGATAATCTTTGAGCCATAGTTTGCTAACTGCTGTTCGGCAGTGGAACACTGGTGATCTCAACATTAAATACAAATATAAACATATATAAATTTCAACATTAACTAGAAAGGGAGGGATATCTATGTGGATTTTCTTCCCCCACTTTTAAATTAGAGCCTAGCTACAATTTTACCTGTTTAAAAATGCTTACTAAAGCCAAATTACTTTCCAGAGGACCTCTTCAAGTCACTTTGTTTTCTCCCTGCCATGTCAAATTTTGTTGTTATGTGTTATTGATTTGCCTGTGACTTCTCTGAACCCTGCCCTATCCTGAGTCAATCTCATTGTCTCCGACACGCCTATCCCCTTTACCACAGTTACTGTGTCAGTCCATCTCGCCTGGGGTCTTCCCTTCCTGCACTGACCCTCCACCCTTCCAAGCATAATGTCCTTCTCCAAGGACTGGTCCCTCCTGGCCACATGCCCAACGTATATGAGACAGAGCTTCAAAATCTTGGCCTCTAAGAAGCAGCCTGGTTTCATCCTCTCCAGGGCAGACCTGTTTGTTTTCTTGGTGGTCCATGATATGATCAATACTCTTCTCAACACCAAACTCAAAGGCATCAATTCTTCTTCCGCCCTCCTTAGTCATTGTCCAGTTCTCTGATGCCTAGCAGGTTATTACAAAGACCATGGCCTGAGTTAGGCGTACCTTAGTCTTCAGACTGACATAGTTTCTCTTTGGCACTTTGGAGAGGTCCCTGACAGAAGACTTCCCAATGCAGTTTGTCTTTTGATTCCTGACTAGTGGTGCCATGAGTGTTGATTGTGGAGCTGAACAAGCTGAAATTGTTAACAGGATTAATCTCTTCTCCATCTCTTGTGTTGCTGCCAGTTGGCCAAGTGGTGAGAATCTTTGTCTTCTTGATCTTGAGCCTCAGTCCATATTGGAGACTACAGTCTTTGACTTGCTGCAGCAAGTACTTCAAGTCCTCCGGTTTCTACGAGCAAGGTTGTGTCATATACTTAATGTAGGTTTTTGATGAATCTTCCTCCAATCTTGATGCTGCATTCTTCCTCATAAAAACCCAACCTCCTGAATGATCTGCATACAGAATGAAAAGGTATGGAAACAAGATGCATCCCTGACGCACTCCTTTCCCAGTTTTGAACCATGCAGTGTTTCCTTGCTGTATTCTGAGGACTCTTCCTGATCCATGTACAATTTTCACATAAGGACAATCAAGTATTCGGTGATTCCCAATCGAGTACTGCTCTGGTACTCTCTGCTTTCAGCCAGCATCCATTTGATATTGGCGATAATGTATCTTGTGCCACGACATCTTCTGAACCTGGCCTGTATTTCTGGTAGTTCTCTGTCGACGTAGTGTTCCAGTCATTTTTGGATAATCTTCAGCAGGATTTTGCTTGTGTGTAATATCAGTGATATTGTTCTATAATTTCCATACTCTTGTCAGGTCCCCCATTTTTTGGAATGGGAACAAATATGGATCTCTTCTAGTCAGTTGGCCAAGTATTTGTCTTCCAGATTTCTTGGAACAACCTGGTGAGCACATCCAGATCAACATTTGTCTGTTGAAATGTGTCCGTTGGTGTTCCATCATTTTCTGGGGCTTTGGTTTTTTCCCCAATTCAGAGCAGATTGAACTTCCTCCTTCATCACCATTGCCTCTTGATCATATGTTGTTTCATGAAATGCTTGTGTGTCAGCCAGTTCTTTTTGGTGCAGTGACTCTGTGTATTCCTTCCATCTTTTTTTTATGTTTCCTGGATCATTCATTATTCATCCTTAAGTATTGAAACTCAAGACTTGAATTGGTCTTCAGTTCCTTCAGCTTAACTTAGCCTCTGATATTCCTGCAAGTCTTAGCTGAAGGGGTCTGCTCTGAGGGTCACGTGATTGTAAGGCCTGAAAACAGCAATCACCTGTCTCTAAGTATGTAATTGTACAAGCCACAACCCAGAAAACCTAAAGAGCCTCAGAAAGATGACCTCATCAGTTGTAGGGCCCAGTAGTTGGGTCCTGGAACTGCTGCTGAAGTACAGATTGTTTCTCCAAAGGCTTACGTCTGAGACCTTTGAAACGCCACAGTGGGTTCTCTTGCTATGTGTGGCCTATTGAAAGACTGGTTTCCATTGCTGGCGTAAGCAGTTTGAGTTCTTCAGGAATGAGCTGCAAGGAAGGGCTCCCTTGTCTCTCCAGGTTAGCAGAGAAGCGTGTTCACTTCACAGCGATTAGCTGAGCCTGCTTGAGACTTTTGTGCCTGTCTGGCCTGCCAGTTTCCTGCCTGCCTTCCCCATGGCGCTTTAGCTGATCTGTGCTGTTTGTAGCCATATGGTCCCCCGAGCACGTGGCCTGCCTTCCCTGTTCCTGCTTGCTGCTGGATCCTTCGGCCTTGGAGCTTTCACAGACCTGGATAACACTGTCCCCAAAGAGCTTCTATCGTCTGGCTATAATGCCTGTGTCGTGGGATCCTGCTTGACCCTGGACAAACAGAGCCCACACTTGGTATCTTGAAAAGATGCACAAGAGCTAGAAGTGGTTCTTGCCTTCAAGGCGCTTGCTTACCTCTAGGGCTCCAGATGGGAGTTTGTCTGAGTAGTTAATTGTCCTGTGTTGGAAACCACTTTCACTTTTGGAAGTCAGGTTATAAGTTACTCGTGGACATAGAAGATTGTTGAATATTTATTAAGTTAGCTGTGCTTGCAGTCGTAGTTCTGCATGAACATTAGGGTCCTGGCTCTCTGAGATAGTTTTGAAGCAAGGGTACTGTTTACTGTTTCCAGTGTCATTCCATGTGGTAATATGGAGAGAAGATACACATAACAGCCACTTCTTTGACTTTTGTCATATGGCTTCAGGGTGTAAAGGAAGTCCTGGGGATGTTACGGCTGAGAAGGGGCCTCTGCCAGCATCCACAAGAGGCCAAGCTCAGCTTGAATCTTAAGCTAACACACAGATTTGCTGATAATGAAAGAGGAAATGATTGAATCAGAAAAAAAATGGTAGTATGTGTTTACGCAGCCTTATTACTGCTAGATTCTTATTTCACAGAAAAGTTGAACGTTCCTGTAGTAAGTACCCTCCTCAACTGTTGCCTCTATTGTTAACATCTAGTATGGCACAGATGTTATATGTAAGAAAATAATATTATTAACTAAAATTTAGCTTTTACCTTATGTAATTGTGGATTCTCACCTTTGACAGCACATTATGTTGTTTAGCTGTTGTGGGGTGTTTTTTGTTTTGTTTGATTTGATTTTGCGTTTTTTTTTTATTTGAAGGAAGCTAAAGAAGCTTTATTAAGGGATCTCCTGGGCGGGATTCCTTGGTCTGCAGAGAAAGAAACAGGCAGAGGGACAGACCAGGGAAATATCGTACCCTAAGGTGGATCAGGGCAGGTTTTATAGTAAGGATCTTTAGGGAGGGAGGATTTTGTGGGTTTTAGTTTGTTTGCTTCTTTGTTTTTTTATGGTAAATTTTGAGAAGATTTACAGAGCAACGGTTTCCCAGTCCATAATATGAAGCACATTGTATCTGATGGCGTTGACTGTAATCTCCACAGTGTAAATCATCACTCATCCCTCTTCCTTCCTATATTTCCTGTTTCCTTTCCTCCACCTTTCCTCATCCCTCTTGCCTTAGGAACTTTGTCCTTGGGCAGATACCGTTATCATTCTAGGGAGTGTTTGCTTTCCTAATGATATTCTTGTAGCCCCTCCAATTGCTTGGCTAAAAATGAAGACAAGAGGCTTCAGTTCCAGGCTTGAGAGAGGGTGAGGGTCGCAATCTTGGGCTGTGGCTCAGGGTCATGTGTTTTTTTCTGGACCTGCTGTAGCTGGATGCTGTGGAATTGACCCTGACTCATAGAATGAGACCTTGCCTGACCCTGTGTCATCACAATCCCAGCTACTCACAAGCTCATCGTTGCGGTCACTGTGTCCATCTCCAGCTGGTCTTTTTTATTACTTGCAGTTTTGCTCCACAGTTCTCTTTGCCTCTGTCCAAGGTCTTGTAATCAGAGCAGTTTGTAGTGGTAGCCAGGGAACCACTTAGTTCTTCTGGTGTCAAGGTTGTGGAGACTGTGGCCCATTTGTCCTGTGGACTATCTCACACCACATGACCTTGAGTTGTCTTATCTCCTTGGACTTCTCTTGGCTGTGACAGTTTCTCAGCCTTTCCTTGTTTTCGTGACCTTCAAAGGGTTGCAAGCCTTTGCCTGATCAGTGGTTGTTGTCAGGGGCTGGCAAGCACTTTTAGCCATGTGTTAGGTGCTTTGAGGAACATGGCCCAGGTCTTTTGAAGGCTGCCCTTCTGTAAAATATGTCTGATACCTGATGTCTTTTAAGTACCCATTTCAGTGTCTAGTCTTTTGTGAGTAGTTTCCCAGGGGAGTTTACCTTAGCAAGCTCAAGTGGTGGGCTCTGTGTCACAGACCCACGTGGCAGCTGCAGTTTGCTGGGACACTGGGGAAGGGATCCATGGATCAGGGTCAGAGTTGTGATGGAATCTTAATTTTACCTATGTTCCCTGTTGCCCAGCTTTTCTGGGATTGGTTTTGGGAGATCAGCTATAGTATCAGCAATAAGGGGGCAGGAAAAGTGGCTGGCTGTGACAATTTCAGCATAGACAGGTATTTGGTGTCACTTTCCTACTGGCCATCATGGACACTCCTCTGGCTTGCGGTCTTTTTGTGCCTGTCTGTATAAGCCTCTGACAGCTTGGGAATGTTGGGGATTGTGTCTGGGGAACTGCTCTGAGTTCTGTAGGTCAGAGGACTGTCCTAAGACTGTTTTCTGCTACAAGTCTTTAAGGACACTCGCAGCTGCACCCCGTTAGTGTGGTGGAGGGGCTCTGCTGACAGGAGAGTGGCAGGAGGCCAGAGGGGGATGGCTGTCCCGTGTCCCCGACAGAACTCTATATTTCTCATAAATTGTGACAGTCTTAGCCCTTGTCATCAAGAGTCCCCACATTTTCTCTTTACAGTTGGGCTTTGAGAAACAAGGTGGGATTGGATTTAATGCCTGGCTCTTGAACCAGCCAGGGAGGTTTCTATAGCTGTCTGCACCTGTGCCGATGGGATCTGTCTGGTCTGTTTGGTGTGGTGGGGGTATGTGGGGAGGGTTGATCAGGACTTGGCAGCTAGTGGAGTCAGTGCGTGACGTGGCTTTTCTGAGCATTACCCTGATGAAAGCACCTACAACGTTGCTGCTGGATGTACGGCCCGAGGCCGGGGGGTGAGTGGGGGCGCTTGGCTAGCAGTCCCCTCTGTGTTCCTCTTACTGCACAGTTGTTGTTGTTGTGTGGCGTCAGGTCAGAACCGACCCAGCTGAAAACAGTCCAGCAGGTATTCAGAGGCAGTAAATCACACAGGAAAGGCTTGCCCATCCTTCTCCAGTGGCACAGCTGGTGGACTCGAACCACACTTCCTTTGGGATTGCAGCGTGCTTCTTACCACAAGGCCACCAGAGCTCCCAGCACAGCACATAGTGTAACCACTGTTTCTGGCTTACTCCATCCGTGCCTCTGCTGAGTCACCGCCTGTTCTGGACAGTAATGACACACCTTGCAGAGGACGAAAACAAACTCCACTTGCAGGCACACGCACGTGCACAGGCCGCACGCGCTCGCCTCCACCCCGTCCTTCCGTCATCAGAAAGCCAGGCCTCGCCGGGCTGCCGGCGTCAGAGGGAGCAGTTCCTGAAGAGGAGGTTTCTAATCCGGGAGATACCGAGCAGAGAGCGGCTGCTGCCGTGGCCTAAAATTTACAGCTCCAAGAACCTGCCTGCTGCTGCTGCTAACGCTGTTACGGGGGTGACAGATAGGAGTGCCTCGTCACAGGGCTTAGAGCCTCACCTTCAGTGATCAGGGTGAAGGTGTGAGCGCTGTGACACTGTCCCCGACCCTGTTCTTGTATGACTCGGGAGTGGAGAATGTCTCAGGAGTTCTCAAGTCTTGATTATAGGAATTTCCCTGCATTTCTGATGACTGACAGCTTAATAAGAGGTGGTTTGAGTATGCGAGAAATATGCAGCTCTGTCCAGTGCTGAGGTTTAGGAAATGCTGTGCAATGTGATCATTTTCAGTGCTTGATTGTTATTCTCCTATCCTGTGGGCAGTGGTCCTGTGCTTTTCGAGAGGAACCGTTTTGATTTGCTCGACTGGCTATTTTCCATGGGAGGGGGTTACAGCATTCTCTCTCTTTGCTTTGAATAGCACAGGCCTCTCCTTCCTGAGATATTCCTCCATCCACTTTGTTACACTGTCCTTTTATCCAAACATGGATTTTTTTTAGCCTAGAAAAATCATTAGCTGGGTCTTGTTAATTGTCCAAACCATGAGTGGTATCTTTTTTTTTAAGAGTAAGAGGCTGATTCCATTGTGTGAACATTTTCACTTGGCATTGTTATGTCTGTGTAGTAATGATCTATGTAGACCTTTCACTTTCCCCCACTTTCATTTACAGAATCTGTATGTGTGGTTATACCTTCTGAGTTGATTTTCAAGTTCAATAGTCATGGACATGCTTTGGGGATCAGGCTGGCTTAAAGGCCACTTTGATTTATAGGGATATCATATCAGGGAGAGTGAGGGTAGGGTAAGGTCCTGATCTGTTGTTCATAGGGTCACTACGAGTCAGAGTGGACTAAGTAACAACTAATAACAAGGACGGTTACCTTTGTGTGGGAGCTCTGGTGTTTCAGAGGTTGAGTGCTGGGCTGCTAACCGAAAGGTTGGCAGTTCGAGCCCACTGACTTCTCTGTGGGAGAAAGACCTGCCTGTCTGCTTCTGGAAAGCTTTAAGGCCTTGGAAACGCTATCGGGCAGTTCCACTCTCTGCTGTAGAGTCTGAATTGACTCAACACCAGTAGTTTAATTTTGGGTTTCTACCTTTTTGTGAATCCCCAGCCTGATGGAGGGTCCCTTCGAGGGGTGCCAACTCAGTGGCAGTGGGTTGAGTTGGGTGCTGAAAACGTTGAGCACTTGACCATTAACCAAAACTTTGATGGTTTGAATCCTCCCCTCTTGACCAGGAGCTCTGCAAAAAGATGCCAGCCTTTGCAAGCCCTGTGGCTTGTAGTTGTTCTTAAAAGCATGTGGAGTCACACTGAGTCGGAATCAACTGGATCCACCTGTATACTCCTTGGTGGAGTCCTTGAGAAGTGCGAACAGCCAGCATGTGCATTGCTAATACCAAGACTGGTGGTTCAAGTCGACCCAGGGTTGGTTCAGATGAAGGCCTGCACTTCTGAACAGCAGGCCTTTGGAGCACAATTCTGCTCTGATGCACATGGGGTGGTTCTGAGGCAGAAGCAACTTGATAGCAACAGGTTATTGGTTATGCCCTTTGGTCCCACTGTTCATACGAGTCAGAGTCGACTAAGCAGCAGCTAATTACAAGGACAGTGTACCTTTGTGTGGGAGCTCTGGTGTTGCAGAGGTTGAGTGCTAGGCTGCTAACTGAAAGGTTGGCTGTTTGAACCCACTGACTTCTCTGTGGGAGAAAGACCTGCCCTGCCCCCCCTGCCCTTGGTCACGCTGTTGTGACCAACGATGCCATTGTCCATCTTGACCGTCACATTTCTCCGGCCACATGAGCTGTGGGTGCTGATTGTCTGGTTTTGTGCTTGGCCTTCATGATGCTCACCCTGTCAGACAAAGGCTTTAGCAGAATCACTGTGGGGATTTGGTAATCGGTTTTATCTTGCTTTTAGTTAATCTTGGGTACAGGGGAAAATGATACTTTATTCTTCCGTTTCCTATTCAGTTCTTTCTCAGACCTTGTCTTCATTTTATGGTCACTGGGCTGTTCTGTCCTTCACTGCCCCCGTTACGCGTGGTGACCACCGCCGGGGCAGCTTCCCACCCATCAGCCTGCTTAGCCGCCTGTGGACGTCCAGCTTGATTGCAGGGTTCGTCTTCCTTTTTTCATCCATTCTGTTTGATGACACTCACCAGCTGCTCTTTCCTGTCATGTATAATTTCTCACTTGTTTTAGATTATCTTTTAAAGCATTCTTTCCTTGCTTCAGTGTGTGGTGGACACATTCTTTGGGAAGGGTAGACAGTAGCCATTTCTGGACAAGCCTGTGACCCCTTGATGTCCGTTCTGCCTCATAGCAACCCTGTAGATCAAAGCAGGACAGCTCCACGGGGAGTCTGTCCAGCTTTCCTCTTTCTTTCCCCGAGTGGCTGGGAGATTCAAACTCCCAACCTTTTCCTTAACAGCCAGAGGCTTAAGCTTCTGTATCACTAGAACATGCTCGGTACTGGAAGATCTGGGGCCTTCTGGGAAATACTAAGTGAGTGAGGCTGCTTTTTAGATGCTTAACAGGATGTGACCCACTCCTGGAAAAGTAGAGTTGAGTCTAATTCTTTTGTTTTACGCATAAAAGAGAAGGGCTTTGCCAGTGCGTCGACACTGCGTGGCACCTCGTTCTATAGTTTATTCTCTTGTCTGGTGGTTCCTACTGGGGTGTGATTGGAGCTGAGGAAAGCAGATTTCCATTCTGTAGGTGAAGTGGATGGTGACAGGGGTTTGTAATCAGTAGTTACCTTGGAGCAAAATGTTATTTGCACCAAAACCCAAACAGCCTTGAGACAACAGGTTCTATATCTGACAGAAGAAACTGGACTGCTGGCTGAATTATGGGTACTGGTGATAAGTCACATGTGGTCCTGGCCCATGTTGAACGGGATTTTATTCGAGACGCTTTGGTGGCGTGTTCTAATGACCTCTCCAGAGGAGTATTGTGCTTTTTGCCTTTTGACAGGATATCCTTGTAAGTTATCCCAGCCTGAAGGTTAATTTTTTTTTTTTTATCTCAGAATGAGACCTAGTATTAATGGTTTTGAATTGCAAAACAAAGATTCCCACCGTAGTGCGTGAACATGGCGGCTCTCAGAACAGTTGAAGTAGTAGCTTGGCAAGTTCACGTTGCTGCGCGTGAGATTAGCAGCTGCGTGCCTTCTCCACGCTGAGATGACAGCTCTTCCGACCCTTCTCTCGCCTTTGGTTTTTCTGATCTCTTGTGGGCGTCCTATTTTGGTTTTCTCTCATCCAGAATTGGTACCTTCTTTTCATTCAACCCTTACCTCTTTGCCCTCAATTCACATTGAGAGAAGAATTTTGATTTCAGTTTAAAACTTATTTCAGTGAAAATCTTCAGTAGCATGTAGAGACTGGGTTTCTAGTCCTTAAACTTTGTAGTTAGCCAGATGGCTTGGTCAGAACAAAAGATAAAAAAGACAGACCATCTTTGTGAGTGATATATATACTGTGCCTCATTGAAAAATGAAAATACAGCCTTTGGAGGGCAGACAATTACAGCGTGGTTTTCTGTTCTCTGGTTTTATTGCCATCAGGAAGGATGACATTGGCTCTCCCACCAGAAGCTGATCTCCCCTCTCGGCTGTGACTCTGGGGGCCCAGCTCTGTATGTGTCTGCTGTGAGGCGGTGGTCACTGCAGCAGGGTTAAGCATTTTTCCATCTTGTCCACAGGTGATGCAGGTACTGAATGCTGACGCCATTGTCGTGAAGCTGAACTCTGGTGACTACAAGACCATCCACCTGTCCAGCATCCGACCGCCAAGGCTGGAAGGGGAGACCACACAGGTGAGAACAGGGCGGAGGCAGAGCCTCTTTTCAGAACCACAAAGGAGCCAGAGGAGTGCAGTGCGGTGCATTCACCTGTGAACGCCAGCGGACACGCATATAAGCTCTCTAGTGTTATTTCCCGATACTTGGAACATTTGTTAGTTTCTATTAACAGACTCTTATTTCTTTGCAGATAAGGGGATGAGAAGGTCTGTAGCTCATGCATGGTCCAAAGACCAGTTTCTTCTGGTCATTTTGATTTAATAACTCCACACAGCTTTGTTCTAGGAAGGAATGAAACTCTGTGTATATATTCTGTAGGGTTATCCACTCACCTTTTCCAACTGGTAACTAGCATTGGTTATACTGGTAACTTGGTAGTTTGTTAGATCTTTTGACTACAGAACGTTCTTCCCCTGCGAACCATGGAATTCCCACACGTCAGCCTTGAGAGGTTGTGCGTTGGAAGGAACAACAAGAGTGGGTATTAAGGCTGCAGATGGGCAATTGGAGTTTTGTCTTAAATTTTGTGGTCATTTTCTTTCCATCTTTGTGAGGTAAGAGAGGTTAGGAAGAGGGGTTGAGGTTGGGTGTTATTTTTATTTGGTATGTCTTGATTATAGATGTTTCTGAGCCCTGTTTGTGCCCTTGGGTGGCGAAAGCATGTAACTGTGTTGACTAGCTATCGAACTAGGCCCTCAGTGACACCCAGTGCCAACGGCAGTGTTTGGACATATTTGAAAAATTAAATAGCAAGGTCGAAGTGAGTGCACCATGTCAGTACAGTTCTCAGTTATCCTTTGCGGTTCTAAAGATGTGAAATCTGCTTTTCCACTGTTTTGCACACACACATCTTAGCACATTCACAGGCTTGAAATTCATGCCCTGTTTTCGTTGGTGTGACAGTTCATAGATAGCCCATAAGAGTAAAATAAAAATATCAGGATTGTCTTTTGAATCAGATCATGCATAAAATACTCGTACAGGACAGGTTGCTTGATCGTCTGGCCAATCAGTTCCCTCCCTCCCTTTTGTTCCCCATAGGGAAGGCGGTCGGATGCGGCACACGGTGCTGTGGTCAGGTTGAGAATTTAAATGCCCAAAAGCCTAGAAATGCCGAAGTAAGGTTCTCGCAGTAACTGTAACTCTGCCTCGTTGCACAGAGTAAATATCCATCTCCAATTTTGTCAGCGTTGGGAGGAGGCCACACTTCTGCATCTGTGCCATACAGTTGGAGTTAAGGTTCCCACAGCAACCACAACTTTGAGATTCTTGAGCGTTAATTTTTGTGCCTGCATCATCAGCCAAAGCATTATGTTAATACAGACTGTGTAGCTGAATTTTAAGCAGTTGTCAGGGAGTAGGGGTGTGAGAGTTTAGGTAGGATGAAAGCACATTTCCTGGAGTAAGGATGAACCTACTAGAATTTTCAGATTTTGCTGGCTCCTTTAGAACCCCTCAGGGGTAAAAGATGGGTTTTCTTTAGCCTACCAATTGATGGGAAGTTGTTTGAATATATTACCCAGTCTAGGCTGCATCCGGTTTATAGAATTTCCTGGTGCTTTTTGTTGTTGTTTTTTTTAAAACAACCCACAAGATACTATCCCATTTTGTTTACTTAGGTTCACTCTTGTGACCCTGCTCCATTTTGAGAAAACTCTAAGGTTTATTCTACAGTATCTCGCTTCTTGGTGAAATGAAGGCTGATTTTGTTTGCTTTACAGCCTTTGGAAGCATTTAATGATGTTCACGTAGACATAATTCAATCCAGTAGGCCTAGTTCTGAGGAGGGGCACATCCTGAAGGACTGGGGCGGGTGATCAGGGGAGGCGACAGGGCAGCTGCTGCATGTGGAGGGCTCCGGGTGAGGAGAGGCTCATGGACAAGAGGAAAAGCTCGCGGGCCTGCCCTGTCCAGGAGAGCTAATGAGATCATTAGTGCAAGCTCTATTTATGTTAAATGTTCTAGTAGCTACATTAAACAGGTAAAAAGAGACATTAATTTTAATATATTTTATTTAACCTAATACAGCTGAGATAGTACCTTTTCAACATGTAATGAAATTTTCTACCTTTCCTTTTTTTTTGGCCTTTTTTCTTTTTTGTTAAAAGTCTTTGAAATCATTTTATTTTACATTTGCAGCACGTCTCAATTTGTCCTAGCACACTTCAGGAGCTCAGTAGCCACTAATAGCCGTGGTAGTGAACTGCACATCTCTAGAGACTGAATGACTGGGCTTAGTCAGCCTTGCTGAATTTTACCTTTGTGCCAGGTGTACAGGGCTGGGGTATGCAATGGGGACTAAACAGAGACCAGCTCTACCCTCTGGGGAACATTACAGTTTAGCAAGAGAAATAAATAATTCAATTTATGTTAGGTACTTTGGAAGAAAATGGCGACTGTGGAATACAAAGAAGGTGTTTTTGAAGAAGTAGCATTGAAGCTGAGGCTGCGGGTTGTTTAGGAGACAGCTAGGTGAAAGGGGGCAGAAGTTCTGGAGGAAGCGGCATTGACCGGAATTGGGTGAGTCTGGGAGAGCAGAGAAAAGGAGGCCACGTGGAGGGTGCAAGGGTGGGATGAAGCTTCCATGACCTGAAGTTGTAATTAGGGCCACGTTGAGTAAACCTAGCAGGATACTCATGAAAGGAGAGTGAATATGGGGGGAAGAGTGCCCCATGATGACCTGTAAGTGATTTTCTATCAGTGGAATGTCCATTGTTGGGTGTCAAGTCTGTTCCAACTTCCTGTGACTATAGGACAGAGCAGAACTGCTTATAAGGTTTTCTAGATGGAAATCTTTCTATTAGCAGATTGCTAGATCTTGCCTCCCATAGAGCAGCCAGTGGATTTGAACAGCCAACCTTTAGGTTAGCAACAAGTGCTTAAATTATGCCACCTGAACCCCTTGTGACTAGACCAGGAGAGTTACAAGGAAGTAGGGACAAATGGGTGTGGGAGTTGGGCACGTGTGCCATGCTTTTTAGATGTCTCAAATTTTAAGAGATGAAATGGTATGTTAGTGGTTTTCACTTACAGGACGTGAAAGTAATGTGCATTTATATAAGAGACCATTCTGGACAGATAATGACCTGCATCAGGAGTTTGGGATTTCTCTTGGTGAGCGTCGGTTGACCAGGGGTAGAAGGATGAGGGGAGGATAATGTGAGAAAGGAGAATCCATGCTGTTCCAGGAGTTCCTTTTCTTACTGGAGAATTCAAGGTCCTTGCTTTTCTGGGCAAAGAGTTCCTCAGAACTCATCTGAGTTGCTGATAGAGTAGATTCTGCTCCATATTTGTCTTCAGGAGACCAGAGGTTTATTTGCAGCTTGGAGGTAGGGACCACCTGGCTGAGCCTGTGTGACTGTAACTGTAATCATGTAAAGACTGGGCATATGGGCATTCCATTGGATTTGGAGGTGTCTCGTTCCATTTAATAGAGGTCAGTGTTCTCACAACAACTGTGGGAGTTTAATCAAGTTTCCAAGGCGTAGACGTTGGAGCAGGACACCTCTGGGCCCACAGAGCACCTTTGTGCAAACTGGACAAGGACTGCTTCCTTGTAGGCAGCCTCCTGACGGGCACATGGCTTGATCAGCAGAGTGGGGTGGGATTTCAGCTCCCTTTGCCCTTGGCTCTGTACCCTCATATATGGCACCACTTGTATATGGTGCTGAAATAATTACCTTGAAGGTGAAGAGAGTATGTTTTGGGAACAGGGAGTGAATGGTCTTCTTGTTGCCTAAACAATGTGGAGGCTTTGAATACACGCTAAAAATAATATAATGGTCCTTCGTTCTAATTATACATTTTCTGGAAGTTAGTGACTTTGAAATGGAAGGAAAAAAATACAGTTTATGTATTGGAACTTGAACAAGAGACGAAGTGACATATTAAGGTCCTAGTGGAATCGGGAAGAGGGAAGCTCTTTGGCATAAGTGTCCTAGTTGGCAGGAGGCAGATGCCTGGCTGACCCCTGTTGTGGGCGGGCGTCCTCACCAGCTCCTGGATGATAACCTAGTGGCCTTGACCTTCATTTAAGGAAAAGGAGGCTGTTTCCCCATCTTCTTCCCCAGACCTTGGAAACTCTAGCAACCTGCCGCCAGTGCCTTGAGCTCGCCTGCGATCTGTTACGGGAATAGGAGGGCATGCTGGAGTAAATCAAGACAAGTTCAGTTCTCTTCAATTATACATAGTGATGCAGAGGTTTCGCCCAAGGCTAATTGTATACTTCCACTCTTGTTGTTGGACTGCTTTCTAATTGCAGAAATAAGAAGGGTTTTGAGCCGGTGAAGGGAGCTTTTCTTTCATCCAGATATTCTCTGTGGCCGTGGCTCTGTGGCCCTGGCTGGGGCAGTGCTGGTGGCTGGGAAGTGTGGCAGGAGAGTTCAAGGCGGGGTGGGCACAGTTTCCCTCTGACGGCTTTCAGTAGGTGACATCTGTTGTTGCTGCTGGGGGATTTGGGTGAATCCAGCGCTCTCTTGTAGAGGTTAACGCTTTCAGACCAGAGCCAGCGTGTCACGCCGCTTGTGGAGCGCGGGTGGACGGGAGCACGTGTCAGTGTTTCATACAGGGGGAGTTTGTTTTATCCAGTTGCTTGCCACACAGAAACGAGAGCTAAATCTTAGAGAAAGGTTATGGGCTTTCCGAGCTGCTGCCTTGAAGGAGAGAGCACTGTGTGCAATCCCAGGACTTCCTAGAGAGCGCAGGGCTTTGATCTGAAGCTGGAAAGCCTGGTGCTCTGTTGCCCAGGGCTACTGCGGGCTTTGTGCTGCACTTGGTGCGCTAATGACAAAGGAGATCCAGCCCCTGGGCATCCGACGAAGGGGCTGACTTACTCCCCCGCGCAGTCCCCTCTCACAGTGCTATTGTGCTTGGCTGAGAGACACAGACTTGGAATTTTCCTTGAAAACAGGTACATAATTTACCCAAACCCTAGGTATTAAGTGTGTAAAGTCTGTTTCCAGTTGTAGGGCATTCTTCCCTCAGACTGCCTTCTTTAGCGTGTCCGTCTGTCTATCCCTCCCTCTTTGGTGTGTGTGTGTGTGTACACACACACACACACACACACACAGAGAGAGAGAGAGAGAGAGAGAGAGAGAGAGAATATTACTGGAAACCTGATGGTGGAACCTGCTCCCTCAGCTGCCACCTTCTATTCATCCATCACCTTTGCTTTAACCGCCTCCCTGGGAACTTACTTACCACATAAACTTTCTTTCACAGCAGGTCCTTGAAATATTCAGACCAGGTTACTGAAGAGTTGTTTGTGTTCATACTGTAATGTGCCTAATTCCCGTCTTTGCGTCCTTTGGGGTGGGGTCCTGTCTGGCAGCCCTGAGCTCCGTGGACCCCCTGCAGGCACTTGGCTGACATACAGGTAGGTGTGGCAGGTAGGCGCTTTATTAGTGCTGCCCAAAGATTCTCGAGGGCTTTCTGTCAGAAGCTTGATGGCTTCAGGTGCTAATAACTCCATTCATTGGACGGGACCCCAGGGTGCTTTGCCATTTAGACACGATTAAAAGCGGTTCTCAACCTATTCCCTCTAGTTTAGATTTCTAAAAGCAAGACAATCGGTCCCTCTGGTATTGCTCTGCCAAGCAGCTGGGGGCTGCAGCCCCTCCCTGATGCGGGGGCAAACCAATAAACCAGTGGCTGTGATCTGATGTGTGTGACTAGGAGCAGAAGGCAAATAGCAAATTAGAGAGGGACTCCAGCTTGGCATTAAGGACCTCGGAGAAAAGCTGAAGCTCTTTGAAATGGATATGGTGTTTCACCGGGTTCCAGTGGGGAGATTGGGGGCTGCAGCGGTGCGATCAAACCACAGACGCCGTGTCAGGGTGCCGGCAGAGGCATTCTATACCGGTTCAGATTCGTTTGATCTGGGAATTTTGGAGACAAAGAATTGAAACCACCTTTGTTAGAGAACTGGAAAAAATTACCATTAGGAAATGTGGTGGGTCTTCCCTCTTATTTAAAATTCCAGGATATCTGCACCCTGCTCTTTGAAATTGATAGGTAGGGGCCACCATTAAAACATTGCTGTGACCTGTCCCTACACTGTTGGCGGGCACTGGAGGGCACTGGGGCAAGCCTGGCTGCTTGTGGTGGCGGCTGATAGTTCTAAACTTGGACAAAGTCCCCAGAATGGGTATTCCTCATCTTTGTAACTAATTTCCTGCTAGAGAAGACAGTGTTTGCTGGGTTAGCATCCTTTGGTTTGCTTTCTTTTCCCTCTAAAATTGTATTTTCTTCTATTTCATTGTTTAATGGATCCTCTCACGATCGGCCCCTCCCGTCATGTGATCTCTGTGGGGTTTTGCGGTCCTTTGGTGGGTCTCAGTGGATGGTTTTCCCTCTGAACTAGAGCATGTGCCTCTTTTAATCTACTTCTCTCTTCTCTCTTGTTTGTTCTTGTTGTGAGGTGCCATTGAGTTGACTAGAACTCATAGTGACCCTGTGAACAACAGATCAAAACTTCGTTTTATCCCGTGCCGTCGTCCTGACTGGCTTGAGCCCATTGTTAACAGTCACTGTGTCCCTTCTTCTCGTTGAGGGTCTTCCTCACTTGCAGTCCGCTCCGCCTTTCTCAGCATGATGTCTTTTTCCATGGACTGACCCTCCTGACAACACGCCCAAACTATGTGAGGTTGTGCGTGGTCTTTTCATCAAGAAGCAGTTGTTTGAATGGAACAAGGGAGCGCTACGTGGTTCAAAATCAGCAAAGGTGGGTGTGCGTCAGGGTTGTATCCTTCATAGCCGTTCAGTCTGCTGAGCAGAAGCTGGACTCCGTGAAGAGGAGTGTGGCATCAGGATTGGAGGAGCACTCTTCCCTACACTGCAGCTTCACCTTTGTCACTGTCCTGTGACCATGGCACATGCCTGCTGGGCTGTACTAGCCCTCCTTCTCACTCTGGTTCTTCATGGCCTCTTTGGCCTCTTCAGCGTGATGACTTCCATTCGCATCATCTTTGCCTTCTCCTGTCAGCCTCGACCGCTCTGACTGTGAAGCCTCAGCTCCACCAAGTGGAGGGAGGCCTGACGTCTCTCTCAGGATCTTAGAGTGCCATGAATACCAGAACCAGATCCTTGGCCATCAGCTCGATTCCAGCTCACGATAGCTCCTTGTGTCGCGGGCTAGAACCACGTCCCAGAGGCAGTTTTTGGCCGTTGTCTTTATGGAAGCCCATTTAGGCTAGCAGCTGATCTGAAACCATTCGCTCCACCCAGGGATCTGGCTGTGAATACAGAAGACGCGTAATGTGCTCAAACCAGAATATCTGCTAAGGCTCAGCTCCATACATTGCTTTGAAGTGGCATTGTTGTTACTGCCTCCCAAGCTAGTGCTGGTCTCTTTGATGGCTTCTGATAGCCCTTCTGACTTGAGCCCATGTCCCGGTGTCTGAAGGATCCCAGGAGGGAGTTTTTGCGCTCTTGTTTTCTTCCGGTTCCTAATTGGCTTGCCTGTTTTTGATGGCCAGGTCACACATGGCTTAGTTTTCTGTAGGCATTTCTCCCTCCCCACTCCCAGTTTCAATCTCGCTGCTGCCATCAGGTTGACTGGCCCTCCCTCTCTGTGTGGTGGTTTTGCTCATAATGGGCATTCCATTAGCACTCTGCAGATTGAGTTCAGTCCACCAGAGGGGTTAATTTCAGGATTTTAAGTGCTTTTGAAGATTGGTCCCCAATCGACTCTTTTTTAACACCTCTACTCTTATTCAGGCTTTTCTGAATATCTTTTTGTTGATGGCAACTCGAGTATCTGGATGTAGGGAAGTTTCTTGGTGCACCTTTTTTAATACTGAAGGCTATATTTTTTGTGTGCGTGTGTTGTCGACCTTGTTGGCTGTCATATTATTTCTTTGCTTGGAACTAATTTTAAAATCAATTAGTGAGCTTTCCCCTCATCTTTCTCTTTTTATTTATGAGATACTGATTGCAAAGCTACCTACCCAGTGTTTATATAAATTACCTTTTTTTTTTATACCATTTATATTCCAGGCAAGTGCATTGCAGCCAGCCAGTGGCGTGCACTGGGAGGGCCGGGGCGGGAGGTGTCACTCCTTGGTGGGCTAATTAGCTTTGTACAGGGGAAATTTTACTTGGTTTAAAAACCAAATATTTGAAGTTCCTCATGTATTACAGGCACTTTGGGCATGGGCAGTTATTTTTATTAAGTTAAGGTCATTATAATTTTAGAAACGAACTCTAATCCTACGTACTCTGTGTGAGCCATGGTCATAAGGTGGACTTGAAGCTGGATGATGGATTATGGAGGAAGCAGCATCCGTTCACGCCATGCCTTAGAAATGGCTTCTCCACACTGGAAGGAGATACTGAAGGACACAGTTGCTCCCTTTCCCCCCTCCCCTGCCAATGACAGACCTATTGCTCAGGCATATTTTCGCTGTCACTTTTAATTTTAGCCTCCCTTTTAAGAAAATGACAGCCAGTTTATGGGTGTTCCTCACAATTCCTATTCCTCAGCCTCCCTGCCTGGTCTGATCCCCGCCGGCCGTGGGCTGCCATGTCTCTGCCTGATGCAGGGTTGGTTTGGTGGCCACCGTGGCCAATGGCTGTCTCAGGCTTGTGGTAGGATTCTGTTCATTTCAGCTGCTCAGCCTTTCTGAAAACTCTTCCTACCTTTCCTACCGTCTCTGCCCTCTTTTCATCCATGTACCGGGCTCTTGGTGAAGCTAAATAGGAACTAGCCTTTGTGTGAGGCACCTGCCTGGTCTCTGCAGACACTGGTCCCCAGAAACTGGTCTTGCTTGCTGTCCTGCAGATTTTAAATAACCCACATAATGGGTGTCTATAGTTTTTAGTTTCTGCTTTTAAGTGCTTTTTTCCCTTCTTCCTCTGCCCCCTCCCCCTTTCTCTTTTTTGCCTTTTATATACTTAGTTTGATTTTCTGGGTCAAGAGGATTGCCTGTGTCTTCAGCTCTGTGGCTCCTCCTGCCCAGCACGTAGCTGATGCTCAGGTGCTGACTGCATAACGTCTCCTGACATCCTCCCTGGCCCTCGTTCCTCATGGTTTCTTTGGGACTAAGGGCTGAGGGTGGGCAGCGCATACTAACCCTCTCTGCGTCCCACACCCTGATGTCTTAGGACATTCTCATCACTACCAGAGCTCAGGCTGGGCCGAAGGCTTGACTTTGCTCACGTTGTTTTGTGAGGTGGTTGGGACGGGGAGGAAAGCACATTCTTATTCATATGGAGCTGCCTTTGGCATCTGCTGATCCAGCTGGAGGGGCTGGTTTTAGCACAGTGCCGGCTTGGGCAGGCTGGAGGTGGATCTCAGCTGATGTGCAGCCTGTCCGCCTCTGGCTGGAGGCCTGGTCCCTGAGGGTGGGGACGTGGCCTGCACCATCCTCCCTGTGCCTTCTGGACCCTCTTCCCTCCTCTTCTCTCCTCTTTCCCTCACACTGCAGCTGCAGAGAGGAGGGAGTGCACAGTTCTGCATGGGGGACTTGGCAGACAGCTCCATTTGCTGCTCTGGCCATTGGGACGGCCAGGATTATTGGGCCAGTTTGTACTTTAAGAGGGGGGAGACTTGACATCACTCAAAGCAGCTTATTTTATTTATTCCTTATTTCTTATAAAGGAGAATGGAGCTACCCAGCCCTTGGCTATTCCTTTCAGTGTGCATTAAACTAATAGCTCAGCGTTTTCCTCAGGAAAGCATCCAGGCTTCCTGCCTGCCTCTCGAGCTGGGCTTGGCCTCGCCTGCGCAGCTTGCTCTGTGGTGCCTGCCTCCTCGCTTTAGGAGCCTCCTGGCCTCTCTTTCCTCGCCTCCCCTCCTCCCAGTCCTCTTCTCTCATGGGGTGGATGGTGCATTCAGATGAGACACTCCTGCTTGCCTGCCAAGCAGTAGTTATTCTGGAGGTGCCTGGGTCCCAAGTCACAGGGTTGAGCTAGATCCAAGCTCCTCCGTTGAGAAGCCGTGCTGCGGTCTCTGTTTGTAAGAGCATTTGGGCCCCTCGCTTGTGGTTAGGCACCCGTAAACTCTGGCAGGTAGAGAGGCGGCGCTGGGGCTCTGTTGGAGAGATATGACTCCATCCTACAAGATACAAATTGGTCCCAGGGTACCTGATATAGCAGATAGAACCTGACAAACTGAAAATTCAGTGTAATAAAATCCTACAGTCTTTCATCTCTCACCCTCATCACACAAAGAAATGAATTCTGAGGGCAGCCGCTGATGGTGTTTAATATCTCTGTCTCGTCTCTCTGGTTAGGCTTGTAATTGAATAAAGCTGGGTGGGAGCATGCCCTGCCCTTGCTCCTCGGCCCACCCAGAGCTGCTGGCTCCGGAGAAGGCAGGCTTGACTCTGCTGCCTTTTCCCAGCAGCATTGTCTTCCCCGCCTCCCTCCTCGCAGCGCTTTTAGACGAACAGATGCAAATGCTTTGTTTGCTTGACACCCCCCCTTTTGAGTGGTCACTATTTCTGCAAGTATCTGAATGGTCAGAGTATGTGTCTGTGTTCCCACTACTTGATTTTTCATCTGAATGTCTTTGAATCATTTCCTCCATCCCCCACCAGGCTTCCTCCCTACCCCACCTGCTCCTTTTCGAGAGTTCATGAAGTTTGCTTTGAATGTGGTGCCTGGTCCATAAGAACCGAGCCTGGTGGTTGGGCCCCTCTGCAGACCTCACAGAAGAAGGTGCTGTTCCCCTTGGAGTCCCCTGTCTTGAGGGTTGCTCTCCAGTTTCCTGTGCTGTCTTTTGGATGTGGCGTGAGCCTGCAAGCGAATGCATCATGTTGTTGAAGTTCACCGTTGTTGCTTTTCAGCTGTTGTGCCTTGGGCTCCGTCAGAAGGACTGACCTCTTTAACTCAGGTTCACAGCCTAAACGGTTCCAGAAAACTGGATTGTGTTCGTTTTCTCAGGCACCTACACTAAACCTGCCCATTAGGTGGGATTTCCTGTTCTTGAGGGCTACATGGATGCAAGACCAGTGTCCTTACTGCTCTTGGAGTTTACCTAAATTGATACCTGAACTGGGGGTAGTTTGAGCACCAGTCTCTATCATGGATTTGAAGAAGACACCTCGCTGATGACAGTAGAGTCTGCCTTTACACGAGGGTGTGAGCTCATGGAGTTTCCTTCCTTCCAGTGCGTGTGTGATGCTCACATGCAGCCTTGTTTGTGAGTAACGGGACGAGCTTTCAGAACTCCAGCTCTTCGTCTATAAGGTGTCCTTCCTTGTACCTGCGAGAAACCAGCCCGAGGTCCTTGCAGCTTCTAAATTCCTTCCCCAACTTCTCTCTCGGTCCCGCCTCCATTGCCATCTTCACAGTGGTCCCCTTTGCATTCCCTTATGTGGTTCTCACAGTTACTGCCCTTGGTGATGGTCAGTATTAATAAGAGAGTGAAGACCCAAGGACAGCCTTACTTCGCTTTGACTCTTTTTTTTTTTTGGTGTCCTACTGCCTTGGCGAATTTGGTGATGCTAAGTTCTTCACGGTAGTGGAGAAACTGAGCTTCACGTAGCAGGGAACTTGGGGAAAGTAAATTCCAGCGAAGCAGCTTTTGCCTCTGCCATCCATGTGCTTGAGTGTCTAGAGCATTTCGGTGAAGCCTAAGTGACTTGGTGTTCGGAAGCTGGAGCGTTGGAGCTTTATTTCTGCCTGTGCCCTTGCTGTGCTATTGACCTTGGCACTTCCCTTTCCTCCCACTGTCCCCTTCCCTGCTAGGAAAATGATGCTCATATGCATGGTTTCTAAGGCCTCCTCTGGTGGGAAGTTCTCCAAGGGCAAATCATTTGATTGTTAATGGTTAGATTCCGCAAATATGGCTGCCAATGTTCCTGCTCCTCACTTGTCACAAATGAGCTGAAGGCTTTGTGGTCCGGACGGAACTGCGAGAGCAGAGCTGAGGCGGCTCAGTACTGATGCTGTACGCTCCGACTGAGCAGAGCTGGGAGGTGTGTCCGGGGTCTGCCACCTCCTGACACCACTGCTGTTCTCTTCATGGTTCCCTTTCCTCCCTCCTTTCCAGCCCAGCTCAGATGCTGAAAGCTATGTGCCCTCAGGGCGCTGAAATGCAATCCAGGAGAGGAACCTCCCGTTAGCCCCCAAGAAGGTCAAGGAGCCTGGGCTGGGTACAGTGATTTCCTACTTTTCCAGAGGAAAGACCTGGGCAATGGTTGTGATCTGTGATATGGGGTGAGGAGTCTCTTCAGCGGTACTAACGAGAACCACAGGGGTGAGGTCAGGGTCTCAGGTTTAATTCTTCAGCTCTTTGTGTTGGGGTCTTTGTGGGTGGGGCCCCAGGGTGCCTCTCTCACAATTGCCAGGTATTTGTCCTGCGCTTCAGGTTGGGAATCCCTGGGCTTGGTGCAGCCTCGCACCAGTGGGAGGTGGGCCTGCAAGACGTGCCCTCTGCTGTCAGCTCTCTGACACACAGGTGGTCTAAGCCAGACTTGGGCACAGATCTAGCTCTGTTACTTGTGTGCGAGTCCCCCTCCCCCATCCTCACAGGTGTCATAGCCAACGCTAACCGAGCGTGTCCCTTCTTAGTTTAGAACATCTCCTGAGAATTCCAGTGAAAGGAGATATGAGCGCTCTGCCTGAAGAAATTTATCTGCTTCAGAGAACAGGGGTCTCCAGGGAATAGTGGAGTTTCTTAGGGTTTTCTGAGTTGCGATTTAGTTTAGGTGGGGCTTGTGACTGTTTGAGGGGGGATTTCACTTCATGATAGAGTGAAAAGTCCTCTGAGATGAGATTGTTAGATTTGAGCTCAGCCCTCTGCCACCACGTTAACTGAACTTTGTCAGCCAGGGTGGAGGTGAACTTGCCTTTGGCACCTGCAAGCAGTCCTGGGCTGTTGGGGAAACAGGTAGGTGCTTTATGGCACATACACAAGCTGAGGTGCCCTGAACGTGACAGCGGTTCTGGACCGAGCCCAGCCAGGACCTGACGTGCCTTCTGCCTTAGGACAGGCACACTAGAGCCCGCTGGGTAGGGCTGGGTGACGACTCTGGGTTTGAGTTCCCCGTGAGGAGCAAGCCACCCATCTTAAGACCAGGCAGGAGGCTTCTACTCATTTCCGGTCAGGGCTCAGTTCTGAGAAATGGCGGGACCGTCTGAGAAGCGTTGTCCTCTAGCCTGGTTAACCAATTTATGCAAAATGGACACACAAAGATGGGATTTTGAAGTCAGCTCATGGATTTATTAATTTGTGAGGCCAAGTCTTACTGCCAGGCAGGCCAGACTGTTTAGATGGGCTCGGGTGTTATCTTTCTTACGGAGAGAGTTTGCTTGTTATTTATAAAATCAGAGAACTGTTCCTTCTTATTACACAGCTGAGGAACCCAGGGGATGTAGGGACCGCAGGAACGGCTCCTGCCCTGGACGCCACTGGGGAGCCACCTGTGAGTTTCTTCTGTTTGTCACCCCACTTGCCCATCATCAGCTGTGAGAGACCATCACGCTTTTTATTGCTATAAGTGTTTCCGTCGATCTGCCTCTGGAACAAACAGGTTTGCAAAGGAAGAGTCGATAGCTGCCTCACAGGTCCCCTTTCAGTGAATGGAGGGCCCAGGAGTCCCTCTGTGAACTGAGGGTGGTGTTAAGCCTTCTGCACAGGCCACACGACCTCCAGCATCATGGTTGGACGCCCCCCCCCCCCCCATAGGCTGTATCGGGTGGTCTTCTCTCCAGGCTCCCATTTTCCAGTATTTCTGCTATCGACCAGAAGCTGCAGCTGAATTTCCTTGATATTGTAACACATACTGTATTACTTAAAAATATTTTTACAAATTAAAATATTTCCTGAAACCATTTGTAGGCACCATTTATATCAAGAGGCTTGAATTAATATTTCTAATATGTGTTTTACTTCACATAAGGTGGTAAATGGAATCTTTTCTCTTGTCCTGGCCACAGTCACGCCAACAAGATTGACAAGATTGGACTCCCCCTTTTAACAGTCTTCAGCTTAGTGCAGGTTTCCACCTCATGAAGAACCTGCTTTGTTATCAATTGAATTATTTTTTCAAATAACTAATCTCATTAGATTGATGGCCCAAAGTTTGAAGTTAATTCTAAGTCTTGGAAATTTTACCTTGTTCTAAAACTAACTTTTAAAATAAATTTAGGGAAATGTAAAGAAAAAACCAGAAACTACTTAATCCTCTCCTGACTCATATAGTGCCCACCTGTCTTTTCCACCTCTGGGGTTTGATGGGAAGACCGTATCCCACTTTGAGTGCTTGCTGTCATCTAGAGGGGGACCCTAATTAACTGCCTGAATCTGAAGAAACAGGTCTCAACTCATCCACCCGCACACCAGAGCCCCCATGAGACGCCCCAATGAGATGTATGTGTCCCACAAAATCCATATCGTCTCGAAACAATTTCTCATTTTATGCTTGCTGCTATTGAAAACACAGGATCACAAAAAAAAGAAATTCGAAGCAGAAAGGGCAAAATTGTACCTCTCAGAGGCGCCATCGCAGCTGTTAATGTCTCCTGGCCTTTGCATCGAGTCTTTTGTAACTAAATATATCCCCCGGCCAGTAAATACTCTCTAAAACATGAACCTTAATGGTTCTGTAGTTTTTAATAATAATGTGGATGCACCGTAATTTATTTAACTCGTGTCTGCCTGTTTGGGGATATGTAAATGGTTTCCAATTTTTATGATTATTATATGTTCACTCTTAAAAGAGAAAATTTGCCTCGAAGCAGAAAGCACACGATCTCCTCAGCTGAAAGACGCGTCGGGAGCTGAGGCGGCTCTTGGGTGAGTTGTGTTGAGGTACGTGTCTATGAAACTCTTGCCACAGATATGAGTTCCCAGAGGGCGTGATATTTGGTCCCGCTGGCAGTACACTCTCTAATCACCTAATTCCTTATCTGTTTGAGGTATTGTAGACTGTGAGCCAGGCCTTTTGTGTTCTGTTGCCACGATGGCTCCCCCTAATCCTCGCCCTCCCCCAGCATCTGAACTCCGCTGTTGCTGAAATAAAGGGCAGCCTGGATGGGTAAATCTTCTCCCAGGGACCATTGCTCCTGTCTGCGGCCCGAGCTGGGATATGGCGAGACTCTTTCATGAGAACATCGAGGTCCCTACAGCAGTTCTACACCGGCTGCCTGTGGGATGGACACATGCAGGCCCACGTGTGACTGTCTGCACAGTCGCACGGCACTTCATTAAACTGCATCCTATTGTGATAAATCAAGCTCTCCCACATCCATGTGTGCGAGGCAGTTACATTTAATTTCAGCGTCACAGCAGACCAGTGTTGTTGTGTACCAGTGAGTCAGAACCAACCCGTAGCTGACCTTCCGATGGGTTTTCAGAGGCAGGAAGTTGCATGGGAAGAGATTGCCCCTCTTTCTCCTACAGAGCAGCTGGTGAATGAAAACCATATACCTTTAGGTTGCTAGCGTGGCTCTTTACCACTTGGCCCCTGGATCTCCGTGGAACTGTCATAGTGCTGATCTAGAGGGCTGTCCCATACCTCCAGTTGAGGAGGAGGGTGGGGTTGAGGCATCGACTGCTCTAGGTCTAAGGCAGGCAAGACATCAGGCCTGTGGGGACCCTCTGCTGCCATTCTTTCTCTGTGAGCATGATCTGAGCACTGCCAACACAGTCTTGTTTGAACCTGAGAAGAAGTGTATGTGACTTTTATAAGGAATGAGTCTGCACAATTACATGCTGTGCATTAGACAGCTGGACAGTTGACTAGAGATGATAGAGGGAGAATTGATGCCTGTGAGTTGTGGTGTTGGAGAAGAATAATGAATATACCGTGGACTGCTAAGAGAACAAACAGGTTCACCCTGGAGAAGGTGAAGCCAGCCTGCTCCTTGGAGGCAAGGATTCTGAAGCTTAGTCTGATATACTTTGGACATGTTACATGGAAGGACTAGTCCGTGGAGAGGGACATCGTGCTTGGAAGGGTGGAGGGACAGCACAAGATAAGACCGTTGATGAGATGGATTGACTCAGTGATTGGGGTAATAGGGATAGGTGTGTTAGAGACAGTAAGGCTGGTAGTAAGGATAGAGCAGGGTTCAGAGCTTTTGTGTCGCTATGAGTCTCAAGTGACTCAACTGCATATAACAACAGCAGCAATTCAGAGTCAGGTAGCTCTAGTGGCCCAATGGTAAGGAGTTGTGCTGCCAACCTGAAGGAGTGCACTTTGAATCCACCAGCTGCTCTGTAGGAGAAAGATGGGCCTTCTCTTCTCTTGTGAGATTTACAGCCTCTGAAAACCCGCTGGAGGGTCTGTGAGTCACTTCTGACTTGACCGCCAGCAACAGCCCCCACCACCCAGAGCCAGCATTATAGATGTACTTTCAGACAAAACAGCCCCATTGAGAAATGCAGGACCAGATAGAGACAGCTGTCCCTGCTTCCTGTCACTCAGCAGTTGGTGCTGTGGGGGCATCGATACCAGAACCAAACCAGCTGTCGTGGAGCTGGCTTTGCCTGACAGTGGCCCTGGGTGTTCCAGAGAAGAGCTGGGCTGTCATCTTTATAGAAGCAGGTCTCCAGGCCTCCTTTGGTGGAGCCACTTAGCAAGTTCAATAAGCAGCTGCCCGGAAACTGTTTATAGGGTCCCGGCGATCATAGAGTCTAATGTGACAGCATTATCCAGCCCGGAAGTGCCCGAAGTTCTTCCGGTAGTGTAGCTGTAGAGTGTAATTCACAGAATGGACAGAAGATGATCCATCCTGGAAGCGATGGAAACTTCTTGCATAGTTAGCGTCTGTGTGGTGTCGTCCATAGAGTGGGCAGGAGATGATTATCCAAACCGGGAGTGACTGAAGCTCTTTGTGTGGTGAACATCTCTATGGCCTAGTCCAGAGACAACCTGAGAGATTCTGTACATTGTTCTCACAGTTCTATCTTCTCCTCACCAGTGGTTTTGTGTATTTGCCGTGGGCAGTGTTGTGGGCTTCCCCTCAGCTGACGGTTAGCATATTGTCACTCCCAGCACATCCTCCCAGCCCCCGACAGCCCAGCACTGACCACACTGACAGCTGCTTCAGGGATCAGCCTCTTAGCTCGAACTCCATCAGGAGGCAGGAGGGCCCCAAAGTTGCGTCTGTTGAGTGTTTTTTCACTTGAAGGATTTTTTGGGGACTTCCTTCCCTCCCTCAGAAGCATGGTCTAGGGATGTAGGAGGCCAGGGTAGGGCTCCCTGTGTGACCCTGGTGCTCTCCCGCTCTGTCCCCACCTCCAAGGGTAGGGAGACCATCACCCTGTACACTCTCAAGGAACTGTTTGGTACATTGGTTGAGCTCTCAGCAGATGACTTGAACCCACTAGTTACTCTTCTTGAGAAAGAGGGGGAAACCCGAGGGGGGGGGGGTCTCTCTTGTAGGCTTGCACTCAGCATTGGCCCCGACTTGATGGCTCCCAGTAGCAACGTCCCCCACCTGCTGTGACAGGTGGCAGTCAGCCAGTGGAGGGCCGTGGAAGGCCACCCACGTGTGACCATGTTTGCATCACAGGTAGAGGGATTTGTGCACAGGTGAGCATCTCTTGGCATGTCCCTGGCACCCTGTGGTTTCGTCGGATGACGCTGGGCACTCTGGGTTTGTGCCAGTTCAGAAAAGGAAGGCGCGGACTCGGAGCTGCTATTCGTTTAGCGATTCTGTGGCCTCTGCTGGATCCTCACCTGCGGTTCTGAAGAAGAAATTAGTATCTTGGTCATTTGGAAAAGTAATTTTAGCTCATATCCTCCCTGACACACTTGAGTAATTTTTGGAAAGTGTAATATTTTACCCAAATCCCATTAAATGTTAGGCGCTCTTTCTATATTCCCTTTACTGTTCTTTTTACTGATTAGCGAAATATTTATGTGAACTCCAGAGGCTGATTTATTTATTTTATTGTCCTTTTTAATAACTTGCTTCTCCCTCGTGCCGGGTGCTTTCTGAGACCCAGACAACACACCATGATTTCTCTGGTCATAATCGCCTGCCCTTCCCCGGCCTGCATCCTCGGGGACGCCTTTGAACTTGCCTGGCTCTAATGAGGCCTCTAGCTGGCCTTCAGTGGGTTGGAGCGGCGGGGGTGCCAGGCTGTCCACCACAGTGCAAGAGTAGGGGAGATCCAGGCTCCTGTCCACAGCTCAGGGACTGCCGCGAAGGGTGTAGAAGTGGGGGACAACCATTGCCGTGGGCACCTCAGGATTGGCCCTCCTGCTCTGAGAGCCTCTCTCTTGCAGGAGTGAGGATTGCAGCTGGCCAGAGCGCTCTGGGCAAACCCGCCAAACCTAACCCACTGCCTTCGAGGCAATTATGACTCATAGAGACCCTCTGTTGGGTCTCCGAGGCTATGAATCTTTTCAGGAGGCAGCTGCCCATTCATCACCCACAGAGCAGCTGGTGGAGTCGAACCACTGACCGTTCAGTTAGCTGTGTTGTAAAGCTCTTGTATGTATTGTGCTATGCCACCAGAGTGTCTTTATCTGGGCAAGAAATTGGGCAGCTGACAATGAAGATAATGTCTCTTGAGACGTTTTGGAAACAGCCCCTACCCCATAGGGCCCGATTTTGAAAATCTTGGTGTTCAGAAGAGGCCCTGTGAGTGGGGAGAGTGGATGGGATGAACCCCCAGACCCCTTCTCATATGGCAGCCTGAAGCAGGTTTGGGGCTCTCTTACAGCCTCCTCTCTAAGCCTGTTCTCGGGTTGCTCTGTACTGGGAAGTCTCTGTGTTGCTTTAAGGCTAAAGGGGCCAGGCTACTGCCATCCTGCCTTCTCCTGGGGAGCATGCAAGCCTGTCTTTATATGAGGGGGTGGGAGTGGGGGTGGGGATGGTCATGGTCATGGTCGTGGTGGTTGTTGAGGTGTTGTCTTTTCTCAGGCCCCCAGCAGGGATTGGATGCAAAAGGCTGAAACAAAGGAAAAAGCCGTCACTCATTAGCAAGCACCCGGACTATTTCTCAAACTTTATTTTTTATCTTTTACATACTGATTTGGAATCATAGTGTGAAAGCACACACAACTTGGAGCGCAGTGAAAGATTAATGAGAAACAAAGCCACGAACTCATCAGTGTCTCAGCTCCACTAAATTGTCGCCCCACAAAACCAGTCACTCATCTGTGGATCACATAACAGACCCGCTTAGTGCCTGATTTGCCTGCCTCTGCCGCCTCAGCACAGCAGGGCGGGGGAGGGGTATTAGGTGTGGACGCACCTCATACAGTCTGCACCCTTCCAAGGCCTTCAGAATCGGGGAGGGGGTGTGTGTTCTTGAAAAGCTTCCAGGCCCAGCGCCCACAAGGTGTGCTGAAGCCAGGTTTCCAACGTGGGTTCCAGGTGGTTCTCACCGTTAAGCATCTTGTTTCTGACAGGCAAACCAGGGCTGAGAACGGCCTCCCCACGCATAGTTATGGAGTCCCTGATTAAGTGTTCGAGTGCTAACTGTAAGACTGATGGTTCGAACCTGCCCCGGGGTCCTTGGAAGTCGAGCTTGGTGACCTGTTTTCAAAAAGTCAGAGCCTTGAAAACCCAGCGGGGCCCAATTCTGCACTCAGTACACACTGTTTCCCTGAGGTGGAATTGACCATGGCTTTGGGTTTGGGTAGCTGTGCTATAAATACATGATGGGATTGATTCTGCGTGGGGTTTTGTGATTCAAAGCAATGGCATCTAACCCAAATGAAATCTAGTAAATGTTGTTTAGCCTACCTTAAGAATTGTGTGAAATAAGAATTTTTTTCCACCCACCTTGGGGAATTTTCACTTATTCTATAATAAAGATGTCATAGCCATTCATTTCTTAAATGACAAGTGTAAATATTTCCTGTCCGAAAGCTCTTCTCTTACGGAGCATTATTACATAGTCTCTCCACTCTGGAGGGAGGGAGGGAAAATCATTATCATAGTAATAGTGCTACACTATTCTTTCCTATCCCGTGGTTGGGCCAGTATTGCTTCAAAAGCTATCAGGTGGCCTGATTTAGGAAACAGAAATTCTCTGTTGAGAATGTCTGTGACAGAGTCAGGATGCCTACATTTCAGCTCAGGCCTGACTTCTCCCTGTAGACAGTTAACTTTCTCAAGAAATCAAAATGGAAATGACTTAGATAATGAATGTGACTGGGCTTTATTGCCTCTTATTTTGCAAGAAGGCTCCTTACAATGTCTTTCACCCTCTTCAGTCCATACCTCTTTTTGTTTTTGTTGCAGTTAGCGTTATTTAAGTGTAACAGCATTATCCTGAAAATCTGGGGGAATTTTTAAAGAAACAAAATGAAGCAACCTTGCTGTCAACTAGAATAATTAAATGGACACCTAGGAGTGGAGTGAGGCACTGCTTCTCAGATGATCCCAAATCCCAAACAGGATTGGAGGCTGCGGGTGAGGGTTTTGCTTGGTGGTGTGCTTCTTGACCCACCCTTATTCCCTCTTCCTTGGTCTTTGCTAACATTGCACTCAGCTGTGTACCTGTTATAGCTCCGAGGAGATGGGCCTAATAATTTCTCTCCTGCAGGTGACTTTAAGAGGCCCTCCTGTTGGAACAGAGTACAGCAGATTTCTCCATGACTTGACTTTTATTTCTAATAAATGATAACACCATTTGCTTATTTAGTGTCCTTTTGGGGGAGCTCAGATCTCTTTAAAACCCTTATTATTAATCCCTACAGTGTTTCCCTAGAGTCGGGTAGGAGAGTCTTTGTTGTTAAACATAATATCCTGAAATTGCTGGACTCTGTTATCTTGTTCTCAATTTGAATGCTGTCCCCATGGGGCTGGACAGGCTCCCAGAATGCCTTTCTGCTAATCTGAGCAGTAAGATTTACCTCTTCGTTTCTCTCAGGCTTGAAAGACTTCAGGAAGACACTTGTTCTAATCTTGGCTGAAGAGATCTGCTTGATGGGTGTGGGTGGTCTTAGATGAAGGGTAACGTTAGGGTGAGTGTGTGAAAGTGGGCATTAAAGATGGACTCGATCCACAGCAGAACCAGGGGGACCAGAGGACAGCATGTGCCACCACGATGTGTCTTCAGCTGATGCTTAAATTGCACCAAATTAAAGGGTATTTCTCGTTCTCCATTGTGGTGTCACCAGAGGGCGGAATTAAGTGTCATTTTCAGCAGCTCTGAGCTTCTGGAACTGTCACTCTCCCTGAGGGTCACTAGGGATAGGAACTTGGTGAGCGTTTAACATTCCGAGGAGGCAGGAAACTGCTCCGTTGACGGACTTCTCAGAAAGTTATCACTCTGGTTCCTCTGTAGCCTGTTCTTCCCGAGACCTGCCTGTGCACCTACAGTGCTGCTCTGAAAGAAAGAAAGAAAAAAAATAATAATGGAATAAGAAGTTCCAATTCACTCTTTTTTCTTGACATATTTTAAAGAGAAGAAGGTTTTAAAGGAGCGTGTGGCAGACATCGACTTTTCCTTGTGTGGAAGTGCTGTAAAGAACGAGTCATAGGAGTGCTCTAAGCGTTTAGTCTCCTAGCTGTCTGGTTGTTCAGGTAGTTGCTCAGCCTTGACTCTGAATACCTTCGGGATGAGAGTGAGGACTGAGGTGTGCAGCATGCAGTCATGGCTCCGCAGTCATTGCCCTCCCCTCTTCAGTGTAGTCTGCAAGAGGGAGCGACTCGGGCAACTCTAAACGCGGCAGCACGTGATACAGGCCACAGCCCACGTGCTGTGCTGACGCAGAGAGAGGAATCCCACCTGATTTGTTGCCCTTCCCTCCCTGGGTTCTCCTGGTGGTCGATTGGGCGTGTCATGAGGTAGCAGCCAAGGCCCTAGCATCGCTGGGCAGGAGGTGGGAGGAAATCCTCCTTGTTTGTCCCTCACCCATTTTATTCTGGTTTCGGGAGGAGACACCTCACGTTAAAACAAATAACCACTTAACTTCCTTCTTGGGGAAGAGGAAGAGCCAGGGAGATCTCACCAACTGGTGGAGAGCTCCATAGTGCGGATGGGAGTGAAGCGGGCTGGACCAGTGCCCCGGGCTGCATGGTAACAGCCGTTACGCATGTGCTCTGGCGGCTGAGGTGTGTTGGCTCCTCCTTGGTGTTCAGGAGCCTCAGCATGCCAGGTGATCTCCCTCGAAGCTCTGCTTTTCACCTAGACATTTTGTGAAGGCCGCTCCGCAGGCTGCTCTTGTCATCTTGCTGAATGTCAGCTAGCATTTTCTGTCACTAGTCGACTGCCAGTGAAGGTGATGTCTTTACTGTCTAGCGAAATAGCCCCCGGCCTTTGGGTAGCACCACATTCAAAGGTCACACCCTCTCTGGCGTTCTCTAGCCTCCTCTGTCCTCGCTCTCATCTTCATAACCTGTCCCTTCTGGAAGCTGCTTTGTGAAAAAGTCAACAGAGCTGAGTCTTAGAGAGACTGGGAAGTCTGAGGCACTGGTGTTGATGGTCAGCTCGAGATGGTGGGTAGCCTTGTTCTGAAGAAGCAGCTCATGATTGATGTAAGGGCTGTTGGGTTTTTGTTGTTGTGTTGTGTTTTATTTTGTTTTTTTATTAACCTTTAGGTATTGTTTTTGCCGAAAGCCATGCATGCTCCTCATCCTCAGGTTATTTTAGGGCCTGAGCAAACGGTAATTTTGACTCCAGTTGTCATTTCGGAATCGGCCCAAGGTATCATAACGGGCTGAGGGGTAGAATTCCTACCTGCTCTTGGAGTCTCCTTTCTCTTCCCAGGCCTTGCACCTGCTTTTTATCAGCTGGCCTATGAATTGCTTGTAAATAAAAATATTTTTCAAATGTGTAATGATGCTAGTTCTAATGAAAAATCTAGAGTTGCTATAAACTCCTTTCAAATTGAGTTTATATGTGGTGATTTTTAATGATAGTAGATTATAATATATCTTTCATGATGATGATTAAGTTGTAAGTTTAGTCAAACATCTGTTTATTTAGCAAAGTAATCATGAATATTCCCTTTGCAATTAACACTGATTTAAGAAAGATCTATATTTATAATTAATAGATATTGAAGGTGTACTAAATATATTTAGACTCCTCTTCTATTTCTTCTGTGCTCGTTTAATTTTGCCCTAAAATTAGAGACTTAGTGAACTTTAAAGACATTAATAAACTTAAAGAGATTCTCTATGTGTTTACTTTCCTTTATGTATATGAGTCATGATTTTGCTGGCTGAGTCAACCACAATTGTTACTCTTCCACATTCATACAAGTTGCAAAGGTTCCTTTCCTCATGTACCCTGTAAAAGCAAAACCCATGGCTGTAGAGTCAGTTCCAACACCTTATAGACCAGATTAGAACTGCATGCCAAGACGATCACTGTATATGGCAACAGACTACCTCATCTTTCTCCTGCAGAGCTCTTGAAGGATTTGAACCACTCTCCTTTCAGTTAGCAGCCCAACTCTTAATCTGCTATATCCCCACCACTCCCTGTTGCATGTCCAGTGGGTTGAGACTTCTGTCTAGGCCCCTGTCCTGTCTCATGACGGGCACAGTCCAGGAAACACTTCTGCGGTAACTAGACTCCATGAGTTCCCGAGAGCATGTAAGGCACCAGTTCACCTCAGGTACCTTTTATTTTTTTCTCTAAAAGGAACCACTCATATCTGATCCTCTTTTCCATTATTTTGTGGTCAGGAAAATAATATACTGGATCAAGTGCCTTTTCAGATGATAAATTTTAATCTTGGTCTGCTTTCCTTGAATTCAGAAGTGCAGATGCAAAAGGGAGTATGACTTCTGTAATAGTTGCAAGAGAGAATTTGGAGGTGCAAGAAATACTTCAGTTTGTGAAAGATCTAACCCACTCTCCCCTCAATGATTAGTTGACCACTTGGACCCAACTGTAAGGTGGCCACAGCTGCAGTTCATTATTTTGCTCTTGAGTTTTATCTTTTCTGTGTCTCCAACGTTATATGAGCCCTGAGCAGGATTTTCGTTTTTAAACTTCTTTTTCATTTGGGAACTGATATTTAGGAAGGCTAATTAATTCTAAGAACTTCAAACTCTATAAAAATAGTATTGTTAATCCTTTAAACACCCTTGGTAAGTGGAAAGATACTCATGGGAAGAGATATTCACTCAGTTGTGTGGAGATTTGGGGAAAGGCTAGAAACAAGCAGGCCTTTGATTTTATTTTCTCCCCCAGTAGATTTCATTTTTATTTATTTGTATGTAGGCAGTTGCGAGGATTTGCTGTGTCATAGTTGCAGAGTTTCAGTACTCCATTTACCAGAAGCTTCTCTGAGTTGTGTGTCTACCAACGTCTGCCATCAATGCCTCACACTGATGCAGAGAAATCTCACCACAAAGGCGGGGCTGATTAGGCACCTTTGAATATCTGGAAAGGAGCCCTGGTAAATGAAAGGTGATGGTTCGAATCCATCTCATGCCTCACAGGACAAAGATGGGCAGTAAATCTTTACAGACTTACAACCTTGGGAACCTGTTGAGGAGTAAGGTGTGGTTGGAATGGCCTTTACAGCAGTGGGGTTTCCTGCTTGCCTTCTAAGGGCTGCTGCTAGCTTACCTGTAAGTAATTTTATCTTAAATACTGAGGGACTCCCTTATTGACTTAGTCAGTCCTTGGTAACCATGCCAACTTATGAACCTTATGTGGTCCTAACTCACATACGGGTGTGAATGTGTGTTCCTTTACTCGTAAGCACACACAGGGAATGAGGAAATGGTAGGGTGTACCCGAAAGGTGGTACTGAAAGGAAGAAATAGAAACCAAGAGAGCTAAACTGAAGATTTCAAAGGGCTACTTGATAAAGACAAAGCAAAGTATTATAATAAAATGTGCAGAGCTTTAGAATTAGAAAACCTGAAGTGAGAACGGCCTTGGCATTGCTCTAGCTGAAAGAACCCAAGCCTGTGGGCTGCAGTGGTGAAGGGTTCCGTGGGTAAAATACTGGATGATGCAGAAAGACAAGAAGATGCAGGGTCATACACAGTAACTGTACCGAAAAGAAGTGACTGACGTGCGCACATTCCGGGAGGTACTGAAAGAAGAAGTCCAAGCTTCACTGACGGCATTGACAAAAACCAAGGCTACAGGAGTCAACTGGAATGTTCCAACAAATGGCTGTGCTGGCTCGTAGTGTTATGGATTTTAGAAGACAACTAACTTGGACGGTTGACTGGAAGAGAGCCAGATGTGTGCCTGTTCCAAAAGAAAGATGATCTACTAGAATGCAGAAATTAGTAGACTATCATTAATATCATATGCGAGTAAAGTCTTGATGAAGACAATGAAAAAAACGTTTGAGAAGTACAGCAACAAAGACCTTCCAGAAAGTCAAGCCGGACTGAGAAGAGGATAAGAAATGAGGGGACATGGGGCTGACGTCAGGTGGAAACTTATTGAAAACAGAGAATACGTTTCTATTGATTCTTAAAGGCAGTCAGCTGTGTGAATCCTAACAAATTATGGGTAACATGGTGGCAAGTAGACATTCCAGAACTCTTAATTGTGCTCGAGAGACCTCTGGTGATGGAGTTCATAGAGAGTTTTAGCTGCTCACTCAAGGGCGGAATGTCTGGAGGTGGTTCAAATCCATCAGTGCCCCCTTGGGAGAAAGTTGGGCCATCTCCTCTTGTGTAATTTGTAGCCTCTTGAAAACACACTGGAAGGCCAACTGTTGAGTCAGTTCTAACTCAAGGCAATGAGTTAAGTAATGCGCTTAGGTGGAATGGTGTATTGATCAAGACACAATCCTTTGAACAAAATATAGGTGACTTGAATAATGTAAAATGAGGGATGGTGTACTTCAGGCTTGTATCCTGTCACCCTGTTTGGTCTGGACGATTAGCACATGCCCTGAGAAACTGAAGTGTATGACGAATGTGCTCTCACAGTTGGAGGAAGAATCATTGACAACCTATATAGACGACACAGTCGTGCTTGGGGAAAGCAAAGAGGACTTTGTGCGTTTCCCGAGGAAGATCAAAGCCTACGGCCTTGAGTATGAATGATGTTGCTGTTCGGTGCTGTCAAGTATGACCCGTAGTGACCCCATGAACAACAGGTCTGAACCCTGCCCTAGGCTGTGCCGTCCTCTGACAATCTCTGACATACTCAAGCCCGTGCTCCAGTCACTGGCAGGCCACCTGGTTGAGGGTCTTCTCTCTTTCACTGACACTCAACCTTTCCAAGCATGATACAAAACAAATCTTTCCAACTGGACCAAAAAGCAACATTGTGACAAGCCCAGAAAATAGTGAATGTCAACAATTTATTTTACCTGGATCCACAGTCATTGCCTCCAATCAAAGCAGCAGCCAGGGAATCAGAAGACATATTACATGGGGCAAATTACTGTAAAGGACGTCTTTAAAGAGCCAAAAACAAAACAAAACCCACAACAACAAGGGTGTCACTGAGCACCAAGGTGCCCTTGATCCAAGCCACCTCCCGTGCCTGTCAAAGTTGAGCAGTGAAAAAGGAAGACGACTGAAGAATTGATGCCTTTGAACTATGGACTATCTCGGAAGAAAAGTTCAGGCAGAATGCTCCTTAGAAGCATGGATGGTGAGACATGATCTCGCAGACTCTGGGCATCCCATCTGGAAGAGCTAGTGTCTGGAAAAGGACATGGCAATTGATAAAGTTAGAGGGTCAGTGAAAAAGAAAGATGGTCGACAAGGTGATGGGCAAAGTTAGAGGGTCAGTGAAAAAGAAGGATGGTCGACAAGGTGATGGGCAAAGTTAGAGGGTCAGTGAAGAAGGATGGTCGACAAGGTGGTGGGCCCAGGCGCTGCAGCGGTTGGCTCACGCTGTGGTTGCGAGGCTGGTTCAGGAATGGGCGGGGTTTTGTGCAGTGGTGCATGGGGCCACTCACAGAACAACTCAAAGGAACTGAGTACTTGAAGGGAATGGTCATGGATCCAGATTAGACATTTGTATCACTGCTTTCTTGCCTTATTTTATGGAGTAAACTGTACCTGCTGCAGGGGGCCGGGGGCTGGGGGGAGGGGAAGCTTTGGCTATATCACTGTCTTATAGAAGCCATCAGGGGTTTTAATTAAATTTCATTTTATTTCCTTCCCCAAGCAAGGCTCATGGCTAAAGATTTCACTCTGTTCTTACCTGACAGCTAAGCCTGCTTTCTGAGCCCTGGTTCCCCTGGTCTCACATCATTTCCATAACAAGGGATTGTTGTGCCTCAGCCTAGGAATTATGATTGGAGGTGGGAGTGAAGAGCAGGAGTCAATGAATGTATAAAGGAGAAACCTGTTTGTAACGTCACATACACATCAGAGGAGGACATGAGGGACAGTAGAGCAGAATGGCGATGCCGAAAGCCTGCCGGTGGAGTCAGTCTTCCTCCTTCCCAATTTTCTTTGCCTTCTGGCACTGGGAGATACTCCTGCTTGGTTTGTATGGATGGCCTTTCCCCGCCACTATTATTTTCTTCCTGTGAACATTTATCCTTTGAAGTAAGTCCCCCAGAGGCAGCCTGAAATTTCATCTTAGCATAGTGGTGAGGTCTTGGACTAGAGAGCTGATTACTAGCCATGGTAGCATAGAAAGACGTGTATTTGCCATGGTTCTGGGTCTTGTGCCCAGACTCTAGGCCCTTCAGTTTGTAGCCATGATTGGCCATTTTGAACTTGTGGTCAGTGAGTGGCAGATGTGACTGATTGAGCCGTGACTTGGAAGCTTAGCCTCTGAGCAGTTAGGCTCTGCTAGTAATGTCTGAGGGTTGTTGTTGTTGTTGTTGTTGTTATGTGCCGTCGAGTCACCTGCGACTCATAGCGACCCTATGTACAACAGCTCTAAACCCTGCTCTATCCTGTGCCAATTGCATCATCTCTGACACACCCATCCCGATTACCCCAGTCACTGAATCAATCCACCTCCTAGAGGATCTTCCTCTCCTGTGCTGTCCCTCCACCCTCCCAAGCATGATGTCCCTCTCCAAGGACTGATCTTTCCTACCAACATGTCCAAAGTATGTTAGATGGAGCCTCAGAATCCTTGCCTCCAAGGAGCAGCCTGGTTTAACCCCCTCCAAGATTAACCTGTTCGTTTTCTTAGCAGTCCATGGTTTATTCAATACTGTTCTCCAGCATGTCTGATTGGATTCAGTTTAACTTGGAGATAAGATGCTCTGTATACTTCTTGCTAGCACATTTTGTTCTTCCGTGATTTCTTTGTTATTAAAGTGTCTCTTTAAAAAATTCAAGTTAGAATAGCTGAGTAAATACCTTATGAGTGACACATCAGGTGTGTTTTGAAAAGGTGTATGTGTAGGAGGTTCCTTGTGTGGTAGAGTTAGTTTATTTAGAAAGGAAGAGAGGGGAAAATGCGATTTTCAAGGCTACTTTCTAGCTTGACCAAGTTCCTTGGAGTGATAAACATCTCTGTTCCTTTGAAAATAATAGACATACTGGTGTGCCCTGTCATTAAATGAATTGTGAAAGGCCCTGGGTCCTACCCGGGTGTATAAATAGCACATATGGCAGTGGAAAGGACTCTGTTAAGCGTGAGGTTGCCTGTGGCCAGTCCTGCCTTTGTCTCTCTGAGCTCTCTGGACAGGAAATAATTTTTACTCTGACTTTTCACTCTTGGAGATCACCCACATTCTTACAAACATGGCAGTTTAGTATAATGCATTCTTTTAATCAGAGGCTTTGATGATATGTCAAGGACTGACCTCAGGGATATAAATTATGCGATGGTCAGAATGGTTATGTTCTTCTTATTAAGTTGGGTTCACAGGGATATTGCTGTGAGAATGGGCTCTCTCAATATTTTTCTAGTGTAGTCTTATAATCAGGAATCTCTTAAGAGTTTGAAACTGGAATCAGAATCCAAATGCTTCCTGTCTAGCCTAAGAGGTCTTTATAAAGATGGTTTCGTTCCCCCCCTTTCCTTTCATCTGACATTAGTTATCAGAGCCTGGTTCTGACATATTTGACAACACTGAACATGAGTGGTTTGAGGAAATGACTAGTGCTTTTATAGGCCCACAGCGCGGTGTTTTCTTATGGGAACTAATTTTTTGGACATGGCACTGCAGGGATTTTTAGCAGCACTTTAGCTGCAGGCAACCTGTGCCTTTGTATTATCAATGTCATTATGTTACGTGGCCACTTACTTGGGTTTCCCTTTCTTTCTTTGCCTTTTATTTGACTGGTGATTAGAAGTGGACTGTAGTCGTGTAAAAGGAGCAAGGGCTCAGTGGGGACAGTCACATCTGACCTTTACCAGCTGCACAAAGGGGAAGGAACAGTTCCCATCAACGGCACACAAACAATTCCCGAGGGGTCAATCATGTCTGCCATGCTCTGTCACCCTTTTCTACTCATCTTAACAGCAATTTTACTACTCTACTCGGTCCAAAATCTGATGCGATAGCTCACAGAGCACACAGAATCACCTTGGGGGAGTTAAAAGGTTAGAATCCAGGTTAGCAGCTGAATACAGTCAGGACAGCTTCCAGCATGTGCTCCCAGGTCCTTCAGCCTTGAGCCTCACAAGGGCTGAAGGCCAGTGTAACAGAGTTCTCAGTCCTGCCAGCATTGTCCCATCTCCCACCAGTTGTCCAGCAAACTTGAGCAAAGGCTCTTCGCTTAGCTCTGGTTCTCTCTCTGTATGGGAGGTAGCAGTTTCACGTCAGCCCCATCTCATGTTGGCTGTCTGGTTCTCTGCTTCATCCATGGCTGCTGCTGTGGTTCTAAGTCTAGCTGGTGCAAGGATGTCTGGTCCTGAAGGCGGTTCACTGCATGCCTGCTTTTCCTTTGCTGGTTTAGGATTCTCTCTGCTGCTGGTTCCACTCAGTTTAATGGAAAGCCTAGCCAGTTCCCTTGTGGATTGGTGAAACTAGCGATGCCCCATGTGGATAAGCTACCATGCTCTGTTCACATATTGCCGACCCATCCAAATGGCAAAGTCAAATTCACTGGCTAGAAGAGTTATTTTGAATTATCAGCTCCACAAGTAGACAACAGAGAAACTTGATAATTATCAAATGAATGAATGATTGAATGAATGTATTTTTATATGATCTGTTAGATAGTGACCCTAACATAATGACTTCCCAGTATATCCATTTCTTTCTGTGCGTATTTTGCAGTAGAAAAAGCTGTCTGGTGTCTCTGTCTCGTGGATTTGCTTTTCAGCTGCCTGAGCCTATGTGGTGCAAACTGACCCCTAGACCTTTGACAGGAACACCTGTTTCCAGCTCAGTGGAATCAGAGACACTTGCATGAAAACAGGACTCTGAAGTGAGAATTTGGTACTCACAAGACTCTCCTGTCTTCACTTTGACTGGCCTCTGCCGGTGATTCTTGTTTCACTTCCCTGACCTAGTCTCCTTTATCTTTTTGTTGACAGCTTGCCTCCTGCCTTTGGCCACACACAAAAGCCCTTAACACTTGGTAAGAAGACCGTTCAGTTTAGGTGTTTGCACCTTTTCTTAGGATGTGCCCTGCGAGCAAAGCTGGCGTGTGCTGTCTCCATTATCTGGCTCTATGATAACAGAAATACTCCAAGTGTGTCTCTCTTAACAGAAGTTTGTTCTTTCACGGTTAGGAGGCCTGAAGTCCGAGTTCAGGGACTGGCTGTAGGGGAAGTGGCACCCTCTTTGTCTGTTCTGGAGGAACGTCTTTGTTTCCTTCAGCATCTGTGGGTAAGCACACCTGAGCGCAGGATTCCTTGAGATCTTCTCTTTGCCTTCCCCAGCGCGTAGGAGCGTCCTGCCTCAGGCCGTGGTCTTCGGGTTATGCTCTGCTTCTGTTCTTCTTCCTTGTGTTAGTGAAGCCTCTTGTGTTCTTCTCTCTCCTTTTGTTTCTTTTAGGACAAAAGATGGTAACAGGCCACATCCCAGGAAAACTGCTTTAAAAGGGTTGATCAGATCAGGGCATGATGTAACTAATCTTCTTTACCTTATAAGATTATGAGAGCTTTTCAATTCATTCCACCTTACTTTATGACCTATGCTAATTTTTTAGGGGACACAAGTGTAACTATGACTGGTGCTAATATCAGACCATACCCACCTCCTTGTGGATTCCTGATGGAAGTGAGGAAGAGATGAAGTATGTCCTCTATCCCTGTAGTAATTGATACTCTAAATGAGTGATAAGCTTAAAAACAGGAAGCATTTTAAAAAGAAGGGAAGTAATCCTTCATTAAGTATATTTCTACCTTTAGGGAAAAATAATTCTCCGAGAGTGTATGAATTGGTCTGTAATGATTGGAAGTCATGTTTTGTGATGAGTTGACTTAGTTGCAGTGGCATTTGAAGAAGTCTGGAGATAAGGCGTATGTAAGGTGCTAGGGGTAAACATTGTTTAAGATCAGTGGTTGCCAAATGATGACTAAACGTTGGAATCATGGAGGAGTTTTAAGAAGTGTAAAGAAACAAGCATCACAATGCTAGATAACCCCTCTTCCAATTAATTGGTAATTAATCCCAGTTACCCTCTTCCCGTGTAATTATTGGGGTGTAAGGAGGCACAGATATGGAAATATATCTGAAAGCTTCCATGCTATTTGATGCTCAACTAACCTTTGGAAGATAAGCTTTGGAAAGTAGCTTGGAGTCAACTGGTCTTGAAAAGCACCCTAAAGAAGTATGGCTGGGTTCTGTGGACACAGAGAGGTCACTGAAGGTTTTTGAGTGGGCAGTTGATATGATGTGGGCACTGTGTTGGGAACATTCGTCTTGTGGTGGAACGTGGTGTAGATGGAAGGAAGGACTCAGGTAGAGAGTTCGAGAGGAGCCTTTTGAAGATGAAGTTGGTAGTTGGCATGGGAAAGAAGCAAAGGATGCAGGAAAAACCAACAAGATTTGCTAGTTTATTGTATTTTAGGAGGTGGTTCAAGTTATAGAGTAATGGATATAAATTTATCAATAAAGATTTAGATCCAAAAGGATAGGAATTTATTTTTAAAAAAGACTTACATAAAGGTGAAGCTGTTTCAGGTGACTGGTTAACCTTAAGTTCAGACTCAGACATGTTGGAAACAAACTTACATACGGGAATATTCAAGCAGGGAGTCTGAAACCAGTGAGACTTTGCTAAGTGGAGTTTTTACAACAGTGTAATTTGATTTAGTGGCAAAGAGAGATTTATTTGTTAACCTGGGGTCAAACAAGCTGCAGATGGGCCAGAGGAGAAGTATAGAGAAGGCTTGGGGTTTGAGTTAGAAGATTGGGAGGTGCTCTGAGCTTGTGAGTAGAGTCAGAGGCAGTCCACAGGTCGGAATGGTGAGGAAAACTGAGGTCCTGCACTCCTGAGAGGCAGATGCTACTGAATTTTTATTTTGGCCGTATGTATAGGATATGAATTACCTCGTATATTACTGTTGTGTGACAGCAACCTCATAATGAAATAGTAACATTTTTGCAGTGAACATGAAGAGTTATGGAAATTGAGAGCTAGAAAGACGTTAAAGTAGCCTCACATCTATTCAGGTGAGGTTTAAAGTCAAGTGAATTATTCACATTAGATTGAATTTCACAGCCAAATAATTGTGGTTAAGGAAGTATGAACCCGTGTTTTGAGGCTGCTTTGTTAGGGAACTTTATAAAGGCAAGACATGCCCCTACCTGCCCTGATGTCAAAAGAAGGTAAGTCAGATGTAGAATTTTGTTGTTGTAATGATGAATTTGTGCTGGTCTTTGAATTGGAGAAAATTCTTTGAATTGGAGAAAATTCTTGTCACTTCTCTTCTTAAGCTAAGCTTCTTTCAGTGACGTGGATAATGGCAATATGTGCCTTATCTATTTTTGGTGAGAACTTGGAATTTTTTTGTTTTATCGGTGGCTCTAAAGAGGTGGAACTTGTTAGTGGGTTTACTTATTGTTGTTATTCTCTCTCTCTATCTCTCTCTCTCTCTCTCTCTCACACACACACACACACACACACACACACACACACACACAGCCCATTCTGATGCCAGTGATCCCTGTTGAGTTTCCAAGGCTGTAATGTCTTCAAGGGAGGAAGCTTCCCAGTGTTTTTCATCAGGAGCAGTTGGTGGATTTGAACTACTAACCTGTTGGTTAGCAGCCCGAAATGTTATCATCTGTGCCAACAGAGCTCCTTGATAGAATTGAGGCAGTTCTTAAAAAGAAAAGTAAATAAACCCATTTGGAGCCGTGGTGGTGGAGTGTTCCTCGGGAGCACTTTTTTCTCAGGTCGCCTTGTCTGCCCGTCTTGTCGAACAGAGTAGAGGCCCGGACTTCAGGTTATGGACGGCCAGCCTGTGTCCACATAGGCCGCCTTAGCTGCTTCTCTAAGGGCAGTGAGCAGGTTTTGGCTTGGCACAGAGGCTATGCGGGACGTGCCATTGTAGCTCATTAAACAGCAGTGTTGTGTAAAGGGCCGAATGGTAGGCCCTGTTTAGCATTTTGGGGATGAGCGGAGGCTTCCCCTCCTCTCTGCCTGTGTATGGCAGGGACTGCACTGTGTGCCACCCCCGAGAACGCCCCCTGGCCCTGTCTCTCTGAATTGTGAGCCAGGCTAGAATGGGGTAGGTTTTCCAGAGCCGACTAATGGACTGTTTTTAAAAAAGGAACTTTGCTGGAGGGAGCCGGAGGTTCCAGCTTCCATTTGGCCTAGGGACGTTCTTTCTAGAGAGGCTGGCCTGGGTGTCTTCCTCGTTTGGAAGATAATGAAGTGATGTGGGGCTTGTGGGTGACTCACAGCGAGAGCTCTGCTGGAGCCATCCGTGGCCAGGGCAGGATCTGGAAAGAAGGCGTGTGCTTGCAGTTTCCAGGATTGTTGTGTGAACAAATGACCCTAGTGCGTTCCCTGGTTACTCAGCACCCTCTGGACACTGGCCTAGTCATGGGCAATTGGCTGTGCAAATAGCGTGCGCGGGTTTGCAGCCGGGCTGTGAGCGAGGCCGAGGCCGCGGCTGCGCTGCCCCAGCTGACTGCTCGTGGGAGCATTACCCAGTGTGCAGCTGCCGCCTGAATCACAAGTAGCTTCTGAGTGTGAGGCTGGCACTGCCCGCTCCCGTCCTTCCTACGTGCTGCTCTGAATGTCTGATCGATGGGGCCGAGTGCTGGCTGGGAGCCAGCCATGCTGTCACAGGGAGCATTTCTGCGCCCCTTCCCTTGGGTCTGCCCTTCCTCCCCTTTTGTGGGTGCCCTAAGATACGTCCTGACTTCTCCTTGGAGGCAGAGAATCGGTTCCAGCAGGGATTGTTCTGGCCTCCACAGAGATGCCAAGTGTGGCTTTCTTCTGCTCCCCAGCCTCTCTTGTGGCTTTGGCGGTGTGTGGAGCTCTGGAGGGCCTGGTTGTTGGTGAGCTCAGTGCTGGCGTGTTGGGTTCAGCAACCCGTTTGTTGAATACCTCTGTTATGTTGCAGGCAGGAAAAGTAGGATAAGATGGCTCTGCCTTTTCCCTCCAGAGCCCTGACCTGTTGTCAGGCCACTGCAACCTGTGGGGGTCCTTGGCAGTGCCGACATGCACAGACTCTCTTTCCTTTGAAGCATTTAGGGAAAACAGGGCAGAAAATGGCATCCTTTTCCTTGTAGATTTTAGTCTATTTTCACATTTTGAGCATAGTCTCTGGCACAACTAACTTTGCCAGGGTAGCTGAAAAAAGCCTTGTAGTACACAGTACTTTATGCTGTCTAAATGAATGTGTGTGCTGGTGTACCAATAAAACTTTATTTAGGAACATGGAAATCTGAATTTTTATAATTTTCATGTGATGACAATCATCTTTTCAATCAATCTTTCAAAGAAAGAAACCCACCATTTTTAGCTTATACATAAACACAAACAAGTCTCATTGCCATCAAGTTAGAATAGACTCATAGCTCGTCCTCCATCAGACTTTCAGAGGCAGTAAATTGTATGAGAGGAGATTGTCCATCTTTCTCCCTTAAATCAGGTGCTAGATTTGAACTACATGCCTTTGGGTTGGCAGTGCAACTTCTTGTCCACTAAGCCACCAGAGCTCCCCCCTTTTTTGAGGCTTATATTGTTGCTGTCAAGTTGTCTACGACTCATGTAGACTGGCCTGTGGGCGTATGTGGAAGGCATTGGCCTCATTCAGCTTGGCCTCCTCATCTGATAAGTGGCCTCCCCTGTGTCTCTTCCAGGACAGCCCTGCATTGATCAGATGCTGTTTTTTTCTGAACTCTTATTTGTGTGGTTTGGCACCATGGAGACAAACAAGGTGTTGATCCAGTGATTGCAAATTTACTAGCAGGGTTTTGGGGGGGGGATTTAGGGGAGGGGACTAAATCACGGGCCCCTGAGAGCTGCAGAGGACTGGAGGCGGGGCCTGCACCTTGGTAACGAATTCCTGTCAAATGTCTTGACTCAAAGTTTGATGTAGAAGAAATTGAGCTCAGACAGAGATAGTTTAAATTCCTAGAGTTGTTTGTGTTCCAGGGAGGATGATCTGAATGGAAATGTTCACTCAGAGATGTGATGATAGGAATCCATGTACCTTCCTGTCTTAAAAAGCAGAGGCTGTGGAGGATCAGCTGGAATGAGCCTGGCGCTGGAGGGAGCCAGGGGCTGTATATAGGTGTCTGGGGTATGAAAATTCAGAGGCTGATTTTTCTCACACGCCCCCACCGCCCAAATTATCAAATCCTCTTACTCTCAACCCCGTCTCTCAACCCATTTCTTGCCTTTTCTGTTAGGATCATAGGTTGCATTAGCACAATCAGAACTTGAGTGATGCACTGGGGACGCCAGACGCCTGGGTGCACAGAGATTCCTTATGAATCATGTGATGCTTGGCCAGAAAAATCCAGAACATGTAAACAAAGGAAGGTGGAGCAGTCTGGTCTGTGAGTTTTTCCGTTCCTCTTCATTATGTTCTGTGAATGTTGGTAGTGGTGTCCTGGCTTTTCAGGACTCTGAAGGATTTTCCTGGCGCTGAACTCCGAGCATCAACCTTGGTTATTTCTCAGTTCTAGGTCCTTGCTCAGCTAATACCATTCTATAGAAGAAATAATCCCCATTTCTCACCTCATCCATCCCCATCAATGTCAGAACGTAAATGTTTGCCCCTGTAAGAACAAAAATGGGTACATCCCCCAAAATTAGCTTTCCTCTTAATTGAGCTTCCTTGAACATGCAGAACCCATTTGTTCATATCTTATTCCCAGTTAGCCCAAAGTAGATTATCAATTAGGAGTGAATTAGCTCAAACAGCCTGAACATTAGATAGGAAACAGAAAGATAAAACAGATTCTAAACTGAATATGATGTGTAATTTTGCATATAGTATTTTGTTTTGAGGCTAGAAAGTAGTTTCACTATTGGAATTATATGAATTCTCCTCAGTGAGTGAGACTGGGGCTCAGGTTTGAGAGAATCAGGCCGAGTAAAGGAATTGTTTCCCTAAAGTGAGCCATTACTGCTTTTAAAGATCTTACTCTTGTTTGGAAGACACCTAATTGGATGTTTTGTAACTTTTCACTGTACTATCGATGTCCTTGATGGAACTAACTTTCCTCTAGTCTTCATTTATTCAGGAGCCCTGGTGGAGTAGCATGTAGCATGTTGGCTGCTACTCAAACACCAGTTGATTCATGGGAGAAAGATGGCCAGTTTGCTCCCTTAAAGATTTATGGCCTCGGAAACCTGCAGGAGAGTCGATAGGAGTTGCACTGAGCTTGAAGGCAATGGTGGCTTTGTTTGGTTTATTGTTAGTGCTTGCTAAGTGATACGGCTCAGTGGCATTGTTCATATGTCCATTCTGAGTAGGATGTGTGTCTGCTTCCTGTTAGCCTCCTTCGGGGAACTAGACTGACAGGTCATTCTTTTTTTTTGGACCTTACCAGTAATACAGGGAGTATTTTCCAAGGAGGATAGTCCAACAAGACAAAACATCTCCAGATAATGAGTGGCCGGGTTTATTTTGTTTGGGTTTTTGTTGTGGTTTTTTTTTTTGTTTGTTTTTTTATTTTTAATTAAAAAAGGAACATCATTTGACATCAACGACTGACGCTCAATTTCATATAGCATTCATAAACAATTGAAAAAAATGTATTTCTAAGCACGGTCGTCAATTTGAAAGTGTGCGGCAATGTGTTAAAGGAGAACCCATATTTTTAAGAAAATGTGAAAACTGTTTGTGTATATGCAAGGCTGTAAAGCTTCTCCTGATGTGGTAGGTCAAGAGTCCTGGCATTAAATGTTTGAGAGTCTATTGTTCAAGTCGTGGGCTGTATTTTCATTGGCATTTTCTCTTTCCCAAAGCTTCATTTCTTTGAGACCTAAATAAGTCCCTTTGGTCTGCGGGCTCACTCTGATTTGCATAGCCGTGCTCACTCAACTCGAGGACTGGTTTGAAGGGGTGATCTTTGTAACCTACAGAAACTGTTGGCACATGGTCCTCCACCTGCCACCAATTTGTATTCTGGGTAAATGACGCCAAGAAGTATATTTTGTAGCTGACGTCTACTTCCTGTTACCTGAAATATCTGTGCAGATTCCTGCTAACTTAATCCAGCACGACATTTGCGTATACCGGGCAGCACGGAGCTCAAGGAGTCACAGCTCTTTCCCCCCCAGCCAGTGCAGAAGGGCCCTAGAGGCCTGCCTCTGTGCAGCTTAGCGTGGACGTAGCCGATGGAATTGGAACCAGTGGAAGTTCAGAAGGGGTGCGTCTCTCGTCCTTCCTTTACCCTCTGGCTGGAGAAGAACTTGCATTTGGTGCTTTGCTCTGTGCCATGTGCTGACATGAAAGCTCAGGGTACAATTGGATCAGATCCTTTGCCCTTGCCGGCCCAGCTGAGGTCCCGAGAAAGTGGAATCTGTCTGATTTCCCCGACTTCAGAAAACACAGAGCTGGGCAGCCGCAGGTGCTTTGTGCTGGGCAGGGAGCTGCACGCTGGCTCTGCCTGCAGGGAGCAGTCGCGTGCCCGCGGAGCGCCCAGGGCTGTGCCCTTCAGAGGGTGCAGCAGCCGGCTGTACATGATGGTCTAATTTGATGTGGTGGCTCCGTCTGAAAGCGGAAGCTGTTGGTTTCAGACCGGCTCCCTGTAGGATAATGAATTGTCATGCCTCTGCTGATTATCTAACAAGTTTGTACAACGTGTAACACAAGCTGACAAGACAAACAATTTTATTAATTTAAGCCTGCTGCTAATGGGATTGCGGTGCTATATGAATGGAGGAGTAGTCTACACAAATACCACGAGTATGCTACCCCACAGCATTTAACGTTGGGGCTGGGTAATGGGAATACTCTATTAATATTTTTAAATAGTGCCTTCAATAAAACTATATTCATTTTTATTTGAATTGGAAAATACTTAGGAGTGTTTGGGGATTTGTGAGCTCAAGGAAAATGCGCCGTTGTGTCAACCTTTGGAGTAGCAGGGCTGATGCCTGCCGGTGGGCAGGAGATAAACTTGGGGTTTTTACAAACCAATTACCGCTCCAGAAGCTTTTGTCTTAAATACGTGGGGAGCTTGATCTTCATTTGGGAGAACGCTTGGGGAAAGGGATTATGTGTTTGCTTTGTGGCCTCTGATCTGCAGTACTTTAATTTCAAATTCTCTCATGTTTTTATATATGTACTGAATGATGTGAGGGAGTTGGATCATGGATTCTATCTGGGATTGTTTAACCATGTTTAAGAAGGGAATGCATAACCCACGAGAACCTGGCCCGGGTCAGGTTGTTCAGAGCGAGGTTTTCTATGAAAGAATGTGGTGTAATCTGATCCTGGGATCTAAGGGCTGTACTCCCAGCACAGAATATAATCCCATGTCAGGACCAGGAGCCTGAGAATTTAGAGATCCTGGCAGAGGGTTGTATTTCAGAGACAATGAGAGTGTGCTTTACCTTTCTGGACATTGTGGGAAGAGCATAGCAGGTTCTTGTTCTTTGCATAGCCCACCAGTTTGCAGCCATGTACCCAGGAAAGGCTGTAAAGTGTCAAATTTGTATGGCATGCAATCACAAATTTAGGGCTGGCATTTAAAAAAATGTTGTTTTCTTTTTAAAAAATAATGGTTTTAGTAAATCTGAGTCAGCGAGTGATTTAGACAATGGCCTAAGTAGTGTCAGCCCTCTGTGCTTATGCTTTGGGATTGTTCCCCTGAACACCCAGGAGTTATGATGCACAGCCCGCCAGCCTCTCTTCTTCCCCTGGAACCTCCCTCCCATCTGCTTCTGTAAGCAGCTTCTGAACTCGCGCACGGCTCTAAAGCGTAGGGGTGGAGGGGGAAGTCCGCAGGTAATTTCTATAGATGCGTTTTGTGTAATTAAAAAAAAATCATTAACTAGAGGACCACGTGGGAGGAGTATGTTTCCTGTTCCAGTCTATGTTCTTTGGCAGTGCAAACCGTGTGCCCCAGTGTCCTGCCTGCAGGTGTCCCAGGATCCTCTCTCCCCTGGGATTCATGCAGGTAGGACACTCCGGCCCAGAGCCTTCACCCTGGCAGCTGGTTGTATCCTCCTGCAGGTCTCTTCCTCCAGGTTGTAACTCCTCCCAACAGTCTCTGTTTCTCTGGGATTTCTTGTCCTCCAGCCTTATCTCTGCCGTGAATCAATAGCAATATGATTCAAGTTCCCAAACACATCAGCACACATTAGCCACCCAGCTCTGTCTGTTCTGACCAGTAGACTTGCCAGCTGCGAGCCGGAATAAAATGGGCAGTCTCCTCCCACTCAGGTTTATAGTCTTGGAAAACTGATGGAGTTAGAAACAAAGAGAAAGCCGTGAGCTTGGCTTTTGTGAGAGCAAGAATAACATATTTGCATAGTCATACACATTTTAAAATATAAGGCTCTAGGAATCTGTGGGATAGCAATTGACGTGTTTCGACTAATCGATGCTGCCCTACATATACTTAATCTGGCTACCTGGTTGAAAGAGATCTTTATTTGATCCATTTCCCCAGAAGGGTGATCCAAAAGAATGTGGAAGTTAATCAAACAGTATCGTTAGTATCATGTGCAAGCAAAATATTGATGAAGATCATCCAGGAACAGGGGACTGCTGGAAGTTCAGGAGGGGTTTAGAAGTGGCGGTGGCACCAGGGATTCATTGCTGATGTCAGGTGCATCCTGGCTGAAGGCAAGAATACCGGAAGAATGTCTTATTTGTGTTTTATTGATTATGCAGAGACATTTGACTGTGTGGATCAGAACCAACTATGGCTAATGAGAAGAATGGGAACCCCAGAACGCTTGATTGTGCTCATGTGAAGCCTAGAACTAGACCGACAAGCTGTTGTCTGAAGGAGCAAGGGTTTGAAATCAGGAAATGTGTGGTTCAGGGATGTATCCGTTCTCCATATTATTCAGACTATATGCCGAACGAATAATTTGAGAAGCTGGACTCTATGAAGAAGAATGCAGCATCCGGATTGGAGGAAGGCTCATCAGCAACCCACGATATGTGGAAGACTCACCAAGAACTGCGTGATGCAGATGACACAGCCTTGCTTGCTGAAAGTGGGGAGGACTTGAAGTGCTTCCTGCAACATCAAAGACTAGAGTCTTCAATAGGAATTATGTGTCAGCATTAAAAAGACAAAAATCCTCACAACCGAACTGATAAGTGACATCATGAGAGCTGGAGAAAAGATTGAAACTGTCAACAGTTTCGTCTTACTTGGATCTGCAGCCAACACCCTTGGTACCAGCAGTCAGGAGATGAGGACACGTATTGTGCTGGGCAAGTCCGCCGTCCAGAACCTCTCCAGATTACTGTGGAGCAAAGGGGTCAGTTTGAAGGCTGATTCAGGCCATGGTTCTTTCCATCATTTGCTGTGTATCTGAGAGCTAGACAGTAATAAGGAGGACAGAAGAGAAATTGATGCCTTTGAGCTATTTGAGGTATTGGAGAAGAACATTGACTATCTCGCAGACTGCCAGAGAACAAACAGATACATCTTGGAGAACGTGCAGTGCAGCCTGAGTGCTGCTTGGAGGCGAAGGTGGTAAAGCTTCACCTCACTTTGGGCATGTTGCTAGGAGAGGCTGTTCCTTGGAGAGGTGATAGCACCTAATAACAACAAATTTTAAGCAGTTTTAGATTCTACTCTAAGTATTAATAAAACTAGTATCTTCACTTAAATGTACTAATAAATGGTATTGTTCTATTTTTGTCACTTTCTGAAAGCTTTTAATTAAAACAAAAAAATCAAGACTTAATACCCAATATTGGAAGGAGGAGCGGCATCCACTTCCGTAACAGCTTGCCTCCAGAAACCCTATGAACCTGGAGAGAGGATGAGAGACACCCAAGCGTCGAGGACTTTCCTTCATAGGGTCGCTATGAGTCGCCTGCGACTCGATGGCACCTAACAACAACAACAATAACAACACCCAATATGGGAGCGTGGTGGCATAATCTGTAGAGAGCTGTGTTCCTAACCAAAAGGTCTGGCTCCTCTTCACGATCAGCGGTTGCTTCTTTGGAGAAAAAAGGGAAATCTCATCCCGGGCAGTTTATAGCCTTGGACAGTGTGCTGGAGGGTCAGCTGTGAGTCAGTTCCAACTTGACAGCAAGGCCTTTTGACAGGCGTGTATACTAGATTGTGAGGATGGCACAGAAGCAGGCAAGGTTTTGATTTGTTGTCTGTGGGATCACTTTGAACTGGAGTAGACTTGTCAGGACCCCACTACACCATGTGTGTTTGTCATATGGATCTTAGCTTTCCAGTTAGTATTTTTACATGTTATATTGTTGTGTGCTGTCGAAGTCAGAACTGACCCATAGCTGACCCTCTGGCGGGTTTTCAGAGGCAGTTAATCTCATGGGAGGAGATTGCGCATCCTTCTCCCGTGGAGCAGCTGGTGGCCTCGAACTGGGTGCCTTCAGGATTGCAACGCAGCTTCTTGCCACTGGGCCAGCGGAGCTCCCTACTGGGTATGTACATCTGCTACTCACATCAGGACAGAGAAGCATCCCAGAAGGTTTCCTTGCACCAATTTTCAGGCAGTTTTTATGCCTTTAGGTAACCACTCTTAATGATCCTTATCATCATTGATTAATTGTTTCTGTTCTTGAACTTCATATTAGTAATAAGCATAAATTTGCATATATAAAATACTGATCTGTATTGCACCTTTTTTTTTTTTGGCTGAGTACAGTGTACTTTATTGATGGTACATGACAAGATGGGCTCGCCAAGCCCCTCCCCTTTCTCAGGGGGATTTGATGGAAACTTGTGTCAAGGGTGTGAGATTCTCAGTGTGTGGGAGGATCAAGTTGGGGCAAGGACTCCCCAGCAGCTGAGGGTCTCTCTCTCTCTTCTAGTGCTATTGCTGGAGCTGGTGGTCCAAGGGGATCTTATTCTTTGGAGGCCATGTGAACCATCAGGTCGACCACCCAGTTGCTGTAGCCAAATTCATTGTCATACCAGGAAATGAGTTTGACAAAGTGGTCGTTCAGGGCAATGCCAGCCCTAGCATCGAAGGTGGAAGAGTGGGTGTCACTATTAAAGTCACAGGAGACAACCTGGTCTTCAGTGTATCCCAGAATGCCCTTGAGGGGCCCTTCTGATGCCTGCTTTACTACTTTCTTGATGTCATCATATTTGGCAGCTTTCTTCAGACGGCAGGTCAGGTCCACAACTGACACATTGGGGGTGGGGACACGGAAAGCCATGCCGGTAAGTTTCCCATTCAGTTCAGGGATGACCTTGCCCATGGCCTTGGCAGCGCCAGTAGATGCAGGGATGATGTTCTGGGCAGCTCCACGGCCATCACGCCACAGCTTTCCAGAGGGGCCATCCACAGTCTTCTGGGTGGCAGTGATGGCATGGACTGTGGTCATGAGTCCCTCTACAATGCCGAAGTTGTCATGGATGACCTTGGCCAGGGGAGCCAAGCAGTTGGTGGTGCAGGAGGCATTGCTGACAATCTTGAGAGAGTTGTCATACTTCTCATGGTTCACGCCCATCACAAACATGGGGGCATCAGCAGAAGGAGCAGAGATGATTACCCGTTTGGCACCACCCTTCAAGTGAGCCCCAGCCTTCTCCAAGGTTGTGAAGACACCAGTGGACTCCACAACATACTCAGCACCAGCATCACCCCACTTGATGTTGGCGGGATCTCACTCCTGGAAGATAGTGATAACTTTCCCATTGATGACCAGCTTCCCATTCTCAGCCTCGACAGTGCCGTTGAACTTGCCGTGGGTGGAATCATATTGGAACATATAGACCATGTAGTCGAGGTCAATGAAGGGATCATTAATGGCGACAGTATCCACTTTGTTAGAGTGAAAAGCAGCCGTGGTGACCAGGCGCCCAATACGGCCAAATCCGTTTACTCCGACCTTCACCATCGTGTCTCAGGGATGCGGCTGAGGCTGCACAAGAAGAGAGGGCAATCTGGATCGACGAGGAGCAGAGAGCCGTATTGCACCTTTTTATGCCTGGCTTTTTTCATACAACATGATGTCTATGCAGTTTTATATATATTAGTGATGGTTCTTTGTTGCTCTTCCCTCTTTTACTGCATCATATTCTGTTGTGTGAATACACTACAGTTTCTCTCCCTGCCTCTGCTCATGAACATTTAAACTGTTTCCAGCTACAGTCTCCGATGACGTTGCTGCTGTGACTATTCTCTTTGGCCCTTAGGTGGAAATAAGCATCATTTCTCTGGGGTTAGTCCTGTTGTTGTTAGGTGTCTCATAGAGTTTAGTATGTCTCGTGGTGACTCAGTGAACAACAGATCTGAACCCTTTTCTCTCCTGTGCCGTCCACACAATCTCTGACAAACTCGAGCCCGTTGCCGCAGTAACTGTGTAAGTCTACCTGGTTGAGGATCTTTTTCACTGTCTCTCCAAGGAATAATTTCTCCTAGCAACATGCCCAAAGTCTGAGAGGCAAGCATTGCCATCTTTGCCACGAAGGACCATTCTTGGTGTATCTTCTCCAAGATATATGTTTGTTCTTTTGGCAGTTCATAAGATACTCACCACTCTTCTCCAACACCACTACTCAGTGGCATCGATTCTATCATCCTTATTTGTTGTCCAGCCCTCAGCAGCATAGCAAGTGCTTGAAAAAAGACCATGGTCTGAATCAAGCACACCTTAATCCTCAAACTAGCATCTTTACTCCTCAGTAATTTGGAGAGGTTCCTGACTATAGGCTTTCCCAGAGTAATGCGTCTCCTAATCTCCTGCCTGCTGGTACCAAGTGTGGACCCAAGTAAGATGAAGTCGTTGACAGTGTTAGTCTATCATGATGTTGCCTCTCAGTCACAGAGTAGTTGAAAGTAACTCCGGTGGTTCAGATGTTTAGACTGCTGGCTGAAAGGTTTGCTGTTTGAACGCACGCAGTGGCTCTATAAAGATTCCAAATGAGAAACCCCATGGGGCAGACACAGTCTGTCACGTGAGGGTACTGTGTGTTGGAATCCACTTGTCAGCACCCACAACACCAAAGTGGATGAGCGGTGAGCTTCCGTCGATGCTGCTTGAGTTCTTACCGGTCTTGCTGACACTTGATGTTTTCCTGAGCTCCCTTCGGGCGTGCTTACAGGGCAATCTTACTTTAACTTTCGTTTGCATTTCCCTGATGACTAATGTGTTGAGTAGCTACTGTGAGGTTATTCGATATTTGGGTATCCTTTGTGAAGTGGTACTTCAAATCTTTGGATGAGTTCATGTTTGTAAATGACATCGTTCCTCTTTCTCTTACTGTTAGGAGTTCTATGTGCATTCTAGATGCACCTTTTAGTCAAATGAGTATTGTGAATGTCTTCTAGTCTGTGGCGTACCTTGCTGCTCTGTGAATATTTTCCACTCTTTCAGTCTTTCTGGGGATGTCTCCTTGGTGCTCGGGTTCTTATTTTTCATATTTGTGATGCTGTTCATTCTTCTCTGTCGCTCTCTCCACTTTATTTAGCTACAGTTCCCTTCATCGTGCCCCTGCCAGCCTGTGCAGAGGGCGTGATACAGATGCAGAGCAGTGTCTCTGTGGCAGAGCCTCCGTGACCTGCATGCTGTTTGTTCTCGAGTGAACTCAGGGTGTCTGCGGTAGGGCACCCACCCGCCCCCCAGCATTCGGGCTGGAGTGAGTTCAGTTAGCTTCCACACAGGGCTGTGATCATCTGCTCATAGTCCCCTTATGATGGGGACTTACACTGCAGGTGCTCATCATAGAATACATCTTTTCATTTAAGTTGTAAAAATGCTTTGTTCATCTGGTACTGTGCTGTCAGGGTTCATTCAGGTGTCACCCCTTTCTCCTCGGATGCATTGAATCAGAACCCACCTTTTAACAAGCTCTCCAGGATTAGTTTTAGGAATACTTGGGAATCACCTGGAGGTTTGGATTCAGGGTACTGGGGTGGAAATGCACATTTGCAGCCGGGCCTTGAATCAGTTCCGAAGCCCTGGTTGCTAGCCTTCTTTGACCAGCGAGGCCTTTAGCCGCTTTCTCTGTGAACAGACCCTCGGCCTGGGATTGAGGGGCTCTTGCTGGAGTACCACTTCGAGTCGGAATAGATAGACTCGTGGTGATGGGGCTGCCTCTTCTGGCTTTGCCCCATCTCTCCTTCAATTCATACCTTTTACCTTTCTAACCTTCCTCTCTTTGTCCTTTCCCCGTTCCTCCCGCCTCCCATAGTTATTTTAGTGAGCACTTACTATGTGCATAGCACATCACAGAAAGAAAGTTGTCAAAAAAACAGAACCCCTGTCCTTGTGGATTTTAAATGTGTGGCAAGGCCCTCATGCTTCATAGACTGTCCTAGGATTTATTTTATTTAACAGAATACAAACATGAAGTGTTTGCTTTTTTAAAGATTTTAAATTTCCAATTTGTTTGGCAGAGGATTGCAAAACTGGTTTGTTTTCAGTATTTAGCGCTACCAAATTATGTGGTTTTTAATAAATGTAAATGGCATCTTTCAGTAAGACCTAGCTAATATGCGTTAATTACAATGAAAGCCATTTTGATTTAGTGAAAAATTGAGATAAGGGCTTTCAAAAGAGGACGCAGTTGTTATTTTCATATTTGAAAAATAATGTAGTCTCTGAGTGGTATCAGTGGTTCAAGTTGCAATTTAAAAAAGGTTGGAGGTTCAAGTTCAGCAAGACCTTAGCAGAAATAACTGGCAATCTACTTTTCAAAACCTAACCATTAAAAACTCTGTACAGTTCTGCTGCGATATATTGGAGGAGGTGAAAGTACTGGGGTTGACTAGATAGCAGTGTAGTGCTCTGGTGGTCTAGTGGTAAGGAATTGGCACTGCCAACTCAAAGGCACACAGTTCAAATCTACAGTATCAAATCTTTCCCTGTGGGAGAAAGATGGGTAGTCTTCTTCCATGGGATTTACAGCCTCTGAAAACTCACTAGAGGATCAGCTGTAAGTTAGATCTGACTCAAGATAAACAACAACAACAACTACTGGGAGATTTCAAGTCCAAATCCATCAGCCACTCCATGGAATAAAGTTGTAACTTTGATGATTAGAAACTTCATTATAATTTTGAGCTATATTTGAACAAATTTGTGGGCCATCAGAATTTTAGTTTATAGCATAATAGAATTTTTAGAAGACATTTCAGCACTATATGATTTCAAAAATAGGTTTCAAGTAGTTTATTGCTGTCCATATATACTTTAACTAGGACTTCTGGAACTCACACATCTCCATCTGGTTTTCTAGGCCACCTAGCACTATCATTTTGGTCATAATGCACAAGATTAGCATGCTGAAGAACTTTGACTATTTTGCCAGCTTCTAATTACAAGTCATGTCCCCTGGTTTTACCCAGATTCATCAATCACCTGGATATCTAAACAGACACTGGGGTTGGGAGAGGATTTCATTTGAAAATGGTGAAAAATATATATTGCCTAATCTATGTCAACTTATAATCATAAAATATACTCCCTAAAGCTCTCAAAAAGGGAAAGACCATTATTTTTATAAGATGTCTTTACTGTAATTTGAGGTGGAGCGATAGCACAAGAAAGGAAGACCCTCGATGAGATGGATTGACTCAGTGACTGTGATAATGGGGGTGGGTGTGTCTAAGGCGATGAGTTTGGCACAGGATAGAGCAGGGTTCAGAGCTGTTGTACATATAGGGTCATTATGAGTCACAAGGGACTCAACGGCACTTAACAGCAACAAGTTTACTATTTTAGTTATTTTAAAGAGAACCGTTCATATGGTGTTACCCGCATGGCACCCTTGTCCATTCCCAACAGTTTAAAATTACCCATAAACAAAGTCATCACAATTACTCCCAGTTTTCTCCCCTTCCACTTCTGCCTCCTGGTAACTTCTAGTCTATTTTTTTACCCCTCTGCATTTACCTAGCCCAGAGAGTTCATATAAGTGATATCAGGAGGAAGGTGTCATTTTTCTCTGACTTATTTTATTCAGTGTAATGTTTTCAAGGTTCATCCATGCCCTTGACTGTATGAGAACTTTGCTCCACTGTATACACCACCTTTTGTTTATCTATTCATCTAGAAGGGAGTACTTTAGCATTTGTGTTTGACTTATTAAAAGAAATCCCTAGACCCCCTTGATTAGATGGGAAATTGTTGTCTAAAGGAGGAAGGCTAACAAGAAGCATTTCTGTAGTCTGAAGATTAGAAGTCAGTAGAAACATAGACATTTTCCCCCCTCTTCCTTTTCTTCTTGTGTGCTGTTGAACCAGAACCGACTGGCACAGGAGGAGACTGCCCCGCCTTCTCCATCAGAGCATCTGGTGGATTTGAACCACATGCCTTTGGGATGCAGTGCAGCTTCTAGGCCACGAGAGCTCCCTTAGAAACATAGACTTTTAAAGTAAACATGGAGTGATATTTAAACTATCCTGTAAACCTCAGCAGGCCCTTCTATCCTTTTCTAGAAGTCTCGGGCTTTGACGAGGTTTCTTTAGCCCTTGGTCAATACTTTTAGCATCAGTCTGTTCTTTATCATCATTTGGCCCCTCTGTTAACACCCAGCGTTTTTTGAGAGCTGCTAAAATTAGCTCTCATCCCCTGCTGGAAGCAAAACAGCTTCCTCTCCATCATCAAGTTCTGGCATTCTTTTTTTTTTTTTTTTTTTAATATTTTTTTTTATTGGGAAAAACATATTGGGGGTACAAGGAGGTGAGGATTGGGGGCAGAAGGGTGAGGATGGGCCAGGATGCAGTTGCAGAGCTGCACAGTTTGGTCGGTGGGGGGAGCAGGTGAAGGAAATGATGAGGGTCCAGTGGGGACCAGATGCTACAGAGGAATGACAAGCATTTTCCAATAGTAATTAAACCAACTGTCTTATTGATTTGGGAATTGGATGCCGACTCTCTGGCTTCTTCATGCTGAACAGGGGCGTAGATATAAAGGGGGGAAGGGAGGACGCTTTATCACCTTACTGGTGGTCTTGGGTTACAGCTGCTTGCCTTCTTGCTCTGTTAGAAGATATTTTCCTGTCATTTGCTCCCTCTGGACTGCAGAGTGTTTTCCCAGGTGGGTCCAGTGGGGATGGCTGGTTGAACCCAGAGGCTCCATCCTCCTTTGCTTCCTTAGCTGTCAGTTGTATTTCCTTTTTGTCACTGGCACTGGGTTCAGGGTCAATTATGGAGTAAAACTCAGAGTTAAGGTTACCTATAGGAAAGGGAGCAAACCTAGAGAGAACAAACTTGTGAGTTACAAATAGAAGGGCTTTGAGGGTGTTGCTTTCAGGTTTACTGGGGGTGAGTGGAGGGTGGCAGAAGGTGGCCTAGGTAACATTCTCTGGATACCCTAGGCATTCTTTTTTTTTTTTTTTCTTCTCCTTCCCCACCCTGGGGTCAGATGGCACAATCTGGGGACTGAGGAGCTCACCCTGAGGGCCGCGACGGCTCGCCCTGAGCGGGGGGCCAAGCGCAGCCCGCCCCGGGCAGAAGGCCACAACGGCTCGCCCCGGGCAGAAGGCCACAACGGCTCGCCCTGGGCAGAGGGCCACAATGGCTCGCCCCAGGCAGAGGGCCGAGGGCAGTTCGCCCCAAGCCGGGGGCCGAGGGCAGCCTGCCCTGGGCAGAGGGCCGCGACGGCTGAAGTAGTCTTTTTTTAAAAAAGAAGAAGAAAAAGTGTGTGTGTGTGTGTGTGTGTGTGTGTGTATCATCAAATTGGATCTGACTGGTACAGGAGACTGCCCCTCCTTCTCCAGCAGAGCATGAAGTAGAGTCTGGGGTTTTTTTTCCCCCCAGGTGCCTGTTGGGGCCTGGGTTTCAGCTGTCCACACCACAGCAGTGGGCAACGAGCTTAAAGCCCCTGATGGCTCTAGGCGCTGACTCTCACCAGTGGCTATGGATGAAGTCACAGGCGATTTTCAGCCAGCGCCGAAGTTCTGGCATTCTTAAAACGCACTTTGTTTCTCTCAACTTGGAAGATGCATTTGTGTAGAGCAGGTATGATTTGTATCGCATTCTCCAAAGCCATGTTTTATATTTTTTAATTTTTATATATAATATGTATTTTTGTATTTTTCATATTTTTGTTCGAAACTACTAGCTGTTTCTTGTGCTCCAGAATTTAATTGCTTTAAGATTAAATTGTTTGATACTGACCCTCAGCAGTATCTGGGGCTGTCATTTATATTTGCTCTTATAGAGTGCCAGAAAGTGCTTTGGCGTATGAGGAAGAGATAGGGATTCTCCTCCTTCTTCCAGTTACTTGCTGTACCAGGTGAGAGGTCTGACATGTTTGAACTTGGCTTCCTTATCCGAAGGGTTTAGACTAAATCTGAAGGAGCACAGGGAGATATCCTCAAGTCATGTTGAATAACTTATATGTATCAGGCAGCTTAGCCTAGAACAGAGAAGACCTTGTACTTCTCTGTGTCAAGGTCTTTATGTCTAGAGCTATGTCTAAGCCCCTAGTTAGACTTGACACGTGATGCTGCTAACTCTAACTCTGAGTTGGGCTTGAAACTCTGATTAACTTCCCTTTTTTTTTTTTTTAATTTTATTTTATTTTTGTGTGCGTGTACCGTCAAATCAGATCTGACTGGTACAGGAGGAGATTGTCCCTCCTTCCCTGGCAGAGCATGTGGTGCACCTCTGGGATTGTAGTTGCGGCTTCTTGCCACTAGGCCATCAGCGCTCCCCTTCTGATTAACTTCTAAATCAAACTCATAGCTGGTTCAAGTTAGCCAAAATCTTATCATTTCATCTTTTAAGGAATACTTGGGAAGCTCTGGTGGTCTGGTGGGAAGAAGCTGCGCTGCAACCCCAAAGACTGCATGTCTTTGAACTGCATGTTCAAGACCACCAGTTGCTCCACGGGAGAAGGATGGGCAGTCTCCTTCTGTGCAATTAACTGCCTCTGGAGAGTCAGCTATTGGTTGGTTTCAACTCTATAGTACCTAGCGACAACAGGGAATAATTATGAAATAAATTGGATCTTTAATGACATAATATCCTTTGCTGTTGGGACCACCTAGTTAAATGGATTAAATATGTGAGTGGCTTCCCCAAATGTACAATGTTTATTAGAGTAGTCTTCTTCTTAAAGCTCTAAAGAAGGATGTTAAAGGAAGAATCAAGTTTTGTGCCTGTAGTTTTACTGTAGCTTGGTATCTCAGATAAAGTAAATAACCAGAAATAGTTAAATAAATGATGAGATATTAGTGGTCCAGTAAGATTTAAGTAAATGGAATTATGTCTCTTGGTGTAGAACTCAAAAATGTACAGTGTGATGAACTTTTCATATGTATATTTATTGGCACATTTTACATTTATAGCTGGTATTTAGGGAAAAATGCTAAGTGATTCAAAAAACAAAGATCATTTTATTTATATTGGTTACAGTATAGATGATGTGAGCTTGCGGTAAAAGACAAAAGAAATTGTTTTTAGGGGAGAGTTAAGCAGTTGTGTTTATACCAAAGGTTGAGTGAATGTTTCTGTTTAATTTCTCTTTAAGGTTTTCTCTGTGCCAGATTTGGCCTATGCAAATAACTCTCCTGCTTAAGAGATGATCTTTGGATGAAGCTTCACATTAACCCTCCTCAGCAGTAGACATCTCTTATGCTGTCATTGGCTTGCCTTTTGTATTCTTCTCAAACTGATTCTCAGACTTTTTGCTTGAGAACCAGTTCTCAAGCATAAAGCATATTCTTTATACTTTAACTAGTTTATTTTTCAAAGTTATTGAATAAGGCCCACAAAGAGCTATTTGTGTGACTTGTATCTTTTGATGTTTACTCTAGTAGAAATTGACATGAGACTTTGAAAAAGGCTTAATTCTTTTAATAATAAGCTGGTTGTGTGTTAACATAAATGACAGTTTTCCTGAAGAAAAAAATAAAACAAAACCAGAACACAACAAAACAAACAACTAACTGTGTTTCCCATAAAACATAATGAGAAGAGTGACACGGCGCTACATTTTTTCTTTTTTTTCTTCTTTTTTAGCAATGCTGTTTAATGTGCAGCCCCATAGAAAACAGCTGGAATCTCCTATCTGCCTTCTGGAGTGTCTCTGTTTTGATATGTTTTGTTTGAAGTATTTGAAGAAATTCTGGCTTTACCCATATAAGTAGTTGGAGAAGAGAGGAAAAGGGGAGAGTTCCAAGAATTATCGTTTTGTGGGTTGAGAATTGTTGCTCTAACAATTGACATTGCTTTGACATTGTGAATAACCTTGAACTATGCTATGGAACACCAGGACTTATCTTTTGAAGTCAAAGTATGACTAGAGATTGTGAGTGTTAATTGTGATAAAGAAAAGATACCATCTACAAATTGCCATCTTTTAACATTCCAATTATTTTGGTCACTTACAGTGGAAACTTAGGTATTATTAGCCTGAAAGAGAGCAAATATGCTCTAATTATACCTGGGGAAGATATGAAATCCCTGGAATGTTGGCTTTGAACCATGCGCCTTCGGGATTGCAGTTCAGCTTCTTGCCACTAGGCCACCAGAGCTCCTTAACACTGAGTCTTGAATGATGTTATCTATAGCCCTTGTTCACCCTGTAATGTTGTTTGTTGCCGTTCAGTGGCCGCTGACTGGTAGCATGACGCTGTGGACAGCAGACCTGAACTGTGGCCTGTCCCGCGCCATCCTCAGGATCCCTGTCAGGCTCAAGCCCGTTGTTGTTGTTTGATGCCGTAGAGTCGTAGACGACTCATAGCGACCCTGTGAACGAACAGCCTGAGCACTGTTCGTACATAGAGTTTCCGGAGGCAAGCCATTTCGGGAGTGGATGCCGCTCCTGCTTCCAGGCTTGATTTAGTTGGGAAGCTCCAGCCAACACTGTCCACCATGGGTACCCATTACCACGATTGGCACATCACTGTCACAGTCTTCAGCATCACAGAAACCACAAGTTACCTCTTTACAGCAACGCACAGACCAGTGCTATACCACCTAGAAGAATGTTTGACAGGAAGACAAGGAAGACAATTTGAACCTGGCCGAGGGCCACAGATGAAAATCACCCACCTTCGGCTTGGTAGCATAGCTTCCTTTCCACTAGGCCAACGTAGCTCTCTCTTGGTCGTCGTCATCAAGCCCGTTGTAGTCAGTGGGAAATAGTTTTCTGAGTATGTGAGACTCTCTCCCAATTAATTCTTATAAATATAGTGCTCATTCTCACACATGCCCAGGTGAGAAAATGCTTGACGAGGCATGTGAAAATGTAAGGCAGCTATTGTAATCTAGGATAATTTATCTTGGTAGGAAATACATGTACATTATATGAAAGTAAAGCTTGTGTGCATGCGAAAATGCCATCAAGTTAAGTGTGATTGGTTGTTTCCAGCAATAGCATTTGATATTTGTTCATTGATTTATTGACATTCGACAGCAGGCGCTAGTGTTGAAGTGAAGAAAAAATGAATGGGCAAAAAACTCATTCTAAGAACCTTCTGTTTATTTGCACAGTGTTTGGTAACATAGTTACTATCCTTTTCAAAGGTAGTAACAATGACATTATCCCCTATATTGTATTTCTAACCCCTGTATTCGATTTCCAAAGGACCAGGTAGCCTAGAAGAATATTTGAGAACTGTGACATACACTGTTAGGGCATGTTAAGTCAATTTCAGATCGTGATAGATTTATTTCTTTTTTTTTTTTTCTATAATTATATTTTATTAATTTTCATAAACATTTACAGAGACCCTGGGCTTCCACTCATTCATTGTTGCAGATAGATTTATTTCTTAGTACTCAATCTAGTATGCCTCTTAGGACTTTCTCACTCATAATGTGAAGGTTGTCACTGACTTTCTACCTATTGACAGTTGCAAGTTTTCAGTTTCTTTTCCCAGAGTTTCAGCCTCTTACCGTTTCCTGCAGGTTGTATAGCTTTGCATTTCTTTGGCTAGCTCCATGGAGAACATGTGTGTACATGTGCATAGTATTTTATTGGGGCGATGCGGCTTTTCCTAGTCCCTAACTCTGGCAGAAAGGCCACATCCTCTCTAGATTTCTTCTTCTTTTTTTTTTAATGTTTTTTTTTTTCTTTCTTTGCACATTTCTTTTTTAAATTAATTTTAATTAAAGTTTAGAGAGACTTAGGATTTCCATTCATTCATCGTTGCACTTTTCTATCTGCTCACCCCTCCCTCCAATTTGCTCTTCTCTTTCCAAAGTAAAAGAAAAATTCCTTCATTGTTAAACAGTTCCTCCCTTCAAGTACACTCCACTGTGCTGCACTCATTCAGGACTCCTGTCATGAGGATAATACCTAATCATACATCCCCCCGAAACGGTTGTCTCCCTCATCTGTTTCAATGCAGTATCCACTATTTATCCCCTCTTCCTTCGTCTTCCCTCAGCCCTGATGTCAGTCCCATTTTACAGCAGTTGGCCCTATGCAATAGTTGTTCTCTCATTAGATTTCTGATGTTGCTGTATTGCAGATGCCTCTGCTGGCTTCCTCTGCCCTGGGCTCCCGTCTTCCTCTTGCTTGGTGTAGAGAGTAGAATAACCAAACCAGAACCTTGACACACTTGTAACAGACTGAATATTATCAGCATGCCTTTTAATGTTTTTGTATTTGAACTTGCTTGGAGCAGATTTTTTCAGATATCTCATCCTTTTCATTTTCTGTTTACATTTCTGTGTCAAAGTAAAGGACTTGGGATCAGAAAAAGAATAATTTCTAAGTTGGTACCAAATGATGTTTCCAGCACTGGTTTGTAGGATCAGATGTGAGTTTTTCAAATTGGAACCTTTTCTAATGGACCCCTGGGAAATATCTTAGCTAAATTGCAACAGTGACTGGTGAAGTCGATCGAGGTAAATTGCTCCCATTGCTGAGGGTTCAGAAACCAGGCAGTGGAAGCTAAAATTCCAGGGGAAATCGGGCAGAACTACTGCAGATGGCTTCCCCCTTGAAGAGAGAAGGGGGCTGGTGTCACTGGTGATGAATGGGAGGATATGAAAACCTGATCTTTGCAATGAATTGGTGAAATGCTCTTTGGGAGGCTAAAGAGAATTTATGAAAAGACCATCAGAACCAGTTAGGTGATTCTTTTCAATATTGGCTACAAATGATATCTAAGAAGACACTGTGATAACTAACATTGGACTCTCTAGTCTGGATCAGGAAAGTAGCACCTAGAAACTTTGTGTGGTGTTTCAACCCTGGGTGCGCTCAGAGTTTGAGAGATCATCCAAGTTATTTGTCAGTTCTTAATAATCCACTGCAGGGCATTTTTAATTTGCCTCTATAAAAAGGAAGCTGGCTGCTTTTGGCTGTTTGTAGGAATATGTTAGAAGTCATCTAGAAGCTTGTGTGTGGTATTCTGATGACCTGGGCTGTGTCTTTCCCCGTCACAACCTGTGAGGGATTCACATCAACTCTGCAGATGCATCACAGATTTGTATGGGAACATGGGGTCCTTTGTAATTAGGAAAATGCTGTATAGCATCTGTCTATTATGCTGAATCTCAGGGAGTGAGTACAGAGAGCTCTGAGTTAAAGACTGAACTTAAATCTTTAAATAAGGATTTCGTGGCTAATGACATCTGAACCACAGTCCACCGTGGTGTTGGGTTGCCTAGTAAACCCCCGAGAATACAACTTGCTAAATGTTCTCTCAATAGAGAGAATTTTTTTCATTTTACTTCTGAATGTCTCTGGTAAATGGTTCCTTTGTAGAAGCTCAGATCTTTCGTTTATCAAGGACAGCAAAGGACTTAGCTGATGAGGATTGTGTAACCATCTCTTTTAAAGACTGATGTTAATATAATTAATAGGCTTGTGGCTCTCTCAAACCCATCATAAGATTGTCTTTTGACCCAGTTTTCTTTCCTTCTCTCTTCATTTATAAGCATTTGGATGTTTACTTAGCATGCACATTTTAATATTACTTGGGTGAGCTTGGCATCATATGATTAGAAAGCCAAAATTTATGTATAATGCCAAAGGTGGAAAATGCCAGCACTTTGCTGTGCTGATAGCAAGTCTGCCTTCCAGGAGTTCATGCTTTGGAAGATGGTTCCGGCTCACGTAAACTTTCCTTCCTCAGATTACTGCTTAACAGTCCTTTCTTACCACCTCCCAGAATCATTCTTGCCAAGGATTTGGAGCAACTCGGTTTCTTTCCGTTTCCCTCACTGCTCTGTCCATGTCTAATTTAGGCTGGGTTCCTCCGGGCTGTGGTGCCTATGTTCTGTGGATCGTAAAGTGCTGTGTACATTCATAGTATCTATAAATAACAGAACATAGCTCATGGCAGCAGCAGTGTGGCACACTACACAACCGAGGGTGTGTGAGAGCCAGACAAGCCGGGGACATGACCCGCCTCCACCTTGGGCACGAAATGCCTGGCACACACAGCGCCTCATCCTGCGTACTTATCGGATGGCTTCTGATTTCTGTTCAGTTTTCAGGAAATGATTTGCTTTGACTTTGTAGGGCATTTTATATGGAGAAATTCGATGTGGTACTTCCCTCCCACCCCACCCCCACCCCCTTTTAACTCAGCGGAGATGGAGTGGGAACGGCTGGCTCATAGCGTGGGGAGGTTTCCAGCCAGATGCTGGCCTGCAAGGGGCCTAGCATCCCACCCGGCTTCCTGTTCACAGCAGTGCATCACCACCAGGGCCCTGCACGTCTGGGAGAAGGGAAGCACGGAACTAGAAGGCATTTCTATTAGCCCTGTCAATATAGTTTGATAAAATGCAAATGCCGCGAAAATGGTAGACTTCCAATTAAAAGGCTCCAGCGGGGAGTCTGTTTTGATAATGAAAGTGATTAAGAAGGCTCTATTTTTTTCCTTTGGTATGAGTGTTCAGCGAAAATGGCTTGGTTTTCTGCCTGTAATTGGACCCTGCTAATGAGGTTCTAATAACTCGTAGGTTCTAATAATGATTCTCACAAATCTATTAGTTCTCTTCCATTGCAGTGATCAATGCTGGGGACCAAGAAGAATGCAAGTTCTGCATAGTATTGGCATATAGGATCCTTAATGCCAGCCAGCTTTTCCTCAGTCTAAGGAATTGACAAGAGCAAATGCTTTTATTTCCTTGAAATCTGTGATCAGGGTACAGTCTCAACCAGCTGGTGCTAGGTTGGCTCTGACTTGACGGCGACCCCCTCAGTATTGGAGGAGAACTCTGCTTCCTGGGCCTTTGAAGAATGGATTTTCAGAGCTGTGTCACCAGCTCTTTTCTTTTGAGGTGCCTTCGAGTGGACCCAACTCCTCATTTTCTCAGTGAGCAGTTCAAGCACTTGTACCATCCAGGAAGGATCTCCATGCATATATATCTGGGTCTGTGTAAAACAAAAACTAAATGTCAAGTTGTGTCCCTCAGAATATGGATTCTACAGAGTTCTGGTGGCCTAGTAATAGGAGGCTGCGCTGCAATCCTACATATGTTGTCAGTTCTAGTCCCTAAACCTGAAGTCCAGAAACTCTCTTGGTCTGTTTGGTACAAAGGAGGTTGGATTAGCACGTGAGCAGGCCGAGAAGGCGGAGAGATGCCACAGCACATGAAGACCGCTTGGGAACAAGGACCCTTCTCAAGAAGCACATGAAAAGAAAGCCTTTCCCTGGCATTGATGCCCCAAATTTGGTCTTCTAGCTCTGATGATAGATACAGTCTGTAGGGATGTGCACTGCTTCCCCAAATTGGTGCCTCTGTGGTGATTCAAATCCACTAGTGGCTCACTGGGACTAGGATGGGCTGTCTTCCTCTGTCTGATTTACCACCTCTAGAAAATCCACTAGGGGTTCCAATAGCAGTGCATTTTGAGATTGGTTGCCTTTTTTTTTTCTTCTTCATTTTTTTTTAAACTTCTGAATGATGAGAGAATAAACTTCTATTTGTTAAAACCACCCATTTATGATATTTCTGTTACAGCAGTACTAGATATCCAAAAGTTATATCAGTGGAATTGCCTTTAAACCCTGCAAATTTCAGGCCCAGAAATGTTGATTTGGTATGTAAAAGGAGAGGCAGAAAAAACATCTACAGAATTGTAGACGAGGTACCTCCTGAATTTCCTGGAGTACTTTTTCTCAAGTACTTTTCCTACCTGCATCCCAGCAGCTGGTGGAGCAGCATAGAAGAGAATTTTCTGGTAAAGCTGGGCTGGATAGTTGACTGTGCTCCTCAGCCGGCATAGTTGGGGACAGGGGCTGAGCTAGAACTGTCAGGGTGGGCTGCTGTGTTTATCTCTCAGCACCTCACGAACGGCCTGCCACCTTCCATCTCTCCTCAAGAGGTTCAATGTTTGTATTCTCTCTGATTTTTAATAAACGCCTATCTTCTTGGTTTCTCTTTTCCTGCTCTGCTTGCTGTTCATTCTCAAAAGACTGATGTGTTTGCTTTGTGTCTCCTCTCCCGCATGGCAGACTTGTGAGGCAGGGGAAGCCGGCCTCGCAGGACTGGATTCCAAGGCAGGTGATCCAGGTGGCAAGGCAGGTAGCCAGCCTGGGTCTGCTCCCTCACTGTGGGCACCACGCTTGCTTTGTGACTTAGCGTTACAGTCTCTTGTCTCACGACTGTGGCCTTGTCAGCATGGCCATCTGCGTGGAATCACTGGAGACCAAGAGCGAACAAAGAAGTTTTCTGTGATCTTGATCTTTGAGGGTTGTTGTAAATGAAAGGCTAAACCTGGCTGAGGACTTGCAGTTGGTAAGATCTGTCTTTGTATGAATGGTCTTTCTTTGGGAAAACGATCTTTCTTGCATTTCAAACTACAGTAGATGGTGCTGACATTCCTTGGAGCCAGTGGAATAGGGGAATATGCTGCTTTTTAAAATTTAAATATCAGAGTGACAAATTACAGTGCCGTGGTGTCTTACTGGGGATTAGAGTCTAAGGTCAGTGTATGGGATGAAGATTTTATAGAGTGAAAATTACCCTTGAAAATCCCTTTAGTGTCATTTTCGTCACAGAAATGCTTCTGGGTGGTCTGAGGCATTGTCTACAGTCAGGGACAGTTGGCAGTCAGGTCCTTTCTCTTCGGAGGGCAGTTGGGGGTGGAGGTGGCTTGAGTGAGCACCAGCAGTGCTTGAAGCTGTTCCTCACTGCCTCCTTTGTATCAAGTTCTCTCTCCCTGCCTTCTTGTCTGAGAGAAGTTAGTTAAATTCCAGTCAGGGAAATATTTGTGTGAGGCACATGCTTCATCGTCATTGCCTGCTGGGGTTCATAGTGGCTTGTCCCCTGTGACACATCCAGGTATTAGAGACTGGGTTGGTGGAAACGTGTCTGCTGCAGACCTAGAACTCGGCATGGCTGAGGAGAGCTTGACATAGTTTATGGAGGCCCAAAGGCAAGAGGTGGAGTGTTTGAGAGAAGCAGCAGTGCTGAACCCCAATGTCGTGGGCGCTCAGGGGCTCCTGGGCTGTCCATTCACAGGGCAGGGTTGGATGCTTCCTGTCCTATGATGGGATGCCCACAGGCGTGGCCTCCTGAGCAGAAATCTTTGTGTTACTGGGTGTCTTCTCCAGCCTAATATGTTGAGTGATAGCAGAATTCGGGGGGCTGGTTTGGCTCCTCTCTTAATCCCTATCCATTCTGTTAATCATAGTTACATTGGTTTCTGGCTGTCTTTCCCGGGTGTCTCTTCTACTAGTATTTTCTGACGGGATCCTTTGTCTGCATTTGTAATCTGTGCTTCTTCCTGTGTGGTGGTTTTTTGAAGTGGGTCTTTTCTTACAGAATGCTGAAGGGAAAAAAAGAATCTTGAGGGTTTGTGTTTGTGTGTTTTTATTATGAAATCGCATACCTGTGTATTTTCTTTATCTTCCCACTTGCCTTTTCTTTTCAGTAAGGAGGCAGCTGTATTAAACTGCAGCAGTGCCCATTTGTAACTCACTGCTGGAGTGTGTTACTTAATCCTCTCCTGCTTTTTAAACTCTCAGCCTGTAATGAATTAAACAGTTTTTTAGTCTTCCAGATAAGGATATTTATGATCAGCCTGGCAGAATTCCACAGAAACACAGTAATGTCTCTTTTGAAACCCTGTGTTTGTGGAGGGACATCCCGAGAGTGGAGGTGAATGGAAGGACTAGAGGCCTGCCCTTCCAGCCCGGGCCACTCCCCTCCCAGCCTCCGGGAGGCCTGAGGCCTGGAGCCTGCGGTGCTAAGCTCATTCACGCTCCGTTCTTTCATCGAGTAGACGTTTCTATAGCACCTCTACACAATGCACATGCTGTCTAGGGCCATTGTTAGATACTGAGGGGGCACACAAATATTTCAGAAGTAGTGGAGAGTGGTGGGTGGATGAGTCAGGATAAGGTGCAAAAAAAAAAATATAATGGAAGGTAGACTAGAAGTGCTTGAAGAGAGGCACAAAAGCAGAGTACCAAAGAGGTTCCAAGGAAGGAGAAGCTTGAGGGTTGAGAAACTGTGCAGCTTGGTAGCCCTCTCGTGGTGTTATGTGCTTATGAGTTGACCTTCAACTCAAGGCCCTCCCTTGCGCAACTGACAGGAATATGCTTCCTGCACAGTCTTCACCATTCTTTTCAGATTAGATTGATATGATGCAGGAGGCCTTTTTTTGTCTGATTTTTGGAAACTGTTTGCCACAACTTTCTTAGTTCTCTTAGGCTGAAGCTCTGCTGAGACCTGGTCAGCATTTCACAGATGGGTGTTGGCCACACCGAAGGGTGAGGTGCAGAGGCTGGGAATTGAACCCAGTTCTCCAGCTGGTGCTAGTGACAGATAAATACATAGCACATGCTTCACCTGAGCCCGGCATTGACCAGAGGGCTTTCCCTGCACTTGATTGGCAAAGTTATGTTATTGCTATTTTGTACATAAGCAAATTGAGGGTGGGGAAGGTCAAATTACTTGTTCAAGATCAGACAGCTGGGAAGTGGAGCCCTTGGGACTGAAATCCAGGCCTGGCCCAGAATCTGTACAACCACTGCATTTTACTGCTTAAATTCTCTCCTTTTTCAATTCATTGCTCTATCTAGGTCACCAGTTCTTTCAATTAAAAAAGTGCGGTGAAATGCATGCGTTGAGTTATTTGTGTGTGTGGAATGCTTATTGCTATTTCATGCTATACACTTAATTGCTTCTGTGTGCTTATTGCATAATTACATCAAATGCAGTAGGCCCTTTATCATCTTTCTGCAAAGCAGACCCTTATTTACAGTGATTTACTCAGACCAAAACGAGGAAGTGTTAATTTTTTAAATTTTTGTAGCTAGAGTTCTTCTGGGTAATGAATTCTTTATGGGCGCCCTGCTAGCTCACTGACCAAAGCAAGTGTCTAGTCAGAACGCAGTGATTCAGCACGGAAGCATCAAACAGCTGTCACCAGGCAGCATCCTTCCCAGGCACCACAATGGCATCTGGACTCTGTATTTTGGTGTAAGAGAAATGGTTCTTGCTAATCGTATTGTCACAGGATCATACATCAAACAGAGCTGGGGGCTGTGTGTCTCTGCCAATTGCCTTCTGATCATTATTCACCCCGAGTTAATGTAAAGAAAATGATCCGCTGGGGGGCCACAGGCTAATTCCTGGCACACACGTACTGCCAGTTTCCCAAAGGACCACATTCGAGTTTGTTTTCTCCTGGTTGGCGTAAGTAATTCAGATAGGTGATGAGTGGCCAAGCTGTCCGGTGCCTTCTAAGTTCCGGCTCTTCCATATGGTTGGCACAGCCGTGTCTTAACTATTTGAGTCCCACTTGCAGGTAGAGCGATTATATTTGATGAGAAAATGTCTCTCTCTCTCTCCCTTATACACACACACACATGGCCTAGAAAATAGTGTTGCCTAAGAAGATTTTTTAAGCGTGATAAATGAAAAAACAAACAACTTTACATTTATAAAATATATCCTCTCTACCTGACCTTATTGGCTTTATATTCTTTATGTTCCTTAATTCTTAAAGTAAAAATTTTAGTATCTGATTTGGACATGACATCTGCAGTCATAATTGGCAGTGTTATTTTTAGGGGCATATTAAATAATAGTGTGTCTTACAATAAGTGGGATCTTGGGCTTGATTGAATTTGATAGCTCCATTATGCATCATTATTTGGTTCCAGCTCTCATTCTTCTGTTCCTGTCGACTTGGTCGATGGCTCAGCAGATTTGGAACTCCTGAGTTCTTGTGGTTTTTCCTTGGCCATTTATTTTAAAAGATGTGTTACTCACTGTTCATCATTGGTGCTTTTCTACCTATTGGATAATTTATGTAACACTTCAGAGTTTATGTAACATTTGAGAATTGTGGGTGACGGAAAAGATGCTGTCTTAATATAAATGCATCAGAAGATAGTCTTCACAAGTAGAATCAATGCAGAGGGACGTTAAAGAGGGGAGTGGAACATATATTTCAGTGAAATTAATTTAGCTGTAATGCTTGTTTATCCTTACCAAGATAAACGAAGAAAAGTAGCTGTGTCCTGGAATCTTAGAGACTTGAACCTGGAAGACGTTATGAGAGCTTGCATCTTTTCTCACTCGTTTCATAATGGAACTTAAGCATTTTAGATGAATGGTCCTTTCCAACATGAACAAAGGCTTAGTGTTTCCTCAGTCTGTAAAAAAAAGTTACTGTAGTTAGGGATTTATAGAAAGCCTCAGTTATAGAAAGCCGCCTCTTTGTTAAAAACAAATCAGTGTAATGTTTTGCACACACACCCACCCATCCCATATATGAAGTATATAAATATGGTGTGCTTATAGTTAGATGGTAATGTTTAGATTTGAATGAAATGAAACCTTTACACCAGATCTAGATGTTGTTATGTGTTGTCAAGCAGCCTGTGATTCACAGTGGCCCTGTGTACAACAGCCCCAAACCCTGCTCTATCCTGTGCCAATCTTAATGTCTCCAACACACCTACCCTTATTACTCCAGTCACTGAATCCACCCATCTCATTGAGGGTCTTCTCCTCTTGCACTGTCCCTCCACCCTCCCAAGCATTACATCCTTCTCTAAGGACTGGTCCCTCCTTGCAACATGTCCAAAGTATGTCAGACGAAGTTTCCGAATCCTTGCCTCCAAGGAGTGGCCTGGTCCCCCCCTCGCCAAGACAAACCTGTGTGTTCTCTTAGCAGTCTATGGTATATCGAATACTCTTCTCCAGCACCACAGCTCAAAGACAAGCAGTTCTCCTTCTGTCCTCTCTAGTCATTGTGTAGCTTTCTGATGCACTCCTGAAATAGATCCGTATTTCCCTCATTATGATTTGTTATTGTTGTTAGGTGCTGTTGAGTTTGTTCCAACTCCTAGTGGTCTCATGTACAGTTAATGGAAACACAGCCCATTGTTTCCTCTGCCGTCTTCACCATTGTCAAGTGTGAGCCCATTGTTAAAGCTGCTGTGCCGGCCAGTCTTGTGGAGAGCCTTCCTCATTTTCACCGTCTGCCTTATTTAACATGATGTCCTTCTGCAGAGACTGGTCCCTTGTGTCACCACATACAATGTTTACAGCACAGTCTTGCCATCTTCGCTTCAGAGGCTGAATCTGGATGTATATCTGAGATCGATTTGTTTATTCCACTGACAATCCATGCCGTATTCAGTATTCTTTATCAACACTGTAAGTCAGAGGCATCAGCTCTTCTTCAGGCTTTCTCAGCTTTCACATGCTCGGGAAGCAGTTGAAAATAACATGGTTTGAGCTAGGTCATCAAAGGGACGTATTTGTGCTTTAACACTATTTCTTTTTAGTTCTAAAAAATTTTATTATTTTTCCTTAATTTGATTAAAAAATCATACTGGAGTTTTTTTACTTCATTTATTCATAAATTCTTTATTTTGTAGTATTAATTATAATTGAGTATTTTAATTATTCTAATATGCCCCTTATTGTTAATTGTCTTTATTTTAACCTTACTTATTATTAATTTAACTTTATTAATTTTTACTCCTCTCTCCCTCTCCCTTCATCTGTGGTAAACATCCAAGAATTATTGGTTCTACGAGTGTGGAAGCCTTTTCTTAGCTTTTTATAATAGTGGCCTCACCATATAACCATCCTCTGTGACTCATTTCTGTCACTCAGTCTCCTTTCCTCTACTTTTATTATCCTTGTTGGACAGTGTCTCACAAAGTCTCTGTCATTCTTTGTTGTTGTTTGGTGCTGTCAAGTTGAGTACAATTTACAGCAACCATGTGGACAATAGATCTGAACCTTGACTTATCCTGTACCATAATTTTTTATTTCCTGGAGTTCATTGTTATAGTCGTTGTCAGTTCATCTTGTTAAAGGTCTTCCTTCCTCTCTTTGACCCTCTACCTTTCTCAACATGATGTCTTTTTTCCAGAGACTGCCTTTTCCTCATAACATGCCCAAAGTATATGAGGCCAAGTTTCACTTGCCTCTGAAGAGTACCGTCATTGCACTTTTTTCAAGACATATTTAACTTTTTGGCATTCCCTAGGATATTCAGAAATCTTTTCCAACACCACAACTCAAAGGCATCAATTCATTGCCTATCATCCTTATTCCTGGCTCAGCTCTCCGATAATCATGCGTAATACAGCATCATGTGACTGTATCACCTTTAGCCATTCTACCACTGATGGACATTGAGGCTGCTTCTATGTCTCTGCTTTTGTAAAGAATGCTGCAGTGAACATGTATGTGCATGTATCAGTTTTTGTCACAGTTTTTATTTCTTTTTTT
>NW_006399931.1:1632949-1671064 GCF_000299155.1 Elephantulus edwardii | reverse complement strand
TCTTGTATCCTGCTACTTTGCTGAATTGGTCAACTACGTCCAATAGTTTTCTTGCTGAGTCTTTAGGGTTTTCTAAGTATACTATCATGTCATCGCCCTCGCGCTGCGTCGCCCCACAGTTTTTATTTCTGTAAGATATAGATCCGGTAATGGCATTGCTGGATCAAATCGTGTGTAATGAGGGGGAAAAAAAAGGGATATGGGGGGCACAGGGCCATGAGCATCTCTTTGAAAGGGCCAGAGGGAGTAAGAATAGCACAGCCTCTGGCTGCTTTAGAGCAGAAAGCAGATTAAGAGCCCATAGCCCAGCCCCAAGATGCTTCTAGAGCCCCAGCAGCAAAGGTTTGTTTATTTGTGCTGACTCACAGACTCGCAGTTATGGTACCAACAGTGGGGTTTATTAGGGAAGTAAGTGGGAGAGGCAAAGAATATCTCACAAAATAAGTCCAGGCTTTAGCCCAGCAATTCCAAGGCACATTCCTCAATGAGTCCAGGCTCCAGTTTCAGTTCAGCAGTCAATTCCAAATCATCCAGCAGGATACAACCAACTCATCCAGTACGATTTGCCTCAGTTGTAAGTCAGCTTCTCCTTCAAAGATCCAGCAAGAACAGCCAAACCTTTCACTGTGGCTAGCACAAAAGCAAGAAGCCTCAGGTCACACCTAGCCACCATCTCTCCACCACCAGGGTCTTACTCTAACCAGAGCCTTGCTTGCCTCAAGTCTTTCTGCTTAATGTGGGAAGCACTCTTTCACTTATCATTGTTCCACAGCTGTTGAGATTTGCAAGATGATGCTGATTTTCAAGACCATGTGTCTGCAGTTAAGGTAACTGGAGACCAGAGGTAGCTTGCTATCTTGGCTAAAAAAAGTCAACTTTTAGGCTGACACCACAAATGGTATTTCATTTCCCAACTTTATAAAGAAGCGCAAAACAGCTTCCCATATTGCTTGCACCATTTTACATTACGATCAATTATGTAAGAGTTTCAATCTCTTCACATTCTCTCCAACATGTGTTGTTGGATGTCTTCTTTACCATTGCTCTTGTTGCTAGACTGAGATCTTATCTCATTGTTATTTTTATTTCCATCTCCTATTACTAATGCACCGTTCAGATCCACTTGCCACTCCAAAGGTGGTCAGTCTCCTTCTGTGCGGTTTACTGCCTCTGCAGTGGAGGGCCATCTGTTGGTTGGTTCTGACTTGCTAGCACACAACAACAAAACCCACAAAATAGCTAATTATCCTGAGCACTTCTTGATGTGTTTGTTGACCATCTGAATGTCATCTTTGGTGAAGTTTCTTTTCATGTCCTCTGCTTATTTTGTAATTAGATTTCTTTTTTCGTATAGAGGTGTTGATGTTTTCTAGAAATTTTAGTGATTAGTCCCGCTGTCAGATATGCCATTGCCAAATGTTTTTTCCCCCACTCTGTAGGTTCTCTTTTTGTTTTTTTGGAAAAGTCTTTTAAAGAACATGAGACATTTTTAAGATATCCCAATCTAATTGATATGTTGATTTGCATTTTTAGTTATTTGATAATATATTTATGTCATAAATTAGAATTTTTGTGTTTGCTTCAAGTTTTTCTTTGGTTGACATTTTAGTTTTAAATTTTATATCTAGTTTCCTGAACTTTTATTAGTGTTTATATGTCGTATGAGATCTAGATTTTGTTTGAATTTTCTGCAGATTGGTGTTGATAAGATACTATCAAGTCAACTATCACCCATAGCAATTCTGTCAACATCAGGTCTAAACCTTACCCTGTCCTTCCATTGCAGTCATCAATACTTTAGACCAAGAAGAATGCAGTTTCTTCATAATATTGGTAGATAGGGTCCTTAATGCCAGCCAATAATGATGGCATCTGGATCGAGATTGCATTCTATATGTTGACTCCTTTTGGTAGTATTGACATTTTCACCATATTGATTTTTCTACTATATGAGCATGATAATTATTTCATTTATGTAGGTCTCCTTTGGTTCCTCCATTGGTTTTGTTAACCTTTTAAATTGTCTTTTTAATATGGACTACTAGAGAGGGAGACTAGACAATTAATTAATTAATAGATAATATACGGTAAGATGGGGAAAAGAATTAAAAACATTAAAATGTATAAGAAAGTCTAATATCTCACATATAATTAATTAGTCAATCTCCTCCCGATAATTCACAGCCTCTGAAAACCCACAGGCGGGTCAACGATGAGCCAGTTCCAACTTGACTGCAATGACTTTTAATTAATACCAAGGATAAAAAGATCATTTACTGCAGAGTTTGCCCAATGTAAGATGCTGTTTTGAGTTCTTCACTGCTGCCTCTATACACATTAATTCTGGATCCAAGTAAAAGGAAATCTTTGACAATATTAATCTTTTCTCTGTTTACTATAGTTTATTATTGTCCCTCCGTGAGAGTTTTTGTTTTCTTCATGTTGAGGTGGAATGTTTACCAAAGGATGTAATCATTGCTCTTCATCTCATCAACAAGGCCTTCAAGCCTTCTTTGCTTTCAGTAGTCTGGGTTGTGTTGCACTTAGGTAATGAACTTTCTTCCATCGTGACGGCCATACTTAATTTATGGGTTGTGCAGAGGCATTTGACTGTGTGAATAATAGCAAATTATTCATAGCTTTGTGAAGAATGAGAATTCCAGAACATGGAATTGTATTCTTATAGAAATTATCAGACAGTTTTCTCTGTGAAGAGGCAGTCGTTTGAACAGAATAAAAGAATACTGCTCAGTTTAAAATCAGGAAAGGTATATACATTATAGTTATATCCTTTCAGCTTACTTAATCTTTATGGTGATGAAATATGCTAATTATTAGAAATAATTTAAAAAAATAGTCTTCAGTTGCTCACCTGTGCTAGCCCAACGACAGAGATGAAATGTTCTATTTTACTTTCTGAGGGCGATTACATTAAAAAAAAATTAATGTGCTTTGAATCAAAGTTTACAAAGCAAAATAATTTTTTATTCAACCATTCACAGACATTTTGTTTTACAACATAAGTTAGAATATTTAAATATGCTTCTATTTCCCACACATTATCCCTGTAATTTATTTCCATTAATCTTCCTTACCTTTTATATTATGATTTGAATGAAAGTTAACAAAGCAAATTAATTTTTCATTCAGCCATTGGTACTAATTTATGCTCTGGCCGTAATTTCAGTGCCTCCAGTGAACTGCACTTGCCCCACTTCCTCCCTGTAATTCTGATTTCCAGTAATCTTTATTTTATTTATACCCTTATCCCTCTCTGTGTCTCCTGTTCTTTAGTGATAATACCCTGAGCGTCTCCCTCGATGGAAATTGCCTTTCCCTTCACTTACATCTAACTGACTTTAAAAATAGCTTCATTCCCCCCTCCTTTCTAGTGGTAACTGAAGGGTTGATGGTTTGTACGTACGGCCCCTTTAGGAGAAAGATGGAGCAGCCTACTTCTGTAAAGATTTACAGTCTAGGAAACCCTGTGGGCACAGTTCTGCTCTGTCCTGTCGGGTTGCTGTGAGTCACTGGACGGATGGCAGTGGATGTGGAAAGAATGCCACTATCTTGAGAGTCTCAACCCTTTCCCAGTTTTTATGTTATTTTGGATTGAGAATGAATTTTCCTTTCATAAAATCAAAAGAAAACAAAATCTATCTTTTAAGTGAATTTTGTTCATAACACAGGGTGGCCATTGGACTCTCAGTTTGTTGCTTTGAAAGGTTATTTTGATCTTAAAGGAACTAGCAGTTTTGTACATGGTCGGTCTGGCCTTTATCCCTATCCTGCCCTCTTCTGTGTCACATTTCCTTGTATCTTCCACCCTGAGACCCCTTGATTCCCTGGTCTCCTAAGCAGCTGCCTGTTTCCCAAGCATCTTGTTACACCAGATATCTTCTCTCTTGTGGGCACAGGTGAGACTTAGGGAGGGGGAGGGATGTCGGATAGAGGGCAGTGTCATAGAAGTTACCTGGACTCTGCCTGCTTCTCCCAGAAACCTTCTCTCAGGATTCCAGGCAGACTGTTTTGCTGCTGCTGTTTCTAGGAAATAGAAAGGACCCCTGAGATTGAATAACTCAGTAACCTTGAAACACAAAAAGAGATAATTAAGCAAAAACTGCAAAGACCTCAGCAGGCCTTATTTATGCAGAGCTCTAAACTCCTGATAATTGTGGCCAATCTGTACATCTTACTTTGTATTCTGATACTTCTAACTATTCATGAGACCGTATTTTTCTATTTTAAAAACAGCATTACTGACGCATACTTTATATACAACATATTTAAAGTATACAGTTTTCCAGGTTTCGAGAAATGCATGTACCTATGAAACCACCATCACAATAAAGATTGTGAACATCTCTATGACCCCCTAAAGTTCCATGTAGTCCCCACCAACAAGCTAATTGACTTTGTGTCAGTATAAGTTAATTTGCGTTTTCTAGCATTTTACATGAAATGGAATGACATGGCATATACTTTTTCATCAGTTTTCTTTGACTCAGCATAACTATTTGGAAGTTCACCCATGTTGTAGTTTATGTTACTTTTTTCACTCTGTACACAGTATTCCATTATATGAATATGCTACAATTTGTATATCCTTCAACTGCTTCCCTGTTTTTACTATTTGCATATCAGACCACATTTATATACAAGTCTTTGTATGGACATATCTTTTCGTATCTCTTGGGTATTGCTCAGGAATGGATTCCTGGATCCACCGGCAGATGTAGGTGTCAATGTGAAAGTCATTGCTTTTGAGTTGAGTGGACTCATAACTGATGTTGGGTTTCCAGAGGCAGTAAATTCCTTAAGTGGAGATTGCACATCATTTTCCCAAGGAGCAGCTGGTGCATTTGAACTACCAGGGAGGCGTGGGCTTTTGGTTAGCCTTGGTATGAAGGGGAAATGAAGGTGTGCAGTTCAAATCCACCAGCTGCTCCGTGGGAGAAGGATGGACAGTCTTCTCCTGTGCCCTTTACTGTCTCTGAAAATGGGTCAGTCTGACTCGATATGATATACAGCAACCACAACATAGGTACGATGCCTCGGAATCCTTTCAGATAGTCTTGCTGGGGCTCCAGAAATTAATTTCACTGTCTTGCTTTGGGCTGTATACTACTGAGTATTTCGGGGGCACCAGAGCAGGCCTTTGAGGTCCTGATCTCTATGCTGTCCTGTCCTCCCAGGGGGCCTGCTCAGCTGTCTGAACGCTAGATGCTTGGACTCCTCCCGGCCTCGCACTTCTCCTTTTCTCCTGTACAATGCTTCCTTTCCAGGTCATGAGCTGGGACAGTTTTAAGACTCATCCATCTTTTAGGGATCACTGCCCTTGTTTGTCTGTTGTGCCCAGGGTTTTGAAAGCCATGCTTCAAAATGCTGTCCTTTTGGGGGGAACTTTTGATAGTCAGGAAGGTCGATCTGGTGCTTAGTACTCTGTTTTCACATTTCTCTTTAGTTACTGCACTTTTAATTTTAGACACATACATATACATTACATTATGCTAATATGCTGTTTCTTAATTATTCCCTTGGTCCAGATTTCAATTTTCATTACTAGCATTGCATGTAATTTATACTCTCTTCTATTAAGGATTATTTCTTTTAGGACTGTGTGCTTAAAATAGGTTAATAGGTCAAAGGCTGTAAACCGATTTTCAGATTGCATCCCATAAATATTTAAACTTTCCTATATATGTTCCAGTTTTATCGATCACTATTTTGTGTTGAATTTTCTAGCTTAAGAAGCTGAGAATCTTTGTTTTGAGGAGTCTGAGCGGTGCAAATGGTTATGTGCTCAACTGCTAACCAAAAGATTGGTGGTTTGAATCCATCTAGGGATGGACTGCTGGTCAGCCTCTGATAGGTCCCAGCCTGGAATCCCCATGGGGTGCGTTTTTTCTTCGCAACACTTGGGGGCGCCATGATTTGGAATGGACTCAATGACAACTGAATTGAAAGGCTTTTTTAAGATGTTTAAATTATAATGCCACTAAAAGATGTTCATTTTTCATTTATCAATTTCATTTCCCTTTGTAAACTGTTTATCCTTTCTGATTAATTTTAAATTTTACTGGCTAAATAGTTAGATCGTTCTTTTGTGGCATTTTAGAGGAAATAAACTGTTTTTATATGAGTGTTTACATTTGTCAGTACATTTCATTTTGTAAGATTTGTTTGTAATTCTATGATAGGGCATTCATCATGTCTCTGATGTTGTATGTGATTTTCATCATCAGTTTATGGTTTTCTCACACGGAGGCTTGGGGAGGAAGTTGTGCCCCCATCCTGAAGGCTGGCAGGTTGAGTCGCCATCAGCTCTTCTGCAGAGGGATGGGAGCTCTGCTCTCCTGTGGTTTACGGCCTCTGAAAGCTGGTGGAGAACAGCTGTGAGTCAGCTCTGACTTGATGATAGTTGAGAGGAGGGACTCTCTCGCTAATGCTGTGGTGAGGTGCCGATCCATCTGTGTTGACTCATAGTGACCCCATGGTTAAAGTAGAACTGTGTCCTAAAGGATTTCCTGGACTGCGGTCTTCCCAGGAGCACACACGTCACCAGTTCTTTCCTCCTGTGGAGCTTCAGGTTGAACTGCCCACCTTTTGGTTTACAGCCTGTTGCTTAATCATTGCACTGAGAGTCCCCCCTCTTCTCTGTAGTTCCCATTCAGTTCTTATTTTAATCCTTAGCGCTGGCATACCTTGGTGTTTGTCTATTGCTATACTTGGTAAAAGAAACAAAGTTCTTTTTAGAAATCTGTTCTCTTCATACCGTAATGCCTGGTACCCACCTCACTCTAGCAAAGCCCAAACCATTCCGTTAAAACGGCTTGTGGAGAACCTGTCTTTTTACTCAGTAAAGCGCTTTCTTGAAATAGACATGAGACAAACCATTCCAGATGCTTCCTGAACTTCAAAGTGTCCTTAGCTACAAAATGCTCCGCGCCTGTGTTGGCTCTAGTGCAGCAGTTCAGTCATCTCAGAAAATGAAAGATAGATTTAATATTGACACTGGTGGGCATTTCACAGGGGAGGAGAGACCGAGCTGGGCTCCCCCACATGCTGGATAAGGATGGATCAGGCAGGGTGTGTGCACATTTCTCAAAGTTGATACTTCTCACAGTGGAAAGTGGCTTAGGTGTGAACAGGAGCAACACACATTTGTTGATGACACCCCAGGTCCAACATGTGACGTCAGAGTGCTAGACATGTATTTGTAGTTTGGATCCTAGTAGCGAAAAGAGATGAGGAAACTGAGGTACAAGCTATTAGTGAACTGGCCACCTGCTGTTTAGTAGTCAGTGTGTGTGTGTGCGCGCGCGTGTGTGTGTGTAATCTGTGTAACGGAACTCTATCTTATCTCTCCGTCTTCTTGGACATAGTACCCTATGTAATGTGCTCCTATGTTAGAATTAAGAAATGTTACAACATCGTAAACCCACCAGCTGCTCCATGGGAAAATGATGGGAAATTTTCTCCCATGCGATTAACTGCTTCTGAAAACCCACCAGAGGGTCAGCTATGGGTTGGCTCAGACTCGACAGTACACAACAACATAGTAATAGAAAACCACATACATATTGAAGGTGAAAAACAAATCCTAAATTTCACCTTGCCATAAGACACAGGTGCTGTGATCGTAAAGCTGACTTTGCTATATGCCTTTAAGCCAATTCAGAGTCACCCTGACCCTATCAACCAAAACTAATCCCATCAAGCCGATTCCACTCATAGCCATTTTCCGTCACATTTCTGAGTCTCTACGTCGTTGTGGCCCATCGTTCTCCCTGCTTCCCTTTCACTTAGCTCCACAGCAGGTCATGTGCTGGGCCACTAGAGCTGGCTCTTCAGTGACCCGTTGTTGTTGTTGTTGTTGTTAACAGCCGTCAAGTTGAACACAGGTGATAACAACCTCATGAACAGTCAATCTAAACTCTGTGCCATCTGCATCAGCCTTGACACGTTTGAGGCCATTGTCACAGATACTTGCATTAATCTGTCTCATTGAGGACCTTACTCTCCTTCACTGACCCTCCACCTTTCCAAGCATGATGTCTTTTTCCAAGCTATAGCCTCTTCTAGCAACATCTTCAGAATATGTGAGACAAAACTTCATCAACTTTGCCTCCAAGGAGCACGCTCCAAAGTTGCACTTTCTCTAAGACATACATGTTTGTTCAGCACTCGTCCTTTAACACCAACGTAATTGCATAGATTCTTCTACTGTCTTCCTTGTTCATTGTCCAGCTCTCATATGCATAGCAAGTGATTGGGAAGATTGTGGTTGGAATCAGGAACACCTTAGTCTTTAGACTGACATTATTGCTCTTCAGGACTTTGAAGATATCCTTGATAGCAGACCTTATGGGAAAGAGTAATGCCTCCTAGGGTTTTCAAGAATGTAATCTTTTTTTTTTTAAGAATGTAATCTTGAGCATCACCAGCTACTGTTGGCTTTGAACCACTGCCCTTTTGGATAACAGTCAAATGCTTAACCATTTTTATTACTAAGACTTCTTTGTAAACAGTTGGTCACCGTATTTGTATTTAATGTACTGACCATTCGATAAGACAGTGCTGCTGATACCCAGTAAGGCTTGAATGGCATTGTATAGCCACCGCCAACTGGTTTAGCTGTCCTTTCAAGTTGTTTCATGGTAAACGGAATAATGTTAGGATAATGATTTCTGTCAGTTAAGTGAAAGTGTACTAGTCTATGTAGTAGAAAGTTCTTGATGCACGTGAAGATCAGGTATTTCTTCCCCTGCCCTCTAATAAGCACATGGGTTTCTATTGACCTTTTCATCTTTTGGCCAAATAGCAGGAAGTCCTCCTCTCATTGGCTCCTGTCCTGCTGGATGCAGTCTGAGTAATTCATTAGTTGGGCTGACCTTCAACACTTGTCAGAGCTTTTGAATTTCCTTTAATAAAAGGAGCTGCCAGTTTTTCTCATGATTTTAATATGCCAGCTTTGATTATCCATTGAAACAATGTTTATTTACGTTTCCTCCTTTCCTTTAAGATCCAGGAGGGTCATTCCCCCCCTCTTCTTCTTCTTTTTTAATGTATGTTGGCAATATATGTGCCAGAGAAGATTTAAATTAGGAGATGAATATGCTAGGTGAAGTTTTGTATCATGGAGGCTAGACCAATTCTCCAGCTCAGAACACAGATTTTAGGGTCCAGTTATGAACAAAGTCCTAGTCGACTTGACACCAAATAACAACAACAGTGTTATTATTGTTGTATAACAATATATTACTGTATGATATATACTAGCTCTGAAGGCTGCCCTATCCTGAGCCAGTCTGAGTCTGACATGCCTACCTACATTATCTCAGTTACTGTGTCAATTCATCTCATTTAGGGCTCTTCCTTTCCTGCGCTGCCCCTTCACCTTCCCAAGCATTATGTCCTTCTTCAAGGGCTGTTTCCTCCTGGCCACTTGCCCAAAGTATGTGAAATGGAACTTCAGAATCCTTGCCTCCAAGGAGAGACTTGGTTTCATCCTCTCTAAGGCAGACCTGTTTGTTCTCCTGGCTGTCCTGTATGTTCAGTACTCTTTTCCAGCACCACAACTCAAAGGCATCCAATCTTCCTCTGTCATCCTTACTCATTGTCCAGCTCTCTGATCCATACCAAGTAATTGTGAAGACCATGGCCTGGATCAGGCACACCTTAGTCTCTAGACTGACATCATTGCTTCTTAGTACTCTGGTGCGATCCCTGACAGCAGATTTCCCTAATGTAATTTGTCTTTTGATTTCCCAACTGCTGGTGCCAAGAGTGTTGTTGATTGTGATCCAGGCATTTGAAATTGTTACAATGTCAATCAATTATCCATCTTTCGTGGTACTGCCAGTTGGCCCAGTGGTGAGATTCTTTGTCTCCTTGATGTTGAGCTTAAATCCAGTCCTTGACTTTCTACAGCAAGTGCTTTAGGTCCTCCTCAGTTTCAGCAAGTAAGGCTGTATCATCTGCATATCGCAGGTTGTTGATGAGTGTTTCTCCAGTCCTGTTGCTACATTCCTCCTCAAATGCCCACTCTCTAAAATGATCTGTTCCATATGTAGATAGAAAAGGTATAGAAACAGGATGTATCCCTGATGCACTCCTTTTTTTGATATTGAACTATGCATGCAGTGTTTCCTTGCTCTGTTCTGAGGACTGCTTCCTGGTCCCAAGTATAGGTTTCACATCAGCACAATCACGTGTTCTGAGATTCCGACTTGCCTGAAGGTTAGCCACAATTTATTGTGATCTGCAGTCAAATACCTTTGCATAGTCATTGAAACACAAATAGACATTCCTCTGGTACTCTTTTCTTTTGGCCAAGATCCATCTGACATTGGTAATAATGTCTCTAATCCCACGGCCTCTTCTAAACCCAGCTTGTATTTCTGATAGTGCTCTGTTAGTGTACTGCTCCAGTCATTTTTGGATAATCTTCAGCACTATTTTGCTTGCATGTGATATTAGTGATATAGTTCGATAGTTTCTGCGGTCTGTTAGATCACCTTTTTGGGGATAGGAATAAGTATGGCTTTCTTCCATTCTGTTGGCCAAGTAGTTGTCCTCCAGATTTCTTGGCACACCTGGTGAGTACATCCAGGGCAGCCTCTGTTCTAATATGTCAGTTGGTATTCCATCAGTTCCTGGGGCCTTGTTTTTTTGCCAAGTCCTTCAGAGCAGCCTGAACTTCCTTTTCATCACCATTGCCTCTTGATCATATATAGTTTCATGAATATCTTTTGTGTCAGCCAGTTCTTTTTGATACAGTGACTCTGTATACTCCTTCTATCTTTAAATGCTTCCTGGATCATTCAGAATTCTGCCCATAGCTTCCTTTAAGTATTACAACCCAAGGCTTGAATATGTTCTTTACTTCCTTCAGCTTAAGGCACTTATGTTAGAAGCGCCTTCAAGCAGAGTTGTGTGAACAGAGTCCTATTGTGAATTGAGCACTACCTCTAGAGCAGAAGATATTTGAAGGTGTGCAAAAGGACAGCCCTGTGCATTTTTCCACATAAAAGAAAATATAGTTGACTTTTTGAGATTTTTATACTTTGGTGTGGAAGTTTCTGATGATAGCAAAACATATAATGAACCTTAAACAGTTTGTGGATAAAAGGAAAAAAGACCCTGAAAGACTGTTCTTTGTTGTCCATTATCTTCCACTCTGCCTTTTGCCTTACCAGTGGCCCAAAGGCCTTACTTAAATGCGTTCCCCTTTTTCTGTGAATGTGTTCCCACTTTTCTTACTCAGCAGGTAAATCCATGGGCCTTTCTCAGGAGTTCTCACCTTTGTTGGCATCATGACCTTTCCACATGGGGTTTCTTGACTCTCACTGACACCTTGGGTCTTCCTCCTCGCGACACTCCCATCACGTAAGGCTGGCCAGGGTTCTGATGATTTCTGTTTTGAGTACTATTAGCAAAGTGTCTTAATTCACATTGTCATGAGGTTCTAGTCTGTCTCTGCGACTCACTTGTGGATGAACCATCTAACATTGGGGGTGTCATTTAACCTTGAGGCACTGCTTTCCTTGTCTGTAAAATGGTAATATTGTTGAACCCCTGGTGTTGGTGAAGATGAAATGGCTTTCCACTGTGCCCATGCATGTTAGGCATGCCAATGTTCTCTGCTTATTTAATAATATTATTGTCATTCAAGCTTATTTAGCAGCTCTGATCACTTTGGATGCCTAAAGAAGTAGGTGGCTAACAGCAGCCCCCAGCATCTCATTACCGCACGTCCGCCTCACCATGCCGAGAGCTGACGACTGCCTCCCGGAGACCCACTGGATTTTTCTCCTGGTGAAAGACTTACACTAATAATCTTGGCTTTCATTTTGAATGGCCAATTCTCAAGTGTCATTTTAAGTTGATTTGTTATGCTAATGACTTAACAAATAATATGCTTCCTAATTAGTCCATATGTAATAAGGCAAGGTGCCCACCTGCATGCAAAATTTTCTGTGCAGAGCGCCCGTAGCTCAGCTTTGCACCATCGGGAGGGGGGACTGTTGCAGCACATGAGGAAATCTGTTCTCTCTCTGACATGAATAGTAGTGACATGTTACACTAGAGTAAATCATGAAAGCTGGGGATACATGGTTATTGGCGTCGTTTAAAATTGATTTAGACAGTGGGCTATTGAACAGTACACCTTTTGAGTACTTCTGGACCTAATTACATCTCTCCTCCACCACTGTAATAACCTGACTGGCCTCCTTATCTCTACTGGTTCCTTTTCTCATCCAGTCCTATGGATAGTGGTTAGATTAATCTTCTGGAAGTAAACTTCTGATCCTGCCACTCTCCTTATTCTAAACGTTTAAAGAGCATTTTATAGACGCTAAGGGCCAAACTCCTTGGTCTTAATAATGTGCCCTGCACTTCCTTTCCAAACTTATTTCTTAATAATGTCTTTTTCATTTATTTAGTATATACTTGTGGAGTAGTTCTTGTTAGTTGGAGTTGGGAAATGTATAGGGACACATCTGTATGTCTCTGGCAGCCACTAATGACATTTAGTGAGGCTGCTGTTATTGTTAGGTGCCATCAAATGAGCCATGATTTAAAACAACTTTATAAACAACTGATTGGCACCTTGGCCTCCCTAACTGTGTCGTCGTGATCAGCCACGAATGAACGTGGTGTTACAGTGACTGTGTCAAGTCTCATCTTGATGAGGGTCTTTCTTTCACTGACCGTCTGTCTTTTTCAACATGATGTTTTGTCCCCGAAGACTGACTCTTCCTAGTAAGATGCCTAAAATTTAATGGGGTTGTTGTTGTTAGGTGCCCACAAACCGAGTATGACTAATACCGACCCTATGAACAACAGATCTGAATCCTGTCCAGTGCCATCCTCACAATTTCTGACACACTGAAGCCTGTTGCTGAAGTCACTGCGTCAGTCCACCAATTTGAGGGTCTTTCTCTCTTTTGCCTTCGCTCCACTTGCCAACCATGATGTCCCTGTCTCCTAGCAACATGCCCAGAGTATGTGAGAGGAAGCTTTATCGTCTTTGCCTCCAAGGAGCATTCTGGCTGCACCTTTCCCCAAGACATACCTGGTTGTTCTCTTGGTAGTCCGTGGGATTACTTCCACTGACCAGTAAAATCCATTTTAGCCTAATTGATTGTGGATTTTCAGATAATACTTTACGAATCCGTCTCCTGATCTGCCTCCAGCACGGCCTGTTCTTTGCCCGTCTGTGCATAAAATTATCCCCTCTTTACTATTCAGGCTGACGCGACCACCTCCATGAAGCAGCCTCCGACCCTCGGTGTTGGAGGCAGGCTCTCCTGCTGAGTGGCCACAGGCCTGCATGCTTCCATTCTTCTAGTTTGTATTATAGTCATATGTCTCCTCTCCATTACTGTATTTTTCAACTCCTTTGAAGGTAGAACTCAGGTTTGATTCATTTTTCTCTCTCCAGTGTGGATCGTATTGTTTTCTAGGTCAGAAGCACTTATATTTGAGGGATGAAGAGGCTGGTTCTTGCCCTATGGCACTGCAACTTCCTAAGTTGCTGTTTGCTGATGGTAAGAAGCTGCACTGTATTCCCAAAGGCACAGGGTTCGAATCTCGCATCTTCTCTGTGGGAGAAAGGTAGGCAGTCTCCTCCTGTGTGATTAACTGCCTCTGCAAACCTGGAGGGTCAGCAGTGGGTCAGTTCTGACCCAGCTGCCAACAACAATGAGCTGTGAAAGTTTCGGCTGCTTTTGTGTTTTATAATTACACCCACATCACATTAGCTGTCGTGATTAAAATGTGAGAGCTTTTGTTTGTAAAATCTGACAAACATGAAGATTTTATGATGAAAAAATCCATAGTCTTTAAATACATGGTAGAGACAATACCTTTTACCAGTTAGGGTATTGGAGTATTAGTGTTGTCGGAGTCTTTTAAAAGGTGCCTTAGATACATGTAGTCAGTCATGCATCAGTCTACCAGTATGGCAGCAGTTCAAATCCATCAGCTGCTCTGTAGGAGAAGGATGGACTCTCTCTTCCCATAAGCACTTACAGCCGGTGAAAGGCCCCTGTGAGTCAGAGCTACTTCATGGCCATGGGTTTTCCCTTAGGGTGTGTGGATGTAGTCTCCTTGTGTTACACGCAACGTCTGAGGCCCAAACAATAACCAGACCTACTGCCATCAAGCCATCTGTGACTCTTGGTGACACTGTAGGACAGCATAGACCTGGTCCACAGGACTTCTGAGGCTCACGTCTTTATAGATGGTCACTGTGTCCCCTCTGGAGCGGTGATGCGGGCAAAGCACTGACATTTCAACTGTGTGCTCCACCACGGTGCCACCAGAGCTCCCAGTTGAAGGCCAGTCAGGCTCCACTGGTAAGACAGCAGTGTGGATCCCGTGGAAAGCATGTTAGCACTGTCCCATAGCTCTCTGACATCTCACGTTTGAGTTAGCGTGTCCAGCTGGGGAATTTTTCGGGCTCATTCCAGTGTTCGGGTTTAGGTTTACCTCTGATCAGTCTGTCTGTCTTCTTCTCTCTTGCCTTCGCTGGCAGACCAGACCATGAGATGCAGTTGTTCATTTTAGCTCCTTTCCTGGTCCGATTCGGCTATTTAACAGACCTGAGCCGCAGGCTGTCTCATTCCTCCTTGAGGAATGGGTTTCCCAGCGAGCTGAGATTGAGTAGCCTCAGCTGCCCTATGGCTTAGAGGCAGGTTCTGGCAGCATTTCGAATCCCACTGAGCTACAGAAAACTCTAGTTTGATAACCTTATTTTTAGGTTACACTGCGGAGAAATGAAAATGTTGCCTAATCAGTGAGAATGTTGACGAGGTTTATTCTGCAGGCCATCAAAAGTACATCTAGGATTGGTTAGAGGGAACATATTTCCACTTCTGGAATAAAGCACCTTCTAAGGGAGGTAGCCAGTGTGAGTAGGCTGCCCGAGGAGGTTATCATTTCCTTTTATTCAAGGTGGACTTGAGCTCAGCAATCACACTGTGGAATGTTATGGAGGGGATGTGAGTAATGTGAGGGAGGCCAAACTTCGAAGGCTTTCAAGTTCCTCTTCGTCCCACAGACTGTGATTCTGTGATCTTTACATGAAAACAGCTAGACTGATTAATTCACCACAGAAAGAATGCATTTACTCCCGTCTTTTCATATACTCATTTCAGGCAACTTAGTGGATTCTTGCACATGAAGCTGCCCTTACCACATGGCCACGAGCCTGGCTTTGTCTTTTTTCAGTCATTCTAATTGAAATGATTAAGAATTCATTAAGAAAAACAGAAACTGATTGTAGCTTATGATATTGGGTTTCCTTTGTAGTTGTAAATCATCCCCATTATACTACATTGCTGGCCGCCGCCGTAACTCCTCGGGAGCTAAGAACACCACCCACCCGGCACTTTGCCGTTTGTGGAGGTCCACATACTGCTGTGAAGCGGGAAGCTCTGTCACCAGAATCCCAAGTGCCAGTAAAGTCACTCCTGGTTGACAGGTTGCAATAGGGCTGTTAGTTGTTGCTGTGCACTGTTGATTCAGAACCGACTCATAGCTGAACCCCCAGTGGGTTTTCAGAGGCAGTAAGTCACACAGGAGGAGACTGACCATCCTTCTCCTGCAGAGCAGCTGGTGGATTCGAACCACATGCCTTCGAGATTGCAGCACTCCTTCTTACCACTAGGCCACCAGAGCTACCACAGCTTTTAGTCTGGAAGAGCTAATTGAACTCCGGTGGCCTGCTGGATAGAGAGTTGTGCTGCTTACCCAAAAAATGGTGCCTCCCTGGCAGTTTGGATCCGTCTGTGACTCCATGGGAGAAGGCTGGTGCTATTTACAGCCTCTGAAGACTCAGTCAAGTGTCACCTGTGGGTCATTCGGACTCACCAGAAAGAAGTTCGGTATGGATTACCAGACCAAAACGAGTAGGAAGCAGGGTCTGGCAATCCAGTAGAATCTTCTCTGACACCGTGTTGGAGGACGAGCTCCTTTGGTTAGAGGCCTTGGGAATGGCCATCACCACAGCAGTGGACGTTTTTGTTAAGAACATCCCAGCATCCCGTGCGCCTATCCAGCCATTTCTGCATGTTCAGCACAGTGGCTTTGATTACGTTCCCGAGTTTTGCATGCACTCCCGTTCTCCTTTTCTGAGTTCTTCTTCCCCTTTAACATAATAAACTCACTGCCCCCTAAGTTTCCTATCCAGTTAGAGTTGTCACTTTTCTGCCACACAGAAGAAAAACCAGAAGTCTTATGGCAGCGTTTTATTGGTTTTTTTTTTTTAACCCAATGTTATTTGGTGTTCAGAAGGCTTGGCAGAGTATTACTTATTTACATTTCAAAGACAATCTTCGAGGAGTGGTCTCTGGGATTCATGCAGCCCCCTTGTCTCTTGATGTCCCGTGTCCGTGACGGCCATGGCGAGTGTGAGCTCAGTGGTGATTGTGAAGATCAGGACCAGACGGCCTTTCCTTCCCTTGTACGCGGATTCTTCATGAGCTAATACCAACTTGGTAGCAGTGAACAACAGAAACAAGAAAAGAAGAAAATGTTTTTACTCTTGATTTTTCACAGAATAGAAATTAGGTCTGAACTTTACTCAGGTTCATGCATTGAGGTATAGAAGCCCTGCTTTTTAACCCAGCAATATCTTTTGGCCTGCCTTGGTGTGAATTCGCCAGATAGTTATGTATTTGATACAGCTTCTCATCTCTTAAGACTAATAATCAGTAAAAAATAGTCATAATGAAATGCCATTTCAGTAGTAAGAAAAATCCAAAGCCTGTATCGATTTCTAATATCTTATGGTCCATGGAAAGAATTATTTCGATTCACTCTAAGGGTTTCACAGGGAGGAAAGAATAGCTGCTGCTGCGTGCTGTTGAGCCGAGCATGGCTGTAAACAGTGGGTCTGAACCCTGCCCTGTACCATCCCCAGTATCTCTGACGTACTGCAGCCCAGCGTTGCTGTCGCCGTGTCAGTCCTCCTCTAATGACCCTCCACTTGAACACGCTTCATGTCCTTACCCTAAGGCCCGCTCTTCCTCAATCCTTCAGTTAGCCACATTGCCAGTTTTCCATGTACGTTAGCCTGCTGTGTCCTGTCACCTCCTTGGTGACCAGTTATGTCCTGTGCCTTTGGGTCCAGGACGCAGAGGCTGTGATCCTGTGCAGGTGTGCATCTCCTAAGTCTAGGTCCATGCCACTGTCTGGTCTCCTTTGTTCCTGGAGTGTCTCTCTCAGGCAGGAAGCACAATATGAACACACTGACCCCTTTCTTATTCCGGAAGATGATCACAGTTGAGGATGGTTTTCCATTGAGTAAGAGATAACACCAGGAACGCAGCCTGTGACTGTGGTGGTGGTTCTGACTCACAGGGACCTTCCAGGACAGGACAGAACTCTCCCCTAGGGTCCCCAATGCTGCACCTCTCCCTCCAGAGGAACCTGTAGTTTGAACTCCCAACTGGCACAGCTTGATGTGAACTGGAACCCTCTCAGCGGGGACAAGGAACGTCAATTTGAAAATATCCTAATCAGCCTAGTGGTTGTGTGGTGTGTGTTTGTGTTTGGAAACCACCGCAGGCCCTCCCTCTGCTGTTGTCCTGCACTGTCTACTGCCAGGGCCTGAGGTAACATCCTGGCCTTCAGATACGACATGCATTTCCTTGGAGGTTAAGATATTTAAACAGCCCAGGGAGCTTATTTTTCTATTTAAACCTCATTCTGTCATAGGTTACAGTCCTTTGGGGGCAGATATGGGTTGTTAGTTTGCTGAAAATAGACCTTAATTGGCTACTGTACAGAGTAATGATTTTTAATTTGGCGAGAGAGTCATAATTCAATCAGCCTATTAGGCCTTTAAAGTTGTGTGGAAGTTAGAGACGTGACTAACAGCCCCACTTGGAAGACTTGGGCTCTTCTCCACACCCCCGAGCAGTGGTGGGGTGAGGGGTTGTGGGGAGGGTGATGGTGGAGTGAGGGGAGGTGGGGAGGGTGGTGGGGTGAGGGGAGGTGGGGAGGGTGATGGTGGGTGAGGGGAAGTGGGGAGGGTGATGGTGGGATAAGTGGTGGTAGGGTGAGTGAGTAATGGGTTGGGTAATAGTGGGGTGAGTGGTGGTAGAGTGAGTGATGGGGTGAGTGGTGGTGTGGTAAGGATGTTGGGGTGAATGATGATGGGGTGAGTGGTTGGGTGAGTGATGATGGGGTGATGATGGGTGGGTGGGTGATGGTGGGATGAGTGATGGAGTGGGTGATGGTGGGGTGAGTGATGATGGGTGAGTGAAGGGTGGGTGGGTGATGGTGGGGTGAGATTCCGGGGCTGGGAGTTGAGGGAGGATACTTGCCCCACCCCCATGAAGCGGAGTTCAGCGCTGAACGTGGTGACTTAGACTGGCATTTCACCTGCTTTCAGTAGCAAGCTTTGGTTTGGTTTTGGTCTACATCTGTTGGTTGTGTAAGTGACTCGGTGCAGCCCTCCCCCTCGGGTTGTCAGTCTCTTTCCCTGGTCCGTTAAGGGCCAGTGGAAGGAAGGAAGCCCCTCAAGGAGATTGGCTGGCGCAGCCCCTGCAGGGGTGGGTTGCCGTTTGCTTTGCAGTCATCAGGTTGTGAGGACAGCACGGGAATGGGTGGACTTTTGTTCACGCTGCAGAGCTGACTCGACAGTACCTAGCAACTGGAAATTTAACCTAGAGCTGCCCAGCAGGTGAGGTGAGGGGGCATCTTTCTCTCACTGACTTTAGATGCACTCCATTTTTCTAAATAAGAAGACTTATTGAAGTGTCATACTGATATATAACTTGGCTAATGATCTCTGCTCCCCTTTATTATGAAAGTTTATATAGCAAAACAGCACAGCAAATTCCACAGGTAAATTCTGTGGCACTAATTGTATTTTTCATATACAGCCATTACTACTGGTGGCCTAGTACAAGAAACTGTGCTGCAGTCCTGAAGCACAGGGTTCAAATCCACCAGCTGCTCCACAGAAAGATGTGTAATCTCATCCTGTGCAATGAACTGCCTCTGAAAACCTGCTGGAGGACCAGTTCCAACGATGGCATGTAAAAACAACCATTATTACTATACTATTCTTTTAAAATATATTCCATCACCGTTAATATAATTGCAGTACTTACTCCCCACCCCCAACTCAAACGCTTTTCCCTCTCACCCCTGGTGACCATAATCTTAGATTTCAATATATCTGAGAGTACAGTATTTGACCTTTAGCGACTGATATAGTTCATTTGGCCTAATGTTTAGGGTCATCCAGGCCAGCGCTTTCTGGCCATCTGATTCACTCTTTGATTCCGCAGATATTGTAGCAGGATGGGAAGACAGGGTCAGAACCTGTGCTCAGGGGCCTGGGGAGGGACTCACTGTCAGCTGTGTGCCTCTGACAAGGTAGTTATCTCTCCACCTTCTGAGGCTCGCGTGAGTCACCCTCCAGTGTGGCACCTCTTTTCATTTGGATTTGTGGTGCTATGGTTACTGTTCCCAGCAGACGCCGGCCAGATGTGCCTGTTATTACAGAAGTGAAGTCTGACAGCTGTTACCTAACCTCTTTAATAGTGCCCTCCTCCATCTACTTCTGCCTTTTTAGGATTTTGAAGCTTTATTAGATATGAACAAGTCTTGCCCAGGGGAGCAGGCTTCTTCTGTCTGGTGACTGACAGACACTGGTCAGCAGACAGTGAGTAGCGCAATGCTGTGCTTCCTGATCTCACGGGGTGAAGGCGGCTTTAATACACCAAAGGCAGGTAGTGTCACAGCAAAGTCATCTGGTGTCATTGGGAGATGGATGTCCTTCCATTTTTAGCTTTTATATCCTTGCACCTATTAGAGGACTCAGGTGCCTGGGCATGTTGGTCATCAAGGTTAAGAACACCTAAAGGGATGTCTGTGTTGACTCGGACAGGCCCGGTGACCCTTGGAGAAGCAGCATTTGGGACTTAGCCTGAGCATCTCGTTGCCCTTTGGCTGCTTGTGGCATTTCCGGACCAAGGCTGTGTTTCTCTTCAGTCAGCAAGCAGTCACTGAGAACCTCCTGTGCACTGGTCTGCTGGGAAGACTTCTCTGCTTCCTCTAGGGTGACTTTGATGTCAGCCATGTTTCTAGTAATGCAGGTTGTACTTGGTGGCTTAGTGACTATCAAGGTGGGGACATACACTCAGCATTTTACTTTGACCTTCTCCTTGTGATCATAGGAAATGTGCTGAAACAAAACCATGGGGTTTTGAAATTTATGGCTTAATTTGACAACAACCAGGTGGGTATTTTAAAATATTAAGAAAATAAAACAATAACCTTTTGTTTATTTCTACATGTATGTTGTATCTTACTAGTTGCTTTATGCGTACTAACTGTTTGCATTCTGAGCTAAGTGTCAGAATTTGCCTTACAGTTCTTACTTTTTGCTGCTGATACCATAATTGAAGCCTTCCTTGTCTGCTTTATTGCAAAAGCTTTTTGGCTCCCTGTTTTAGACATCACTCTCTCCACTCTGTCGCCCCACACTGCTGCTCTTTGTAATTGGTCTTTATAAAATTCAAATCACATCTCTCCCTCTCCCAGAAAGTTCTCTTCATTTCTATATCCTACAGGTTAACATTTCTGCTTGGCAAACATCGCAGAGCTCTTCATGATCTGCCTCCTGGCTCCCTATCCATCATTACCTCTTGTCACACTCTTTCTTGAACTTGCCATTCTCTGCTGATGCCTGACTACTTCTTGTCCCCTCCCTCCAGAAAACTCTAACTCATCTTTCAAGTTTGAAAGCTAGGGACAAGCACCTCTGCCCCCTCCATCTTGTGACATCATTTCTTAACGGAACAGACAACTAATACCCCCAAAGTAAAAAGATAGCATTTCAGAAAATAGGCAGCTCTTCAATTTGGAGTAATTTACAATAAATTTATCCATGCTCAGACTCACCACATTGTTCTCATTTTCTTTTCTGCTTTGTGTGAATTAGGGGAAATATCATAAGCTGGCCCAAGTTCATAGACTTATGTCCTTGAGCCTCTTGTGCAAGTAGTAAAATTGACAGTGAACTTGGAAATATGAGGATATGAACAAAATGGGGAAAAACGAGACCGTGTTCTGCATATAGAAATGTGGCGTGTGGGAAGAGCATAGCCTCTGAATAAGCCGTTAGCTGTGTGGAAGCTGGTAGACTTCTCCTGAAGGTCAATGTTGAGGAAAGGGGACTGACTTAACGCAGGGCCTTTTCATTGACCAGTAGAGGGAGGAAAGGGAAGTCTTAGTGGAAGTTAATTGCACTATGAACAGCCTTGAGAAGAAAGAGTAAGATTGCTTAATGACTACTTGAGTGTTTAGAGATGCCTCCCAATTATATAGAGAAACAGACATACTATTGATTCATCTTGTGCATTCTGATGCATGCAGTTGAAAGAAGGAACGACAGCATATGAGTTTATTAGGGGTAAGATGACATTTGGTAAGAAATAGCATCCAACGATGGCCACTGGGGACCTTAGCCATTGACGCCTTTTGGTCTAAAAGTAATTTAACAATTCACTATCTTTCTCGATGACTGTAATTGCTAGATGTTTGATGAAATTTAGTTAGTATTCTTGCTGCTGAATTGATTTTTAATGTTTATTTGCAAAACCCTCAAATGTCTGCCCTCAGCCCTGAATACATTCCCAGAGTTATCCATTGTATACTCCTCAGATATGAAATATCAATTTTACAGGCCAGCAAAATGGTATTTAATGGTGGCTGACAGGAAAGTGTTTAAGGACAATATGTATTGGATACTTAAATTTTTCTATTATCTGACTCTTGGCACAGATCATTGAATTTAAGTTGTACTGTGATTGCAGATGTGGTTGCCTTAATAACCCAAGCTATGCAGTATGTTTATTTAGGTCTGGGACCTTCCTGTGCCTTTCTGCTTTCTAAGCAGGTTCCGAGGAAAAGAATACAGTTTTGGCTTCTACCTTTTCATCTACTTGCATTAGGAAAGATGTGTGAAAAAATGTGAGGGACATTTTCATTTCACTTCTTGGAGCGTGGAGACAAGTTTTATACGCGTCATTGACTTCCCCCCAGCTAATGTTTGCCCTCTGATTATATTTCTCAAGACCTAAAATTTTTACCGTATTTCATCCTCAAACATTGGGACTAAATTTGGTAAATCTAGACCTCTGAAGAGGATGCTGTATTGCATACTCATAAAATTTTCTCTTTTATATCATTTAAAATAGATCAGTATGTATTTTAGGCATATTCAATGTCATCTTAATGGCTTCTTAGATAAAATACATTGTTCAGTTAGATAAGTAAATGAAATCGTTTGGGTTACTGAGCATGACTCACTTAAAATCTCATTTGGAACAATTTCTCTGCCCACCCTTTGTGAACCATGTCTCCTGCTGGTTTACAGTACGTGAACTTTCCTGAAGACTTAGAAGAAATGTTGGCAGTCAGGGTTTGAGATGGCAACCCCTTTGTCAAGACGAGAAATGAATCTGTTTCTCCTCTCTTTTTCTTTGATCTGTTGCCGATTTCCCTTTGATCCTTTTCTGTAACTGTCTTAGCTATTTGCAAACTATGAGGGGTTTTGGAATAGCTCCATGGATCTGCAATTCATAGTATCATGTACATAATCCTTACTGATTGAATTAGAAATCCAAACCTACAGGATAGTCCCAGCTGTGCATGTTTGCTTCCTGTTTCTCTAACATTTCTTTTAGAGGATGTTTCTGGAACTGTCTTTGCCATGCACCCATCTATTCACTGCGATTCGTTCTAAATCCTCTTCTATTCTTGCCACACACAGCTCCCAGCCTTCATGTGGCGTGTGGCGAGAGTGAAGGTGCTGGAAACCTGGAAAGATAGAATAAAAAAATTGAAACCATCATTGTTTTCTTGATCCTTTACGTCCACTGTCTTCTTAACCACTTTAGTTTTTATTGGCCTGCAATTAAATAATGATAATCTGTGGAATTTACTAAGACAGATTTTAAGGGCATTGGAATCTTCAAGGGAAAAGGTATAGCTTCTCATTAAATGCTGAAGATAAAATTCACTATTGGTAAATCAATTTATGTTTTAGATGCACTGGGGAGAGGAACAGTGTAGAGAAATGATTTTTAAAGTTCTTATGCAGAGAGAAAAATACTTCTGTAACACAAATAATCGGTATGCTATTTTTCAGTTAAATTGAGGATTCTTTTTCTGCCCTCCGCTCTGCACTACATTTTAAATAATGCTGCTTCTATCCAGTTTGTCTTGATGAATGTGTGATGGTCATCTAAATGTGTGATGGTCATCAGGATGAGATGACAACAGAGTCACTTAATTTGCCAACAGAGAACGCTGTGCCATTTGGGAACTAAATCTGTGTCATGTCAGGCCCAAACTTTGTTGCCGAAAACTTGCACTTTAGAAATTTCCCCATGGATTAGCAAGACCAGGTTGCTTGCTGTCCATCCTTCGTTTTGTTTTTAATTTTTATCTTCTATTGATTTGCTTACAAAATTCGTCTACATTGTGTTTCACTTTCCTGCATTCACTTTGTGTTTCATACAATCATTCCCATACATTGTGTTTTAGAAACATAATCCTCGTTGAATTATGCCCGCAATTACCCCATCTTTTCAAGTCCCTGTTGGATCTTCCCCATTTCCTTTACCCTCTTCCCTCCACCCACCAAACTGTGCAACCATAGGATTTCCGTTCTGCCCGTCCTCACCCCTCTGCTCGTACCCCTTCGTCCCTTGGATCCCCATACATGTTTGACTAGTTATTCTTCTATTTTTGCAATAATAGTCTTCTGCAGTATTTGTCCTTAAGAGACCGAGTGAGTTCAATTAGCATAATGCTCTCCACTTTCTCCCAAGTTCGGGTTTTTCTAACTGATTGCTCCTGAGTGCTGCATATTCCATCGTACCACAATGTCTCGGTCCATTCGATTGTGGTTGGTCATTTCAGCTGTTTCCATGTTCTTGCAGTTGTGAATAATGCTACTTTGAACATCCATGTGCAAATGTCTGTCTGTGTCTTCTGATTTCCTAAGGGTGTATATTCCCAGCACTGGAATTTCTGTGTTCAGCTTTTTGAAGAAATGCCAAACTAACTGTCTTCCAAAGTGACGGTATCATTTTACAATCCCACCAACAGTGCTCCTATCTCTCCCCATCCTCTCCTGTTAAACTTTCCCACTGTTACCTGGGTGAGATGATACCTAATTGTGGTTTTGATTTGTGTCTCTCTTATTGTCAGTGATTTTGAGCATTTCTTCATGTGTCTCTTGGCTATCTGAATATCTTCCTCTGTGAAAGGTCTTTCCATGTCTTTTGTCCATTTTGTAATTGGGTTATCATTCTTTTTCTTGTGAAGGCCCTGTAAGATTCTGTAAATTTTTGTTATGAGACCCTTGTTTGAGATGGTATTACCAAATGTTAATTCCAAGTCAGTAGGTTTTCTTTTTTTTTTTCACCCTGTTGGAAAAAGTTTTTGATGCACACAGGGATTTAATCTTTAGAAGATCCCATTGATCAACCTCTCCCGGTTGTGTATTTCTGGCTGTAGTTGTCAGCTTCTTTATACCATAGGCTGGGCCTTCTAAGGTTGGTCACACTTTGCCTCTTATGATCTTTATGGTTTTGAGCTTTACACCAATGTCTCTGATCAACCTTGAGTTGATTTTTCTATATAGTTTGACTTGTGGATCCTGCTTTAGCTTTATGTGGACACCCGTCCATTGTCTGTCCTTCTACGTAAAATCTAGTTGCATGGAGCCCAGTAATTTTGTCATTGAAATGACTTAACAGTGGATTAGAAGTTCTGGAGCAGGTCAGAAAACATGAGGGGCCAGAGTGTTAGGAGTAAGGGGGAGAGGCCTTGGTGATCATGAAGCAACAATTTGCCTCCACAACGTAAAACAGTGGCAACCGTTTTTAGCTGTTGGTTTTTCCCCCTAACATCCGTATTCATTATGGTGATGGTGGGGGAACAGATTGATGTCCCTGAGCTTCTAAGGGGCATTTGTCACTTTCGAAGTAACCCTGCACACTGTTGCCTGTGGTTTGGAGGCCTTGTAGCTTTGTGACGGTTACAGGGCTGGGTGGCTGTTCCTTTGATTGCTTTGTGATCTGTGGATTAGCCTCTGTCTCCCCACCCGCCTTCCCGTTCGCTCCCTGCAGGAATAGGCGACAGCTCTCCTTTTGAAATGTGGCTCTCCGCATCTTTCCCTTTTCTCTGTTCTTCCTTTTCCTTCCTCTCTCGCTCCCAAGTCGAATTAAAACTTAAACAGTTTAGGCCTAGAAGACATGAGACATTTTCACAGATGCAGATTTATTACCTTTGAATTTTTTAAAAAATGAACTTTTAGAGGTTTCTTTTCCAGTTTGAAGGTTTTTGCGTTGTGTAGAAACCTGTGCAGACTGACAATTACGTCGGGGTGGGGAGAGGAAGGGAGGGGGAACCAAAGAGTTAACTCATCAGAGCATCTTCTGAAGAGACCGGTCCTCTTTGCTTTCTGTGACCTGATTGAATAATGATATTTCCATCTCAAAGGAGGATCTCACCCGTCCTGTGTATGGTCTCGATTTCCTAGACAACCAGCTCAGCTTTGATGTCCTCCTGCCCTTGCTGGATGTGAATGTTACAACACGGCACGTTTTCAGGGCGTCGTGGAGCATTGACCCATTTTATGTAGCATTTACAGACTGATGGACATTCTGAGCTGGAAGGAATGGCATTTACATCCAGCCGCTTTCTGAAAACCAAAACAAGAGGAAATGAAAGCCCAGAGAGATTTAAGTAATTTTATTCCACAAACATTAATTGAGCGTGCTCCATATGTTAGAGCCAGGTCTAGGTGCTGGGGGCTACAGAGATGAATACGTCGAAGTCCCTGTTGTAGACAAATGCGTAGTTCCCGGTTCATGCAGTTGGTAATTAGCAGGGCAGGGAGTATATTTATGAATCATTCATAATCAAGCCTTTCAAGCGTGATTTGACAAAAATGATCTCACCTCCCGTCTGTCCTCTTACATTTTAATTCATTCATATAATTCATTCAATTCATTTCTCTCTGATTTTCACGAAAGCAGTTGCAGTGGTGTTCTGTGGCCTCAGCATCTCTGGCTACGTGACTTTCTGGGAAGGTTAGTGTGCACTCGCCCTCTACATTTTGTCTACCTGTAACCCACAGAACTCTGGTTGAGTCACTTCTTGCTGAAGTGACTGCCATCATGGGTGAGCATTTTTCAGTCCTTACTGTGGCCTCTTTATCAATCTGTTGGCACAACCTCTTCTTTAAACCTTCTCCTCTGTTGGGTCACCAGTACCCTGATTCCTTTCCCTTTATCTCCTCTGTGGTTGCCAGTAGAGTTCCAGCTGCCCACTGATCTGCAGGTGGGCTGCACTTCTGCACATCCCAGTAATATCAGGGAGTAAGGAGCACCTTCTCAAGAAGCATGCCTGAGCTGGGCAAGAATTTGGTTACCTCTCACTGCTCTCAAAGTTACACGGTGAGTCAGGAAGAACAGAAAGGAGTTGGTGCCTTCAGACTACAGCGTTGGAGTATAATACTGAAGAGACTGCCGGTGGAGTGAATGTCTGTCTTAGACACTGTGCTTCTTAGAAGGGGGGATGCTGAGGCTTCACCTCACATGCTTGGAAAATAAAAAAGTCTGCGAAGGGGGAGACCCCCGAGGAGATGGATGTACACCATGGAAGCAACTGTGGGTTCAGACAGAGCAACATTTGTGAGGATGGTGGTGCAGCGCCAGGCAGTGTTTCTCTCTGTAGTACATGAGCCTTCTGTGAGCCTGGACTGACTCAATGGTACCCACAGCAGCAGCAACTCTGCTCTTCCAGCATCTTCTATGCATTTTTGCTCTATATAGCAAACTTCTCCTTTGAACTTTTTCTTCCCTTGACAATAGGGACCATTCCCCCCCCCTCCCCATTTACTGGCATATTCTAATGTTTTAACAAATAGAATTATAGGCAGAATGACATCACACTTGCTAGGCTGATTCTGTGGAGGCTCCTCCCCGTCCCGGCCCACCCCCTCCGCTGTCCGTCCGTCTGTCTCTCTGCTCTTCCTGAGTCATGTGAGCGTGGTGAGAAAATTGCTGCCAAGAAGGAGCCTGTGGTGATTTGCTGTTAATGGTAGATTTATAGTTCTGTCAATTGTCTGTCAGTATATTAATTCCGTTAAGAAGCTTAAACACAACCCTCAGTTACACTCAAATCGATTGGCAAACCGTTTTTAAAATTCATAAATTATACATGCATAAACTTGAGCTAGCCCTGTCTGATTAAATCTGAGTTCGTAATTAGTGTGAGACAAGTAATTGAAATTTTTTGCAGCGAAAGTGAAAGAACTTTACAGTTCTTACTGTGGCAAAGAATGCCCTCCATAATGGTGCCTCTACGGAGCCATGTTTTTTGTGCGAGCCCCGGAGGCCTCGTGGCCGAGGAGTGGCCCTGCCAACCCAGAGGCAGTGGGTGGGTGTGAATCCACCAGCTGCTCAGAGGGAGAAATATGAGCATCCTCCTGTGTGATTTACAGCCTCAGAAGACCCACTGGAGGGTCAGCTCTGAGTCATTTCTGACTTGAACAACAACAAAGCAAATATTTGCCATACTTGTGCAGAGCCCCTCACATGCAGAAGACAGAGTTTCTGCTGCTAGGGATTGGCCATGTACTGCAGTCAGAAAAGAATCCGAGGTTTGGTTTCCCTCTGATATGAAAGCGTCTCCTTACCACTTGGCCGTGATACAGTTCATTTGGTTCTGATACCATGCCGAGCCATTTTCTGAGCTAAAGCGTTTCTCTTCTGAGCTCTCGTTCCATTTAGATTGTTGACCCTTCATCCTTTATATACTCATCACCTTCATCAAAATTAGATCAATAAAGTTAAATCAAGGTAACAAGAATATTCTCAGAAGAATAAGTGCCCATGTGTTAAACTGTTCAGAATGAAGCAGTAGTTGTGTGTGTGTGTGTTTTATAAAAATTCTTCTAGTTTTTTCCTATTCTTTTTATTTCTGATTAATACTAATGACTAGTCTGATGGATTAGATCTTCCTTCTTGGGAGCGTGGAGGTGGTGATGTGGATTTTGAGGCTGGTGGTTCTGGATTGTTTGTTTTTTTCTTGTGACCTCTTGGTCTTGGATTGTGTACAAACTGCGAAGATTTATTAGGCGAACATCTTGTAGCGAGGTGGCGGGATGCTCTGGCCTCTCATCAGCTGTGACCCTGCTTGGTTTTCTCACATTCAGCAACATTTGGTAGGAGCTGCCTGCGTCCTTGTCCCTGAGGGGTGAGACAGAACTTGGGTTCCAGGTGAGGGGGGTCACCTTGTGCTCTTGTTCCCTGGAGGAGGTGGTGGTGGCTTTGTGGGAACACTCTGGACTGTGGATTCTCTGTCTTTTTCCTGTCTGAGCTCTACCTTTTTAAGACTCAATGTTCAGTGCTGGGAATAGGAAACCTAGAACTTTCCTTTATAAACTGTTAGTGAAGCAGGGTAATATAGTGTAATATAGAAGCCTTGTGATAGAATCCCTTGGTTGTACATTTGGAGTAAGTTAGATGAGACGTCTGCCCTTTACTAGAGCACCCTAACTCTGAATTAGCATTTGACCCTCTCTGTCTTCCTCTGTGAAAGTAAAGCTAGTGCTTTCTGTTTCATTTGAATTGTTTTGAGGGTGTAGTGTGACCAAAAGGTAAGATGTTTCTGTTCTCATGTAGCTTGCACTCCCCTCTGGGGTGTAGGAAGCGTGAGCACTGGTGTGGGTCAGCAGTGCCATGGAGAAGAGAGTTTACTTGATCGAGGAGCATTGAGGAGTCTGACAGGATGGGCTGACAGGATGGCGTCTGAGCACTGTGTGCAGAAGGTTGGGCGTCTTGATAGATACAGCTGTTAACTGGACAGAGGTCACAGCCAGGCCCACCAAGTCGTATTGGAAAAAAAACCCCAAACACAACAAACCCACAAGGAATACAAGATTGAATAGTGACACTTTTCCGGGAATTTCGTTTTTGCGACCAGCCTGGGCTAGCAAGTTTATATCCATAAACTGGAGGGAGCTCTGGTGGCCTAGTGGTAATAAGCTGCCCTGCAATCCCGAAGGCAAGTGGTTTGAATCCACCAGCTGCTCCACCTCCTGTGAGATTAACTGCCTCTGAAAACCCACTGGAGGGTCGGCTATGGGCCAGTTTCAATTCAACAGTACACAACAACAGCTGAAGGCGGTGCCTCCCTGCAGGTTTGAATTCACCAGCAGCACTGAGAGAGAAAGATGAGCAGTCTCCTCTCAAACAATTTACAACTTCCAAAAACATGCTGGATAAGCAGCTATGAGCCATTTCTAACTCAACGTGGTGGGTCCAGGTGACTTTTCATGGTCAGCTGGAGAACAGGGTCATATTTGCACATTTCCATATTAACTTGGGATTCAGATTCGCTGAGCAAGCCTAATGCTTCTTCCACATTACAGATGGCATAGTATTATCTTGAATGAACCCCATTGTTTTTTGACAATTGGCATAATGAAAGTTTCTTGAGTTCATTGTTTTGTGTCCTTGAGTCAAAACCCACTCATAGCAGGCCCTCAAGCAGATTTTCAGAGACTGTAAATTGCATGAGAGGAGACTGGCCATCTTTGTCCCATAAAGCTGCTAGTGGGTTTGAACCACGTGCCTTTGGGTTGACAGTGCAACTCCTTACTAGAGCTCCCATAAGTAACACTGCACGGTAAGATATATGATAGTTAATAGCCTCCTCTGAGTCCTGCCATTCTCGTTGATGCTCCATTTATTTATATCTCTCTTTATGCGGTTTAGTCAGCAGTTCGAATCCACCGGCTGCCCCGAGGGCGCATGGTGGGCAGTCAGTCTTGTAAAGATTCGCAGCGTTGGCCACCTGATGGAGGGTTCCCACTGGGCGTCAGACTCTGCCTGGTGAGCGCAGGTTTCGGCTTATGCGATACAGTAACCGGTTTGCGTCTCATTAAAGCTAGCGTCTCAGATCTCCTTCTTTACCGTGATCCTGAATTAAGACATCATGAATGCACGCTCTGTAGCTGAATATTCTCTACCCATGAGCACGTTCAGTAACACACATTATGTAGGAAACATTATTATCAAGCACATTTGTGCCCCTATTATTTAGCTTTTAAATCTTACAGAGACCATACCGTAGCCACATAATGCCTTGAAATTCTTCTTTTCTCCGAGATGGTGTTTGTGTTAATCGCTGTTAAGTCATCTCCGCCACCACGTGTTTTAACCGTGGGAATCCCTCCTGTGTGCCTTGGGCTGTGTTGGGTCTTGTGTGCGCATGTGCACTGAGGCAGTTCCGGTCTGCTGGGGCAGGTCAGGAGGTGGGGACCGGGGGCGAGGCTGCGTTCTCTTTGCAAAGGGGTCGCCATCATGAGACTGTGCTGGTGCTGGTGGATTTCTGTGTTTTCCGTAGTCTGGTTCTGCAGAGCGGATTCTTTTGCCTCATGTCCCAGGATGCAGTCAGCAGGTAGAAACCACTCCAGTGATTTTAACAGAGAATTTAACATTATGATTGCGTTGTCAGGGATGAGAATACTAAAAAGGCAAAAAGAGAACCCCAGGGTAGCATGGAGGTATTAACCGTAAGAAGTCCCTGCTGCCAGTAGGATTGGAAGAACAAAGAAGACAGCTGGAAGATGTACACACTTAGAGTACAGAGACTCTGTGTCCCTGCACGCTGAGGGGCCCCTCCATGGCAGTGGGGTCCGTCCTCCCACAGGGGCTGGCCACCTGGCGCTGGTGGACCCTGGCGGTGTGATGAGGCCCCTCCTGAGTGGGTGTGGAAGCAGCAAGCTGGCACCGACTGCTGCTTTGGAGCACACTGCCCTTCCTAGGGCGAAGCTGGCAGGAACGGGAAGGCTCTGCTACTTCTCTAGCTGGTCGTCCAGGCTCTATCCAGCACCCCTGTTAGCAGAGCCTGATAGGGGACCAGCTGGCGGAGCAGAACTGCAGTCTGTAGAACCCTCACCCCCACACCACCAAGTAGGATTTGAGAAAAGGTCAATTGTGGAACTGAGTGGCAACAGCTTCATAAATGGCACAACTAGTGTCTCCAGCGTAGTGAGCTTCCCAGGGGCGGATGGCTTTGGGTGGGCATGCATTACTTGCTGACATTAAGTGACCTTTTCTGGTCTCTGGGGGATTGCGTGTGGAACCAAACGTGAGTGGCGAGCCCTGGGGAAGCCTGCCAGTTCTTGCTCCCACTGTGATTGGTGGGCAGATACTATAGAGGAACTAGCTGGGGCTTCAGGCTTGGACGAGCCTTCATTAGTACATTTGGCTATGACAGGGGCGATCTTGGACCTGCTATTTCTCTGGGCAGCTCCCTTCTCAGAGCCTTACTTTGCTCTCTGTGGAGGAAAGTTAATGCTTGGAGTGTTATCGGGTTGCTGTGGGAATTAGAATTAACATGCGTGGCATGCCATGTAACAGTGAACACACATTTAGTTAGTGGGATTTGGCTTTGTGTTCATTGAAGTGTTGCAGACAGTGAGCATAGAGCCCTCTGTAGTAGCAACAAAGGAGAGTGTGGGGATGTCACAGTGAGTGGGGATCTGATAGAAAAATACTGTTCAACAGCCACTAGTACAGAATAGACAGTGTCCCTTAAGGTTGGAAGAATGAGGACATGGAGGGGGACGTTCCATAAAGCAGGAGATAAAAGACACCCAGCCTGGGCCCCCAGCCGTGTTCTCCTTGTCTCCAGGGTCACAGACGGCTGTCGTGATGGCCGGAGGTGAGAGGCTTCCACTTGATATCCTCTTGTCTCCGACCCCACTGACCATCCTGGGCCCTCTGGTGACTTGCTGGCCTGTCCACTGGCTGCAAACAATTGGTGCAGTTTACGTTTCAAGCATGTTCCCTGCAGAATGGATGAGGCGGCCCTGGGTGTCCCAGCCCCTGCCTGGCCTCACAGTGAAGGCCTTTTCTGCTGGAGGCTGAGCAGCACTCGTCCCTAGAATGGCTTTGCCTGGCCAGCTGGGTACAGAGTCCAGGCATTGGTGCTGCAACTCGATGTGTCCATCTTTCTCCGCGGTGGTGCTGAATGATAAATGTGCTGGTTATGATGACAAATACGGTGAAAGGAAGTCATCTTCATTGGGGAGGTTAGAAGGTATCTGTCCCGGGGAGGGACAAGCCTCATCTTCTTGTGTATTTAAATACAGGCTGAGAGGACTTTGTGAGAATGAAATACGTGGCACCGAGACCTGGGCCTGATTTCGACCTTGGAGTGAGGCAGCATCCTGGCAGAAGCTCGATGTCCGCAGGGGACCTTTCTGCTGGGCATGTCCATAACTCAGTCCCTTTTTTTGTGAAACACACAGCAATTTATTGCACAAATTTGACTGGGAATCTGGCTCCATTGAAGGCCCCGCCAGCATCAGCTAAATAATGGTGTCATATCCCGCATCATTTTCCTTTCTGTGTTGTTCCAGGAAGAAACTCTAATAATAATGATTATATTTTAATATAGTGAAGAAAGGATGATATTCACAAAGAAGCATTTCTCTAGCAAAATGGTCTTCTCTTCTGAATGGGCTCACCCGGTCCTGCTGTCTGTTAAGGAGAAAATTGGTTTCCTATTGAAAGAGATTTATTTTCCCTTCCGCCCGTGCTCCCCTCCCCTTGCAGGGCTGTGGGCCGTGGCTGCCGGGTAGCTATCATCTGGCTGGTCGCCTGCACTTTAAGTAACGGGGTTGTCTCTTCCGAGGGCATCGACTCTCCATTTTTAGCCTGGATATGAAGGGTAAGCAATGCGAGAGAAGATTTCTCCATTACTAGAAAACATGATTTGGGGCCAACTGGTTAATTATGAGCTTCCAGTGACGGAGGAAGGAGTGCCAGGAGGGCAGAGCCGGCTGTGATGAAGCACCGCCTGCCACGCGGGCTCCCTCGCAGACCTCCAGGCCTGCTCTCACCCTGGCAGGCGTCTTCCTCCCCAGCCCTCCCTTCTCTCTCTGGTTTAGAGCCCTGGCTTCTTCTTTTGTGGACTGTATGTGTGTCCTGTGTCCCCATGTCTCTGACCGTCTCAGCCCCTTTCAGTGAAGGACTTCCCCCTCTGTAACATCATCAGCTGGTACTTGTGGTTGATCTTTACAGCTCTGGCTGCACAGAAAAAGGGAGAAGCACTGATTATTTTTTATTTCTTCCCGGCACCATTTGCTCTTGAGTATGAAGAGTACGTTTCATTCAGCAAAGCTTCACACCTATTAACATCATTGTGCATTACCTTTTCTAGAACAAAGGAAAGCCCTGGTGGTCTCATAATATCTGTCCTTTTCTTCTCTTTCTATGCGTCTTAAACCCTCAAAATACAAAGCAAATGCCCATGCTTATGCTTGGTTCCATCTCAGATGAGTTTTAGGGGAGAAACTCATACTTTTGGTACCACTTTAGGAAATGAAAAACCAGAAAAACCCATTTGACCCTAACTCAGGGGACCCCATGTGGACCAGAGAGTAGAACCGTGTTAAGATAACTGTTAGAAAGGAATAGATTGAGACTGCCTTTTCAAAGGTCAGCAGTAATGAGCTTCATTTTGTTAAATGCATAGTTGTAGAGAAGAAGATTGTGTTAACATTTTCTCCAGGTCGAGAAAGTGCGTCATGGTTGTTTGGATTTTGTAAATTTGGCTTTTTCCAGCTCGACCCAGTGAAAACCACCTAGCGTGCTGCTCTCTTCACATCATTGTACCTGCAAACAGCCTGGAGTCTATCAGTGCACAGTGGGGTCATTGGTCTAGAAGCCCCCTCCTCTTTGGTCACTGATTTCTTTATCTTTGTGTAGCATCCTGGTTGGTGGCAGGATTTAGAAAGCTGGGAAGGCTGGGGCTGCAGGAACAGCACCTCTTGGCTGCGTTTGCTGCAAGCCATCATCCCCACCCCCCTGCCCCATCCCAAATCCATTTTGGTGTTACTCACCATTGTCATCTATTCCTGTTATCTTCAGAGCTGCTGTTTTTCCATTTTCAAAAAGAAACCTTTTAGGGCGCTCTTCCCTGTTCCTTCTTCCTTACCCCTGCCACTCGGCGTGTCAGCACTTCCAGGAGTCTGGCTCTGGGCTAGGCACTTCCTGGGGACTGTGAAAAGCTCTTCTCTCCTCATAGATCTTCCTGCCTGTGGCCTGGGAGAGAAGATAAGGGGCCCGTTTGTAAGTAATTAAATTAGGGTAATACACGCAGAACACGATTAGTGCTGTAACTTTGCCTTATCTCTTCTGTCTCTTGACATTTTAGCTCTTGTTAACTTCCATGTTAGATGCTGGAAAACTTAACTTGGCTAAGTAGCTTTACTTCTCGGTAGCACTAAAAGCACAGATTTGACTTTCCTACGGAGCTAATATTGCTGGAACGTCCGTCAGCTGTGTGCTGCGAATCGCCATAATGTGTGCTAATAGATTTCGCCCGTTTCTGCTTTTCACGAGGTTCTCAAATAATGTTGCTTTTGGTGTCTCACTTTAAAGTCACAGAGAGAATGTCAGACGAGTCTTGTACCACTGCTTTTAAAGGGGAAACTGAGGCAGGCATCCAGCCAGGAGGCACACAGCCGCGCGAGAATGATGGTTGGAGCCGAGGCTTCCAGCATTGATCAGCAGCAACGAGCCCTGGTGACTCTTCATCATTTGTTGCCATCAAATACCCAAGGACCGTTTGATTTCGAGGTCCAGGACGCCATTTTCATCTGTGACTTCGGGGGTTCTGAACCTGAGCTTTGTTCTCCGCAAGGCTCTGTTGCCCTTTCTGTCTCATTATCCCAGGCTTGCCAGCCGTCCCCACTGCTCTCCAGGAAAGCGGGGCACACTGCCTTCTCCTCTCGGGCACTTTTTTTTTTTTTACTTTACTTTTCAGAGCACTTTGTGGGTGGGAGAAAGTTTCTGCCCTGGGAGCTGTCGGAAGGAAGAGGGGGCAGGACCCCAGAGCTCCTGTGCCCTTGGCTTCCTCCAGGGGTCCCGGATGCTTTGCTGCGCGGTGGACAGCTTCTCCCTCTCAGGCCCTGCTTTCTCTGGCCTTTCTGCCCAGGAGGACGTCTGCTCCTCTTTTATTCCACGCTGTCCTGTGCCCGCAGAAGGATCAGGATCTGCAGCTAAGAAAGGACCACGTGAGGTCTGCTCCTTGCATAATGGCTTCGGATCCCATTTGAGCCTTTAAACTATTTATTCTTAAAGTCTTGGCATGGTGTTCGTGGGGGGAGGCCCAGTGCTTGACCTCCTGTGCTCCCCTCCCCTGCCCGTACTGCAGCTGAGCGTTAAAAGGCAAGTCCGGAAGTGCTCCTTGTTGGCTAATGTCACAGAGAAGAGCCCTCCCTAGAGACGTCTCTGTCCCCTACCCCCACCCCAGTGGTCTTGAAAATGGTCCTTTAATTTTGATATGAGCAAGTTCCTGTGGAATATAATCAAATCTGTGCTCCCGAGATAACGGGCGAGTCCTTTCAAGGTCATGGGCTGCCGACACTGGCTTTGCCTCCTTCCCGCTTTTGATCCTGTGAAACTGTTGTCATGCTGGCAGGTGGCCAGGAGACGTTTGTAACTGGGACTGCTTCTTGGAATTGCCACTTCCTTTCCTTTTCTGCTGTCACCATGGCTAGTGTAGGTCCTGACCACTGACTGGGTTCCTGGGTCCCGGGGCTGGGCGATGGGGTGGGGAGCGCATGTGTGGACTCCTGCTGTTTCCTGACTGGCAAGGGCACTTTGCTGCCCTCCCACAGCCACTCAGACACCACATCCGGTTTTCAGGAGCTGGGCTTGAAGACTATTGGGAAGTCTTGCTTGGCACCGTTACTGAAATGTAACCAACCTGTGTCAGAGTTCCAAGAGTAACTGTAACAGAGGCCTCAGGTGTATGGTGTTGATGAGGAGGGGTGTGACAGGGCACCACTGTGAGTCTCAGTCACTGAGACAGTTCATAACAGCAACAACACCTAGTGAGAGAAAACGAGATCACCCAACTGTTAATGATCTACTTCGTTGTTTTTGTTCTTTATGTAACATTCATTGCACTCCTTGGTGCTACTTTCTGCCTTTGAAAGACTGTTGATTCCCCTTTAATTTTACTGCCATTCATAGAAGTAAGGCCAGATGTGCGCTCTCTCTCTCTCTCATCTGTATCTATCTATATCTTTATATCTGTATCATCTATAATCTATAGCAGCACTGCCGTCACCAGTTACATGCTGTGTGACGAGAACATAACTCTAAACCTTGCTTTCCTTATTATTATAACGGTGATCCTGATCAGATAGGATTGCTATTCGTATTAAGCCTACTTGATAGGAGTGCTCTAAATAGCTCTTAATTAATGCTGTACCTTAACTCCCAGTGCTCCCCATATGTTTTATTGTGGGTTCAAGCAAGGTCATAAATATAATGGTCAGGAAAATGTGAGAATCCAATAAAAGGAATTAATCACCCAGGAGAAGTTGATATCTTGAAAAATCACCCCGTTCTAATCCTATACCTCTACAGTTTTAAAAATCTAATTTCAATCTCCTAAAATTAGATTTTAATATTTATCATTTCTTATTTGCTTCCTGCAGAGATGTATATGCTGTGTTGTACATTTGCTGCTTACCCAGATTGTGTCTCTGTGATTTACCTTGAAGGAGTCCCTGGATGGTATAAGCGATTGGTTCAGTTAACCGCCGACTGAAAGGTTGGAGGGTTGAGAATCTACTTAGCCAGAGGTGTCACAGATAAAAAAAAGGCCTGTCGGTTTGTGCCAGGAAAGCCAGCCATTGAAAACTTAGTGAAACATAGCTCTGCCCCGGCACACATGGGCCTGAGTCAGGACTGACTCCACTGTAACTAGTTGAGTCACCTTTAAGAGAAATTTTGAGCAGGGACTAGTAGCTAAAAAAGGCTGTTGCTGCTGCTTCTTCATTTTTTTTTTTAAATAACCCCTAAGGAGGGGTTAGGATATTGGGACTTCTAGGTAAAGTCCTTTAGATGTAGAGATACAATGTTTCTTCCATTTAGTCTGTTGTTGTTGTGAAGTACCTTTGTCTAGTTGGAACTAACTCATAGCTAACCTTCAAGCGGGTTTTCAGAGGATGTAAATCACAAGGGAAGATTGCCTGAATTTCTCCCTTGGAGCAGAGATGGTGGATTTGAACTACTTGCCTTTGGATTGACAGTACAACGCCTTACCACTAAGCCACCAGAGCTACCTTCCTTTCGACTTAGGTGGTTTAGTTATAAATTAGAATCTTGGGCCAGCACACACTTGTAGCATTCCTAAGTAGAAACCGTTTGCCTTTTATAGAAATGTGATTCTGTATATGTTAAGGACCATAAAACAGTGGCCATCCCCAGGGATTCATTCTCTTGACTGCCCCGGGAATTGAAAGGTCCTTGATTGTAAATATGCCCAGGGCATGTGGTAATGTTCCTATTTTAAGTCTATAATTCAAATAGGAACCACAGCCTTTGTTTATTAAAATGCCATGCGTGGCAGGGCAATGGGGACTGCTCCATTATTTACTGTTTGAGATCTTATCCATTTTAATCTGGTCATGTCTGTTGGTTCCTATTCACATTCAGCAGTCACTTTTCAGATCTTCATGGAGCACGCTTCCACTTGGCTACATTAATTATAATATTATTGTTTGGGTCTCCTTTTAAAAAAAAAGAAAAACAAGAATCAAAGTTGGTTTTGACCTAGTTTATTTGCGGGCACTTTTGTACTTAAATCATTCTGTGTGCCTCACATAAGGGTACAAATATGAAAGAATTTTTTATTTAATTTTTTTTTAGAAGAATGGAATTTTAATGCATTTCACATGAGGAAAAGAAAGACTAGTTACTCTGCTTCAGAAAGATATAAAAAGCTAATGGCATTGTGAGGAGTGAGGAAAGGTGACCAGACAAGGCTAGGGGTTTCCTTTACCTAAGTATTGAAAAATAATTCCAATTTCTAGAGTGATTCCATAAACTTTCCTTTATCTAAGCATTGAAAAAGAAATTCCAATTTCTAGAATGATTTCATAAATTTCTGACCCTTTCCCTCTCCTTCAAGTAACAGTAAAGCATTAGAAGCAGCATTGAAAGCTCTAAATATTTGACACAACCCTGT
>NW_006399931.1:1625769-1632849 GCF_000299155.1 Elephantulus edwardii | reverse complement strand
CTTTTTTTTTTCATTTTCGTAATCTAGTTTTTCATTTCTGTACATGTTTGTAATTTTGTTACTTATAGACCTTTAGAAATAATCTCATATTCCTGGGTCTGTTTCTAATCTGTGTTGGAATGGCGTTTTTGCTATACCATTCTGTACCCTGGGTGTTACCACTCAGTATATCTACACCTCACGGTTACCGACTGTTTCTTTACTCCAACATTTCACGTTTATAATAGAAAAATTGGCCCTTGGACTGTTGTGCTCATTAGCGACATGCACTTGGCAATAAAGAATGCTGAGGGCCATGGTGAGCGTGACACTGCTTGTGGTAGTTAGGGTGAAGTACCACGGTTCTCGGTGTTTGGGCCCTTACATACCACAGTTGTTATGGCTTCATGCTTACGGGTATCATATTCATAGTATCATGTTAATATCCTCCATTTTTGCCCAATATAGCATTTTACATGACAATCTGTTCTTTGAAACCAAGCCATGGTAGTGCATGAGGAGTGGTTTGCGTTGCTTTTCAGATTCACTCACTGCTATATTGCGCTGTTGTTTTTGTTGTTAAGTGCCGTCTAGTTGCAGGCGACTCATAGCGACCCTATGAACGGAAGTCCTGTACGCCTCCTGTATAACTTTTGTCCTTTCTCCAGGTTCATAGGGTTTCCAGAGGCAAGTTATTTCAGAAGTGGATGCCACTCCTGCTTCCAAGCTTGTTTTAAGCGGGGAGCCCCACCAAACACTGTCTGCTGTGGGTAACCATTCTCGCATTTGACTCATCAGTGTCACAGTGTTTGGCTTCACAGCAACCAAGATTTACCTCTGTATAGCAAGTGGACATACCAGGATTACACGATCTAGAAGAATGTTTCACCAAAAACAATTAAAGGCAGGCCTGAGGGCCGCGGAGTAGAGTTACCCACTTTTGGCTTGGGAGCATGGCGTTCTGTGCGCTAGGCCAACTGTTTGTTCTCTCTCTGTTGGTGGTGTTGTTAAGTGCCATTGAGTCGCAGGACGACTCATAGTGACCCTATGAACGAACGACCTGGACAGCTCCTGTATAACTTTTGTCTTTTATCCAGGTTCATAGGGTTTTCAGAGGCAAGCTATTGTGGAAGTGGATATAGTAGTGTTCTATTATATGGCTACATCATAAGCAGCATTAGCGTAAATATTCTTATGCCTGTCATACATGTGTAAGAATTTTTTTCTTTCTGTAGACATGTATATCTTATAGTGGATTTAATATTCCAAAAGGAATAGTAAAAACCCATCATTGTCTAATTGATTCCAAATCTGATCCTGAGAGCAAAACTGCCCTGCAGTGTTTCCAAGGCTGTCGGTCCTTGTAGATTAACAAGGTGGCATCTTTCTTTTATGAAGGATCTGCTGAGTCAAACCACTAATCTCGAGATTAACGGCCACTTTTAATTACAACAACAGGACCGTTTACCAGATGAACTTTCTAGGCGTCCCTAATGCAAAGCCACACCTCTATGCCTACCATTGTGTTAATAGGTCTCGCCTCTTTCTAGTTCTCCTCTTTGCTCACCACTGCATCACTTCCTGCTACTTCTCCCTTCTAAAATACTTGACAAAATACCCTTTCATCGGCTCTCCCTGCAAGCTGTTACATCGTCTTTTAATATTTCTTTGTGGCACCAATTTTGATTGCTATAGTCCAGCTACTTTTTCCTGATCTTTTTGCATTTTTTTCTCATGCCCGTTCCCAGTGACAGCTAGGCCTTTTCTCCCTCTTCTCTACCAAAACTATTTTTCTGTTTGTTTGTTTTCTTTGTTGTGCACCATCGAATCAGATTGGCCTGGCACAGGAGGAGACTGCCCCTCCTTCTCCAGCAGATGAATTGGGACAAGGTCTTCAACAGTGCTCAGGCGCGGCAGCCATTGTGACGGGCGAGCGCTCAGGCGCGGCAGCCATTGTGACGGGCGAGCGGCACCAGCAGTGTTACACTTTCTTGTGTGCAGAGTCCGAATCCACTGGACAGCCCCACACAACAACCTGCAGAGCACTTCCAGGTTCTTAACTCTTGGTATAATCCATGTTTGTCTCCTGCCCAGATTACTATCACTTCCTGGTTGAGCTCCCAGTTCTACCTTTTCTTTGCTACAGTGACTGTTCTCTCAACATTAAGGTCAAACAGATCATTTAAATATAATTCAGTTCTGCATCTTCATCTTCCACCACTCAGGGGCTCCACCCGTGATGTCTTTGCTGCTCCTTGAATTCACTAGACTTGTTGTTTTTTGTTGTTGTTGTTTTTTTTTGGTGCTGAAACTCAGGATTAAAAGTTCTTAACTTTCACATTGACTCTTCTCTTTGCCTCTCTTCATCTCCATCCCATAATCCCTCCTATTCTTCTAGAATATGCTTTTCTCAGTGAGGCCTCAAAGATCCTGTTTAAGACTGTAGCTGGTCCCAGCTCTCTTCTTGCCTTCATACATTTTCCCTCCCCCCAAGTTTTCCCATCTCTTCCATGAGCTGTGACTTTTCCCTTTGCTCGTGATATCTTCTCCTTGGATGACTTTAAAAAAAAAATCTGAATGAGCGGCATTTATCATAGTCACTGTTACCCCACCTTTTTTGTGCTTATTCAATCTGGTTTCAGAAATCCAGCACCATTTCTTTTCCTAAAGCTCTTAAAGGACAGGTTAGAAAAAGCAGCCCTGCACAGAAATTGAGGAAAAGGACTTGATTAGAGGTCCCTTCTATTCACTTCATGCAAACATAGAGACCAGAGCCTCCCGCATGACTAAAAATAACTTCCTGTAACAATGCCAAAAACGACTTCAGATGCAGTGATGTGGGAGTGGGAGCCCTCTTCCAAGATGGGGAAAGGTGCGGATGACTGGAGTTGTCACTCTCGTCTGTAATGTGAGTCACTGTGGGGCCTCCATACTGTGTCATCTCTCAGGATATGAACAGTGATGGCAGCACATATTGGTTTGTGTTTTACCCGCCCACCAGATAAAGCAAGCATTCTTTTCTGTTTTTATTTTTTAAGAAGGTATTTCCATGTAAATGAAAATCTAAACCTGACAGTCCCTTTTAGCAGGCAGGAGTCACGGAAAGTCCTGTTTTCTCAGAATGTATTCCATACCTCAATTGCCTTTTAGAGATTTCAAAGGCTTTTATGTACCTGGTAATTTGGAGGAATTGCTTTTATTTTGTAGTTTCTTGGGGACTTATAATATCTCTCTTGTAAGATGTTTGCAGATGTCAATAGCTACTAGCTCTGAAGGCTTCGAGTAACAAGATCATTCCGTTTTCACTTGTGGTACCTTGTTTTCTGCTTGTGCGATTAGTTATTTTTTCAGCTTCAGGAAAGGTACAGAATCAGACTCTGAAGTTGCCCTGGGTTTTATTGGGGTTTTTCTTGGTGATTGTTTTTCTTTCATTCTTTTGCGGCTTCTCTGACAAGGCCCGGTCCTGTGGGAGTGTTTTAGGAACACACTGTTCTTCAGACAGCCCTGTCTCCACACAGGTGTTTCCCCGTGGGCACCAAGGAGTGCTTGTTGGGACTGTGTTCTTGCTCTTCATGCGGTTTTAAGGACCCAGGACACTGACATTCCCTGATACCTGAGTGACGTTTCATAGAAAGTAGAATAAGATTCAGAAATTCTGGTTCTATGATGAATTTTATAAGGCTGTGTAAGTCAATGTCAATATTTTGTTCAATTAATTTAAAAAATGTTGTTCACTTAGGTTTATGTAATCACACAGCAGCTTTGTAAATGGACTGTCTTCTATTGCTTGGTGAATATGAATATTGGTATTGCTTTATTCCTGAGGGCTGATTCTGATAACCATTGATTTTGTCTTTATTACAAATCCTGTTTATTACTGGCACCCAACAGCTTCTATCAAACAAGCAATCTTACTATGTATTATTGTTACCACAAACTCAGTTTTAGGGCCTATAGTTTGCACTTGGCTCCTCAACAAGGCCTTGGACTGGTGATCCACTCATATCATTTGGCTTTGGGATGTTGAAGAAAATTCACGACGTAGATGCCTATCTCTTGCATTGCCCAGTCTCCCTCTAGGCTGGGAACTCTCATGTGATCTATTTTCCTTTACTAAGAAAGGATCCGGTGTTATTGTTCCTTTGAAGAGTGTCATGGTTAGTCCCTACTCACTGGAAAAACCGACTTGACTTAGACCAGTGCTCAGGATTCTGCAGGACAACCTGACTGTGAACTTGTTCCCTCAGAGTGTGTGGGTCTCCAGACAGATGCTTCTTCATCTGAGAGAAGGAGTGGAGCTTCTTCCTCACGCCTCTCGTTGGTGCCGTGGCTTCCTGTACGTGTACGGCAATCTGGCTGTTTCCTTTTCTTTTCCTTTTTAAAAAAACAGATGAAGTAGGAGACAGGTGGATGGTAAATTGAAGCTTAAGTTTTATTGTAACCAAAGAATTACCTTTACTCTCATAAGACATCTTGGTGAGATCATGGAATTGAACTGTTTAAATGATGTCTCCTGGACACCCAAGGCTTAGAGAGGGTCTGGCAGGAAACAGCTATTTTGAGTTCTTTAATCTCGTGATTGTCTTTAGGATAAAATAATAATGGGATCTTAAAATGATGAAGGTTATTTATTTGAATGCTGTTTGCTATTTAAGCAGAAAGAATTTATACATATTTTTTAAAAAGTATAGAATGAATGTACAGAGATACCTTTTTTGGTTACATGTCTAACAGATGGTAAATAAAGGTGAGGCCAGGTGGGCTGATCCGACAGGAGGAGGATGGGATGGCATGCATCTAGATGAAGTGTTACTTCTTGATTTTTCTCCTTTCTGTATCCCCCCAGTTTTGCTTGTATGCTGGAGCGTCTCGTGTCTGTAAATCAAATCCTCTTCCCCCAGTGTACTAGATCTTTACTGTGTGTTTCTTTTATAATTACTTCAGTTATGATTTATTGAGCATCCATGTCAAGGCAAGTACTGTGTATAATTCTCAGGATGCAGAAAAGCAAAAATGAGCAAGGTCTTTGTTCTCACAGACCTTAGAGTTTTATGGGACAGAGACATTAAAGATACTAAATAGCCAAGTTCCGCTTATTTCATGCACTTCTCCTCTGCTCCATACTTCCATTACCTCCTCAGCCCTATACTTCCGTTACCGAAAGGCAGAGTTCCCTTGACTTCTTGATGCCTGTCATCATGGCTCAGAATCTAGGATTTCTCATCTTTTATCCCCTCTGTCCATTCCGTTGTCACTTCCTGTTAACTCATTGCTTTAAAGTGGCTCCCACATTCCTTACGTTCTTGTCCATCCCCTCTCCTGTCACTTGCATCTGGTCCATCTCTCATCATCATCTCAAAGCCACATAGCTCAGAGCAGTAATGTCTTTGGGGAAGAGGCAAGGGCCCATGAGACAATGAAGTGTGTGGATGTGTCCGCTGTGCTACATCTTCCTGCCTCCCTTCTTTTACTTACTCTATTTTCTTCTTCCAACTCCAATTTTCTTCCTAGGTCTTTTCTATCCTGCAAACTCAGATTAGGTTCCAGCTTGTCAGTGAAACATTTCCTGATTACTTCTTTCTTTCCACTTCCCTGAACTCTTATTTCACTTAGTCCCCAGTCTGTATCACATAATTTAGCACTTAATCAAAACTGCGGTGTGTTCTTAGCGATTTCCTGCTTGTAGGATTTCGGTTACTGGGGTAGATTGCTTGACTTTCCAGTCTAGGAATTTATACAGTTTTTGTATTTACAGAGTGTTTTGTGTGAAGCTAATAACGTGGTTGGTGTTCAATAAATGCTTACAGAGTAATAGAGTTAGCTTTAGAAATTATACATACATATTGGAAGGGCCCTGATACTTGCTAAGCTGCTTATGTCCAATCCATTGCTGTTAATTCCAGCTCGTGCCAGGCCTCCGTCAGCTGAAGGAGAACTGTCCCAAAGGGTTTCCAGGGCTGTAATCTTTATAGAAGCAGACTGCCACTGCTTGCTCTCACAGAGTGGTCGCTGAGTTTAAACTATTGACCTTTTAGATAGGAGTCAAACACTTAACCACTGTGCCACCAGGTCTGCTGTACCATTTTTGCTGATGATTTCTCTGTTGATTCAGATGGTTTCCAGTATGAGCATTTATCAACATTCTGTTACTAATTTTTGAGTCTTTCATGTGAAGAAAAGAAATCCTATTTCTTGTGAAGTATATTAACCAAATATTTGTAATGTGTTATCTGAACTTTTTTTTTAAGCCTTTGTGATACTGGAAGATAGAGAGCAGATTTGAAATACATTTTTATAGCCCGTACGACCAGAGGCCTTTTCTGCTCTTTGATGTGGTCTTTTGTTTTGTTTGCAGGATAAGAACAAGAAACTTCGCCCCCTGTATGACATCCCCTACATGTTTGAGGCCCGAGAATTCCTCCGAAAGAAGCTCATTGGGAAGAAGGTAAGTGATGTGAGAGACGTGCATGCAAGTGTTTGGGCTCTGCCTCCCTTAAGCGGGTCCCTTCACCTGGGACAGACTGCCATCCCAGAACCCTCTTCCACCTAGCCTGGCAGAGCGACTCCTTCCTCTACCCAGCCTGGTAGAGCGACTTCCATGTGAAGTGACACATGCCTGTGTTTCAGAAAGTGCTGTCTCTTGGGAGAGGTTTAAAATTGGGGCCCTGACCACTGTGTGATTGCCAGAGCTCTCCCAGCATGTTCTTTCCAGGGCCCAGGCGCAATTCCAGTTTCAATAATTGCATATTGCCCTGAGCTCTGGCCACTTGGCTCTCTCCTCCTCTCCAGCCACCTCCATTAGAAGGCTGGTGCGATGGGATTTACTGGTGAGGCAAGGTTGCTGTTTTTCTGCCTCCCCTGTTTCCAGAGCTGAGGCTGGCTGTGGAGGAAGGGCTTGTCCCTGTGCAGGCTGTGGAGGAAGGGCCTGTGCTGTGCTGGGCTGTGGAGGGAGGGCCTGTCCTGTGCAGGCTGTGGAGGAAAGACCTGGGCGCTATTGGAAGTGTCAGTGCAGCAGGCTCTGCTGGGTTGGAAGTGTCGGTGCAGCAGGCTCTGCTGGGTTGGAAGTGTCGGTGCAGCAGGCTCTGCTGGGTTGGAAGTGTC
>NW_006399931.1:1621335-1625669 GCF_000299155.1 Elephantulus edwardii | reverse complement strand
TTGGAAGTGTCGGTGCAGCAGGCTCTGCTGGGTTGGAAGTGTCGGTGCAGCAGGCTCTGCTGGGTTGGAAGTGTCGGTGCAGCAGGCTCTGCTGGCTGCCTGGCCTGGTGCAGTGCTCCGGGGCAGCAGAGCGCGCTGCTGCTTCAGGTTCTGGGGTGGAGCAGCGCCGGGTGATAGGGTGCTGGATTTACTACCCTGAGAGGATGGCAGAGAGCATCTACTTACTCTTCCTGACCCCCTTGACCTAAATGACTCCCAGTCATTGTGTCTTGAGTGAACAAAGGAAATGAAACAGATGGTTCTTTTGATAGTAATTGAAAATCTGTTAAGGAACAAACGTGTCTTTTACTTACCTAAGTGGGAATTTTAAGAGAAATAAAATCGGTTGGGTCTATTGTTGCTGTTTCTTTAGACATACTGCGCCCCTCCCTTGCGTTTCTGACCTTAGCATTGTAGCTACTTTAGCATTCTTTACCCGAATGCAGCGTTTTTAAACCGTTAGTGATGTGACAGATTTGATAAGACTCTGGCCTTTGAACTAATGCCACGGTAGTGCATCATAAATACACATATAACCAATTTTATTCTAAACCACAGCCTCTAGGATGATAAATTGTAGCTAAAGGTTTTGAAGTTGGGCATAAGATGGAATTGCTAATTTTGAGGTAGTGAAAACCAAACTGGATTCCCTGAAATGAGTGTGCTGTCTCCTCAGGTTCCTTCCAAGCATAGGCTCATTTGTCATTGTATAAAACTTGACAGAAGGTTGTATTCATTCATGAAGTGTAGCGCGCCTGATGCCTTTAAGCCTCTTTCAATTTCTAGATTCCTGTTATCACATCTAATGCCTGACATCTCTATTTCACCAAGTTGATATCATATCACTCATTTCCTGGGTCATAAACAATAGCATATAGACAAACAAGGAATTCCCTCCCAAGTGTAGATGTCTGTTGAAGTCTTCCCAGCATCACTTTGAAAGGAAGGAGTGGCCCTGCCGACTTGATGGACGTGCAGCTGTTCTGTGGGGATCCACCTGGTTTCTCCTTAAGAGTGCCCTCCCTGGTTTGGTTCAGGGCCATAGAGGACAGGTTACTGCTGCAGCTGCCGAATTGTCCTGGAAGGTTAGCCCAGAGCTGTGCCCTCCCTGCCCACGTACCTGGCCTTTGCAAAGCCCTCCATCTCAGGATAAAAGGACTGACCTCAAGTGTCAAGTGCAGTGGCCATTCCAAAGCAATTAGGCTCCTGTTTAATGGGAGAAGCGTTGTTTGCTGGTTTCTCTGCATCAGAGTTGATTGGATTCTGTTTATGCTGAGCCCAAGTTTTGTCCCCTACAGTGACATTGTATAAATGATGAATACCATCTCTCAGAGTTGGGAATGGAGCTCAGCTCTGTCAGGCTGGAGTGTTCTCCATGCGGAATGCTCTTCTTCACTCACCACCTGAAAGAAGGTGCTTGCTTCTTCCTTGAGCTACTCAGCCCTGAAGGTGCACATCTCTGTGCCCCACATCCCTGTGCCACGTGTTCCTGCAGCCCACACCCCTGTTCCCCATACCCCTGTGCCCTACACCCCTATGCCCCACATCCCTAAACCCTGTGCTCCTGCACCCCACAACCCTTTGCCCGCACTCCTTTGCCCACACCCTTGCACCCCATGCTCTTGCACCCCACTCCCCTTTGCCCCACGCCCCTGAACCCTGTGCTCCTGCGCCCCGCACCCCTGCAGCCCACACCCCTGCACTCCAGGCCCAGGTGAGGTCAGGGTAGTTACTCCCTCAGGGGTGGCTAGCACATCACTGCAAGCTCCTGCCCATTCCCTTCAGATGTCTGCAGCTTTTGAGCAGGGCACTTGGTGATTAAGAGACACCAAGAGGGAGCCGGGCGCCTGTGCACAGCAGCTGATTAAGGCAGCCTGGAACAGGGTAAGGACGAGAATGGAGCTAGAATCATCCTCTCTGCCGAGGCTGTTATTTGACCAGCCCAGAGAGTCCATAATATGACAATTGTGAGGGGCTTCTAGAGTGTGGAAAAGTAAGATTGAAAATAATCAACTGCGTTGCTCATTGGTCTTGGCAATCTCTTGTCCAGTTGTAGAAATTCATGTTGACTCACTCCCAAGATTGAATTCTGGCTCAGTGCCTTCCTTGGTGTGTGTGTGTGTGGCCGACTCTGAGCCTCATTTCTTTGTGTGTGAGCAGGGAATACCAGACACCTACCAGCTCTCCTGGGTTGCTGGAAGTTCCAGGGTAGTGGTAGTTGGTTATGTTTCTGCAGGTGCCAAGGGGCTGTGTAGTTTGCTTTTATCTCCCAGCACTGTTTTTATTTAGACTCAGCATAGGCCTGCTTTTTTATTATGATTCATTTCCAACTCTGAGGTCAAGACAAGTAAATCAGTGTGCCACGCATCCCAGCTGGGGTATTTTTCCATAGCCTTCCAGTTCCTTCTGCTGACTTTTCTGTTTGTTCATTTGTTCATGGCTCACATTTGTTGGTAGGTGGTTAGATGTGGCATCAGGCTACAGCTTCTACAGAATGAAGCGGTGCTCCCTCTAAAGTGTGTGTGTGTGTGTGTGTGTGTGTGTGTGTGTGCTCACATACACACTTTTGTACCATCCCACCCAGGAGAATATGCTCCTTTTCATCTTCCAGCCATTGTTTCATTAAAGTCTTGACTAAGAAATGTTCTTGGTAAACAGCATTCATCTCAGGTTCTTTATTGGACCCAGTATAGTAAAGAAATAGAATACATGGTGACTTCCTCATGTCCCTTTGTTTTTGAGAGTGTGTGTGTGTGTGTGTGTGTGTGTGTGTGTGTGAGACAGAGAGATGTGTGAGTTTCATGCTTTCCTGAAAGAACATGGACTGGAGACCTCACTAGGTGGAATAATTTCACTCTCCAGGGACTTTTTTTTTTTTTTAATTTTTCCTGCTTAGAAAGTCAGCCCAGGAAAACAAGACTTTGTGAGACTAAGTCATTTACTCTCCGCAGAATAAGGTAACAATCTCTGGGATCATTATTGAAAACGTCCCAGCTATCTTCAGTGGTACCTAAAGCAAGATCTCAAAAAAGAAAAAATAAATATTATATAATCTATGTAATGCAGCATTTACAAAAGGCAAATGTATCACTCCTATAACTGTTGGCCTTTAATTGCAGAATTTCTGTCACCATAGAAACCATTGTTCCTGTGCAAGTTCAAAGTTAGAACTTGTTTCAACAATTGAAGGGTCAAGAGTGGTGGAGGAGATGAAATTGCCAGGAGCTAGAGGGCCTGGAAGCGTCTTTTTTATTGTATCTGTGTGTGTGTGTATGTGTGTGTGTGTGTGTGTGTGTGTGTGTGTGCATGCATGCATGCATGTATGTATGTATGTATGCCTCATTCATTCATTCACCCTCACCCTTTCCAGTTCAATCCTTTCTCCACACTGCATCTAACCGGAGCTTTATCGATGCTCTTCATGTCATGTGCCTCCTTTGAAAGTATATAGTTCAGGGACATTAATGATATTCACTTTTTTGTTCAGCTGTCTTGACTATCTTCTTCTTTTTATATACCGCAGAGTCAGAACTGACCCATAGCTGACCTTCTGGCATGTTGTTGTTGTTGTTAAGTGCTGTCGAGTCGTAGACGACTCATAGCGACCCTATGAAGGAAAGACCTGGGCACGGGTCATACAGTTTCCGGAGACAAGCCATTTCGGAAGAGGATGCCACTCCTGCTTCCAGTCTTGTTTTAGCTGGGGAGCTCCACCAAACACTGCCCACTATTTGACACATCAGAGTCACAGTGTTTAGCATCACAGCAACCACGAGTTACCTCTGTGCAGCAGTGCTATACCACTTAGAAGAATATTTGGAAAAAAACAATTTAAACCAGGCCTGAGGGCTGCATATTAAAATCACCCATCTTGGGCCTGGTAGCATAACTTTCTGTCCACTAGGCCAATGTAGCTGTCTCTATGTTGTCGTTGTTATTGTTGTCAAGTGCCATTGAGTCCTCTGGCATGGGTTTTGTTGTGGTTTTTGTGGGTTTTTTTGTGTTTTGGTGTTTGGGTTTTTTTAAGATAAATTTGTATTTAGAATTAGCCCACTGGACTCGGTTTAGGTGATCCCAGTTTTGTGGCAGCATGCAAAGCATTATAGTCAGGAGCAAATCAAACAGACCTTCTTCTCTCCATCAGGCCTGATCAAAGTGTTGACCTTGGCCGCATCAATGTCATAGCGCTTCTTTACAGCTTGTTGTTGGCCTTGACAGCCACAATGAACACAAGTGTGTTGTTATCTTCTATCTTCTTCATGGCTGACTCAGTGGTCAGGGGAAACTTGATGATG
>NW_006399931.1:1602947-1621235 GCF_000299155.1 Elephantulus edwardii | reverse complement strand
TTTTTTTTTTTTTTTTTGCTTTGGATGCCCTTCAGGTTGGCCTTCTTGGCCTTTAATGCCTTCACTTTGGCTTCAGTTTTGGGAGGAGCAGGGGCTTCCTTCTTCGCTTTTGGCGCCATCTTCATAGAAAGGTTGCCGTGCTTTCAAAAGCAATAAATCACAAGGGAGGAAATTGCCTATCCTCCTCTATAGAGCAGCTGGTGGTTTCAAACTGTGTGCCTTCAGGTTTTCAGCATAGCACTAGGCCACCAGAGTAACATATATTACTATATATTTCCAAAAAATGTATTATCATCTCAAACATGGAAAACTGTCTTTTTGCTATATTTGTTTAGAGAAGCAACACAGGTGAAGCTGTGTCTGTCTGTCTGTCTGTCTGTCTATCTATCTATCTATCTATCTATCTATCTATCTATCTATCTATCTATCTATCTTTCTATCAATTTTTGTGATTATTGTGGCAGGTCTCTGGGAAGGCACACTCCAGGTTGTTAGCAGGCAGCCAGTATCTCAGGCTGTAGCTTTGGAGACTTCCAGCTTCCCAGACAGAGATATCCAAGGTCATTATTGTGAAACAAGGTCACACAACTTGCTTCCTGTGGATATTGATGAGACCAAAGTCAGCAACGGTTGTCAGGTCAGGATACTCTGTACCAGATAGCCAGATGTAGAGCTAATAAAAAACATAACTTTTTGCTAGAGAGTCTAAACATTAATACCACATCCCTGTGGAGACTTGCTCTCAATCAGATAGGGCTGATATATCTTTACAGACACAAGTATAATCCTGTCTTATTAACATTATGTTTTGGTGGTTGTTATCTTGAGTTGGAACTAAGCCATAGCTGACCCTCCAGTGGGTTTTCAGAGGAAGTAAATCACATGGAGGGAGATTGCCCATATTTTCCCCTCAGAGCAGCTGGTGGATTCAAACTGTGTCTCTTTGCGTTGGCAGTGCACTTCCTTCCCACTAAGCTACCAGAACTTCTTTATTAATATCACAGAGCTCAGAGTTTACAGCACATGGAATAGAGTATACTGAGGATCATGGCCAATGCCAGTTTGATAACAGCACCAACTATTACGCATATCTTCAGAAGTAACTCCCCTTACAGCCTCTGGGAGCCACCACTGTACAGTTGTCTCTGTATATTTTCTCTGTTCTGTCCATTTTGAAGAAGCGAGGTCAGGCAGTATTTGCGTTTTTTTCTGACTAGCATCACTTAGTGCGCTGTTTTTTGGTTCCTCCATGTTTGTAGGACGCATCAGAATCTCACTTGGCCTTGGGTCTAAGTAGTTTTCTATTGTCCATTCATCTGTTTATGGATACTTTTGGCTGTTTTGTTAATGCTGTGACAATGAATATTCACACAAGTATTTGTTTGAGTCTTTGTCTTCAAGACTGTGGGTTTATACCAAGGTGTTCTGAGGAACTGAAAGATTTTTCCACATCAGCTGAATCACTTTGCATTTTTGTGGGCAATGGACGAGAGTTCCAGTTTCTCCACATCCTTGTCAACAGTTTTTCTTTTCTTTTCATGTCAGGGCTTTTGCCTGTCAAGGTAAAGTGTATTCTGTTGGAATGCCTTTCCTCAACCTCATTCTTTTTCTGTTTACCTTCTGCTTATCCTTCAAAATCATGGGTCACTTCTTGGAGGAAGTCTTCCCTGACCATCCCCTCTCCCCTCAAAAGAACTTACCCTGCACATCCTTTTCATAACTTGTGATGGAGTATTTGAGAGCTTTTTTTGCAGATTTACATTTGTCTCATTTGTTAGATTCAGCTTGTGAATTAGAGCCTTCATCTGTTTGGCTCACTTGTCTGGGGCCCAGTGTCATTTTATGGCACACAATAGGTGTTCAATAGATTTTTATCAAATTAGTTAACGTTGAGAGGAAAGATACTCCACTGAAGACAAAGTAGGATTGGCCATCCACTTCTAAAATAACATACCTTTGAAAAGTCTTAGATGGTTAGAAGATTATTAGATAGAGGTAGAGCCCTCTCTAAAGTACCGGCAGCAAATGTTGGAAAGGATATAGTGAGATAGGAACTCTTATACACTCCTCATGGGATTGTAAAATGGTACAACCACTCTGGAAGGCAATTTGGTGTTTGCTCAAAATGTTGAGCAGAGAACTTTTGTTTGACCCAACTATTCTACTGCTTTTAATTTCCTGGCTGCTGGTGCCGAGAGTGTTGACTGTGGAGCCAAGCAAACTAAAGCTGTGAACACTCTCAATCTCTTCGTCATCCATCCTGATGCTGCCAATTGGTCCAGTGGTGAGAATCTTTGTCTTCTTGACATTGAGCCTCAGTCCATACTGAAGGCTGCAGTCCTTGACTCTCTGCAGCAAGTGCATGAGGTCCTCCTCGGTTTCGGCAAGCAGGGTTGTGTCATCTGCATACTGCATATTGTTAATAGGTCTTCCACCAATCCTGATGCCACAATTCTCCTCATGGAGCCCAGCCTCCCAGATGATCTGCTCTGCATACAGGTTGAAAAGGTATGGAGACAGGACACATCCCAGACGTACGCCCTTTCCAATTTTGAACCATGCAGTGTTTCCTTGCTCTGTTCTGAACTGCCTCTTGGTCCAAGTATAGGTTTCTCATTAGCACGATCAAGTGCTCTGGTATTGCCATTCTTCCCAGAGTCAGCCACAGTTTGTTATGATCCACGCCTTTGCATAGTCAATGAAACATAGATATACATTCTTCTGGTATTCTCTGCTTTCAGCTAAGATCCTTCTAACATTAGCTACAATATCACTAGTACTACAACCCCTTCTAAACCCAGCCTGGACTTCTGGCAGTTCTCTGCTGATGTGTTCCAGTTGTTTTTGGATAATCTTCAGTAGAATCTTGCTTGCATGTGAAATTGATATTGTTCTATAGTTTCCACACTCTGTTGGGTCATCCTTCTTTGGGATGGGAACAAATATAGATCTCTTCCAGTCAGTTGGCCAAGTGGTTGTTCTCCAGATTTCTTGGCACAACTTGGTGAGCACATCCAGGGCAACATCTGTTAGCTGAAATATGTCAGTTGGTATACCATCTATTCCTGGGGCCTTATATTTTGCTATTTCCTTCAAAGCAGCCTGAACATCTTTTTTTCATCACCATAGACTCTTGCTTATTTCTTGTTTCATGAAATTCTTCTGTGTCTGCCAATTCCTTTCCATACAGTGACTCAGTATATTCTTTCCATCTTCTTTTAATACTTGCTGGATCATTTAATATTTTGCCTAAAGCATCCTTGATTATAGCAACTCGAGGTTTGAATTTGTTCTTCAGTTCCTTGAGCTTAAGAAATGCTGAGCGAGTTCGGCCCTTTTGATTTTCCGACTGCAGCTCCTTGCACATTTCGTATTGCCATGGGAAAGTCTGCTGTTAGGGACCTCTCCAAAGTACTGAAGAGCAGTCGTGTCTCTCTGGAGACTAAGGTACATCTGATACAGGCCATGGTCTTTGCTCTCACTTGTTATGCATCAGAGAGTTGGACAATGACTAAGGAGGATAGGAGGAGAATTGATGCCTTTGAGCTGTGGTGCTGGAGAAGAGTATTGAGGGTACCATGGACTGCCAAGAAAACAAACAGATTCATCCTGGAAAGGGTCAAACCGGGCGGCTCCTTGGAGGCAAGGATTCTGAGGCTCTGTCTAACATACTTTGGACATGTTGTAAGGAGGGACCGGTCCTTGGGGAGGAGGGGAAGGCCTTCTGTGAGGTGGATTGATTCAGTGACTGGGGTAATCTGGATGGGTGTATCGGAGACGGTGTGATTGGCATAGGACAGAGCAGAGTTTAGGGCTGTTGTACATAGGGTCGCTATGAGTTGCAAGCGACTCGATGGCACATAACAAAAACAACAACAACAACAATTCTACTGCTTGGAATATATCCTGAAAGAATGAGAACTGAGGCATAGAGCTTTGTACACCAATGTTCGTAGCAACATTTTTCACCATCGCAAGAACATAAAACCAGCCCAGATGTCCAACCACAATGCAATGGATTGAGCACTCGATGGAATACTATGCTGCATCTAGGTACAGTGATATTATGAATCACTACCTTACTTGGGAGTGTTTGGAGAGCATTATGCTAAGTGAACTAACTCAATCCCCTAAGGACAAATACTGTATAAGACCATTATTGTAGAAATAGATAGCTCATAAAACATGTATGAGGATCCCAGAAGGGGAGGGTAGGAGCAGAGGGGTGAGGATGGGCAGGGGGCTACTCATCAGGTCACACAATTTGATGCATGGGAGGAGGGGTGGGTGAAGGGAATGGGAAAGATCAATTGTGAAAATCAACGTATACGAACTTTGTAAGTAAATGAGTATACAATAAAAAGTTTAAAACGGAAACAAAACAAAACAAGACATCAACTGCAGATATCTATTAATAATTAGAATTTGGAATGTACAAAACATGAATCCAGGAAAATTTACAGTTGTGAAAGATGAAATGGAACACATGAAGATTCACATTTTTGGCACCAGGGGCCTCAGATGGACTGGGCCTGGCTGCTTTGAGTCAGACAAACATCAGCTGTTATGCCAGGAATGACAAATTGAGGAAGAATAGTGTTGAGTCCACTTTTTCTCTGGGCACATATTTAATATATTGCTTGCTGTCTCTTAAAGGGCCAGCGCTGTCATTTACTGAGTTCTCTCCAGGTGGTGAGCATTGAACTTGCTAAGCGCTGTGTTGTCACTTTTCCTTATTTTTTTAATCTCATCTCACAAGATGTATACTTTATGCATGCATCTATTTTTATAAAGAAAAGTGAAACTTGAAGAAATTAAGCATTTCCCCCATATGCCCATGTTTGTCTTTGCCATGCTAAATTGAAGAAAGATCTTCTTCCCTGATGGATATTCGAGTCAAATGTAGATGGCCAGGGCCATGGTCCTTTTGGGGACAGCGTCAGGTCTTGCATATAGCATAGACCTTACATGTTACCCGAGAAACAGCAGCTTTTCCGCTGCCTCCTTGTGGTTTAGCAGATGCCAGAAGGTGGTAACAGCACCATCTATCAGGCTTCTCAGGGCTCTTAGTTCTCCAGACATTATCTCATTAGTCTTTGAGATGTCCCAGCAAAGCAGTGTTTCATCAAATTGTTCTACAGCGAAACCGGTGTCAGATTACACACATGCTGCTTAGATGCGTGGACACCGTGAGGTCACAGGGAGAGTTGCTATGCCTGTGTGGAAACCTGCTTTTGCTTCCTCCTTCTCCTCTTGGAGCAGGTGAGGAAGGAAGGACAGATATTTGTTGTCTTGTTGACCCAGAGCCAGGGGGAGGTGGCAGCCCAGGGGAAGCGGGAGCCCAGGGGAAGCGGGAGCCCAGGGGAGGCGCTTTCCCTTGGGCAGGAGCTCATGTCGGAAAGTTCAGGAGAACCATTCCTGAGCGTAAGCTCTGAGGAGTTGAGTTTCCCCTTGGTTCCTGAGAGCCCTTCAAGGACACCCAGCGGCCTGGAGGGGGACGGTGCCACGCTCTGCCTTGGCTGTGTAACAGGGTCGTCCTTGTCCTTCAGAACACTTGGAAGTTCTGTCTGTTGTAGTGTGTTACTTAATCAGCTGTGTTGAGTGCAGAGCTGGCAGGCTGGGCATCCTTGTTCTTAATTACCTCTGATGTACTTTGGGTTGGTTTTTAGAAGCATTTTCTTTGTCATCTCCACATTTTTCACTTCATATTAATTTGAATCACTCACGCTATGGAAAAGTCCTTTACATTAATGATCAAAACAGGCCCTAGAGGTTGTGAACGCGTTGTGATTTAAATTGACAGGTTTATACGAGGTTGCTTGTCCTTGCCTTCCCCGTGCCAGCTGTTACCATCAATTGTGGCTGTACATTTTTTAAACAAACGACTGGTGCATTTTCACCAAAATGAGGTATGCTTTGAATGACTTGGAATTTCTGGCCTTTTTCTGGGAAGAGACCTCTCACATGAAAGTGACAAGAATGTGTCCATGTGAATCAAAGTGCACAGGGCTACTTTTGATGGTCTTTACCCTTTGGGGTTCAGTAGAGATCTTCATGTTTTATCTTTGAGTCCTTCACTCTCCGGGCTGGTGAAGGTGATTAATAGGAAGGAGCTGGAACTCTCTTCTGAGGTGAGGGGCGGATTTGTGTCCCTCAGAAATGTGTTGTAAATCTTGACCTCCGTCCCTGTGGTCATAATCCCATTTGGGAGGGGACGGTTTTTGCAGTGTTCATGAGGGAGAATTCTTGTAGGGTTTCATTTCTGGGAGTCTTTTTGGAGTTAGCAGAGAAGGTAAGTGATTAAGCTAAGAACCTTAGGTGGCAGGAAGATAGAGAGAGATGCCAAGCCACATGAAGACTGCCCAGAAGCAGAAGCTCAGAAGAGACAAGGAGCTGGCACAGAGAGCCTTCTAGAACTGGCAGCCTTCCTCAGGACTTCTGACTGCCTAACCGGCGCGGAGATGGTTTCCGTTTGCCAGAGCCAACCACTTGTGGGGTTTCCAGTCCAGGAGCCCTAGATGAGTAAGACCCTCTGCAAGGATGCCTTCTTCCTGTTCCCACCTAAGTGGTCCTTTTAATAATGAGTTCTTGATTTGAGGGGTTCCTGGGTTGGCTGTTGGCTTCTTTTTTCCTTGTTGTTTTTTTCAGATTGTGAAAAGTACCTCAGTGCTTTGGGGACCATCAGGCTGTTGAGCTGAAATACCACTCGTCAGTGAAGTGTGGTATTTATGTGATGTGTATTCTAATATCCTCTTCAGAAAGCCTCTTAAGTTAAATGAAGAGACTGGAACTTTGAGTTGCATTTCTGGATGCGTCTTCTGTATTTTCACCTGTGGGGCTTGATTTATTAGCTCCCAGAATCCTCGAGATTCTCATATCCCTGGGTAATACTCTTATATTACTAGACTTATCATTACAGACTTTCCTCCTCTGGCTCCCAGGTTGCTCGTAGTTTTCTGGTGGAAGTTCTTGCATTTAGAACATGATTTGTGGCCAGGATGTCTTAAGCTACCCAGTCCTGCTCTTTTCAGCTGCGTTTCTGAAATGTCGTCCTTGGGTTTGGAACTTTCCATGCTCATTCTCTGCAAACTGGGATTTTATTTTAGGGGAGATTTGTGCTGAATCAGCACAGCTGTGTTTGGGGGTAGGGAGAGGACAGGCATTTTTAACCCCCACTTTAAAAATAACCCTTTTGTGCCAAAAAGCCCTATAAAATGTGCTCAATTGCAAGTCTTCCAATTTTCTATACCTCCTGGTTTACACAGAATAGATTCTCTTGAGCTTGGGTTCAGTGATGGTGTCAGAGCATCTTGTGTTGCAGGAGAAGGTAAAGCCAGGTTGCATACAGATGTGCTCACCTGGGGAAGAAACGCGACTCTTGCTAGCTTTTCTAAATACTTCCTTTTCTCCGATAGTTTCATGTTCTTAAACCAGACAGTTTCTGAGTTGGAACTCAACAGTGACCACATACAGCAGAATAGAACTGTTGTGTAGGACTTCCAAGGTTGTAAATCGTATGGAATCAGACTGCCTCGTCTTTCTCCTGAGGAATAGCTGGTAGATTCCAGCTGCCAACTGCAGGTTAGCTCCCCAAACATTTTAACAACAGCACCTGCCAACGCTCCTTCTTCTCATAAGGACTTATGAAAAACTGGTCACCACCATGTTAATCATAGGGGGACCCCCTCTCCCCCCCCCTGCCCCAGAACAGATTCAAACTGTGCCATAGGATTTCCAAAGGTATGCATCAGAAAACAGCTACATTTATCCCACAGAGTAATAGCTTGATGGCCTTGAATCTGCTGTACTACGTAACCCCTGCACCTCTAGGGCACCTTAGAAGAGTTTATATAAAAGAGTAGTCTCTTTTTTACTTTTCTAATAAAGTAAACTTTTGAGACCAGTGTAGCTTGTGTATATTTTCAAAGTAACAAGTGTCATTCAGAAAAAGTAAATCCCATCTGAGAGTATAGAATTCTAGTGGTGTCTTCTTGTGTGCACTGAGTTTATGCTCAGTAAAGATAGGACGTAGATCCCTAATTCTCCATTCTTTCCAGGGCTGCAGACTGTTATGCATGTGGGAGAAAGCGACATGTACAAGTGCCTGCTGGTTCTAAACATCAAGTGCCCACTGGCTAATGATACGGAAAGCTGGCTGATGGAAATGACATCATACTGTTGTAAATTTAAAAAAGAAAAAAGAGTTCTCTATTATAATATGTTGAGTCCTAAGCAAAACGTTTTGCTCTTGTCTGAACATCGTTCTTTTATTGATACCTAAATTATCTTCTAAAGATCCTCTGTAAGATGACGTGGCATGGTGACTACAATCTAGTGGGCTCGAGCTTATCCAAGGTCCTAAGGATGGTGTTAGGAGTATGCGAGGTAGGTTCACATCTGTTACAGGTTCACCCTGAGTCGTAGTGGACTTGATAGAATCTAACAACAGTTTATCTTCTTATATATTACTTTGTTTACTGTTCTCTACAATGTTTTTGGCGTTTCCTAAAGTTCTGTTCCATGAGGCTCACTGACTGGGCCAGTCAATTCTATATATGCTCCTGTGGAAGAAAGCCGTTGAGCTGTTTCACATCTCTGGCCACTCTTCTTACTTGACCCTTGGCTAGACTTGTCCAGCTTCCTGTGCCTCGTGGTTTACAGACGATAGCTCCTTTCAAGCGTGGGCTGAGTGGTGGTACACAGCTCTTCTGTCCACGCTTGTAAAACCAGGCTGGACACAGGCACTCTCTTGCCTTGCTCCCTTCATTGGCGTTTCTTCCTTGTGTCGTTGTTCCTTGTGGTTGGTGATGCCTGCTCTCCTGCAGACCCGCTGACAGTTGGTGGAGAGTAATTGATCCTTGAAAGCACATTTCAACATTTCAGCATTTGTCAGTGGGCTGACCCCTGTTCCTCTGCCTTGAAGGATGAGTGTTGCTGTCCATTTGAAAACACTGCCCTGTCGTGGGACCGTTCTCCGTCACAGTGTTTCGTCTCCTCCACCTTGATAATTAGCAGCATTTTGAAATATGATCTACCCTGGGAGGAATTGATCCTGGCAGTTGTTCTTGATGAGCTATACTCATCCTGTTCAAGACTGATGAATAGAACATTAGGAATAATTAGAACAGGCCTCTCTTTTGGAGCACCATCTCGGCCTCATATTGCCTGCTTGGAATGAACATTACGCTGAGATAGTCAGGAAATTTCTTCTGAAATTATGGGAACCCAGGATCCTCAATCTAGCCTGTGGACAAGGTTTTCTGGAACTTGGTTCTCTCATCTGTTCTAGCTTCATTAAGTGGGTTGGATCAGGCTAAGCTTGGCTGATGATCAGATCGATTAAATCAAGTAGTTGGTGAGTTTATTCCCTTTAGGATCCAGCCCCTGAAGATTTGATCTTGTATGATCAATTGATTTACTACGAAGTCCGCAAGTGGTAGGCTAATGAAGTCAATTTCTTTTCATTCAGCAAATACTTATTGAGCAATTACTCTGCACTAAACCTTGCTCAGGACATTGGGGATAGAGCCTTACAAATACCTCTTCTTGTGGAGCCCATATTTTGGAAAAGGAAGATATGGTTGTTGTGTATTTTGTACATCTAGGAAGACTCATCAATAGTCTGTGTCATGAAGATGACACAACCCTGCTTGCTGAAACAGAGGAGAACCTGAGGTACTTGCTGCAGAAGGTCAAGGAATGCAGCCTTTAATATGGATTGAAGCTCAACATCAAGGAAACAACGAATCTCAGCACTGGGCCAATTAGCAGCATCAGGATGGATGGTGAAGAGATTGAGATTGTTCACAGCTTTAGTGTGCTTGTCTCCACAGTCAACACTCTTGGCACCAACAGCCAGGAAATTAAAAGACATATTGCATTGGGAAAGTCTACTGTCAGACCCCTCCAGGGTACTGAAGAGCAATGATGTCAGTCTGGAGACTGAGGTGTGCCTGATACAGGCCATGGGCTTTGCAATCACTTGTTATGCATCAGAGAGAGCTGGACAGTGAGTAGGGATGATCAAAGAAAAATTAATGCCTTTGAGCTGTAGTGCTGGAGGATAGTATTAAATATACTGTGGCCTACTAAGAGAACGAACAGGTTTGTCCTGGAGAGGGTTGAACCAGGGTGCTCCTTGGGGGCAAGGATTCTGAAGCTTCGTCTGACATACTTTGGACATTTGCAAGGAAGGACCAATCCTTGGAGAGGGACATCATGCTCGGGAGGGTGAGGGACGGCGCAGGAGAGGAAGACCCTCGCTGAGATGGATTGATTTAGTGACTGGAGTAATGGGAGTAGGTGTGTCAGAGACAAGATTGGTACAGGATAGGGCAGGGTTTAGGGTTGTTGTACACACGGACACTGTGAGTCACCTACGACTTGATGGCACATAACAACAACAACAAGGTGTATTCCACTTACACTTAGAATGAAGATATTCTAGAAGTGTTCTTTGACGAACTGCAAAATAGGAGCATTCTAAGTAGAGCTCATAGTGGTTAAGCGCTTCACCGTTAAACAGAAAGGTAGACATTTGTGTCCACCAGCCGCTCCGGAAGAGAGATGATAGTCCAGCTCCACGAAGATTCGCAGCCCTGGAGCCCTTCTGGGACAGACCTGCTCTGTCCTGTGGAGCCACTGGAAATTGGAAATGACTTCAGCAGCAGTGAATTTGATTTGGCTGACGTAAAAGATGGGAAAAAATAACCATCTCTGTCACAAGTTGCTCATTATCCATTGGAGGGTAGGATACACAGATGCGTGAAGTGGAAAGAGTATTGTTAGGGACGCTGCTGAGCAGACTGCAATTCATAGCAGCCCTAAAAAGAGCGTAGCAGAACCTGTCCCCCTCACCATCTCCACGTGCTGGAGCCCATCGTAAGGTCCTCGGATGAAGGGTCATCCTTGCCACGTTCTTGTTGAGTAGGAGCCGACCCATAGGTGACCCTTCAGTGGATTTTCAGAGGCTGTTAACTGCACCAGACGGGATTGCCCATCTTCCCTGGAGCAGCTGGTGGATTGGAACCCATTGCCTTCAGGTTAGCAATGCAATTCCTTACCACTAAGCCACCGGAGCTCCCTTCCTCATCAAGAGTCTTAAAAAGAATAGATTTTGAATAACTGGTCAGATAACAGGATCTTATCTTTGGGCTGTATTGGATGAATACGAATGCAAGTTGTACAGAGCGTCTTTCAGACATGGGCGAGTTCTCACCTCTCGGTGACCCTGTGTCTTCTGATGGCTTACTGCTGACGTAACCTGTGAATGGCCACTCAGTCAGACCTCGCTCCCTGTCTGTGGGTCTGTTTCCAGCTGCTGGCTACCAGAGCCCCAAAAACAGATTCCAGAAGACAGTTGACGTCTATTAATGTCCAAAATGCAGTTCAGAGCTTCCATGTGCTCTGCCTCCCTCTACACAAGTTGCCTCAGCCTCTTTGCTCTTGATTGTGCTTAAGCACATCACCCACCCATTGTTTCAGACTAGGACCCTGGAATCACCAACCTGCTACCCCACCCTAGATTTTCCAGAACCATGCTGTCATGATTCAGCTTCAGCTGTCTCCCCCAAAGACAGCTCTGTGTGCTTCATCCATTGCCTCTCAGTTCATCTACAGGCTCCTTTCCCCTCACTTTTTATTATTGCGACTCCATCTGAAGACATTTCCCTGACTGTCCTACCCATTGCCGTCTCTCAGCCTGACTGTCCTATCCATGCGATCTCTCAGCTTGCTTTCTACGTGTGTGCCTGATCATGTCACAGACTCTGAAGGTACCAGGTGCCCGCACAAGAGTAACTGAGGCTTTCAGTGACCCTGAGAGCAAAGTACAGAAAGTATCCTAAGTGTATGTGGAGGCTCCCGCTTCCCTTTCTAGCCTGGCCACCGCCGCCTCCCCGAGTGTCCCAGAGATCTTCTCACAAGTCCATGGACGTGCACACCCCTCGCAGCTCCTTGCCTTCTAACTTGGTTTTCTGCCAGAAATCAGACATAATTAGGCATAATCCTGAGGGATCTTTTCTGTGACTTCTTAATGATACGCTCCTGGGTCTCACATGAAGGCCGATGCTGCCGGTGTTTCTGTAGTGTATGTTTGTCCGATTCTGGCAGCTCACAGCACCTGAGACAGTGCTTAGCCTGGGAATGAGGCCTCAACAGGATCTCCAGTCGGTTGTGCAGAAGAGGTGGGACTCGCCATGTGCCTTCAAAGTCTGAAGAAGACAGACTATATTTGGATGTGGAGGAGTGATATGGACAGTTCTAAGTTGGTGCTAAGTTATGGAGTTCTGAGCTGAAGATAGAGTTTCTTTCCTTTTCTCAATTTAATGTAGACCTTGGGCCCTTCTTCAAGTGAGATTTCAGACGTGGCACAAACCAGAGCGTTGAAGAAGGTAGGATAAATATGTGTTCCTTTGTTCTTATGTGTGTATTGTTTTTTTAAATTATTGTTTTCTGTGTGTGTACCATCAAATCAGATCTGACAGGTTCAGGAGGAGATTACCCCTCTTTCTCCATCAGAGCATCTGGTGGATTTGAACCGTGTACCTCTGGGATTGCCGTGCAGCTTCTTGCCACTAGGCCACCAGAGCTCCATCTGTATTGTTAAGTGCCATCGAGTCTGCTCAACTCCCAGTGGTCACATATGCAACAAACAAAACACTGCCTGGTGCTCACAGCCATTGCTGTTTTCAAGCCTCTTGGTGGAGCAACTGTGTCAGTTCACCTTGTTGAAAGTCTGCCTTTTTTCCCCTGACCTATCACTTTACCAAGCGTACTGTCCTTCTCCAGAGTGCCTCCTGATGTCTACAGTACATGAACTGTTTGTCATTTCTGGTAATTAAGCCATATTCTTGCATTATCGTTCCAGGATATATTTGTTCATTCCTCCAGTAGTCACGATAATATCAGTTTTCTTCACCAACACTATTTCAGAGGCATCAATTCTTATTCACTGCCCAGCTTTTGCAGGCATGTGAGGCAGTGGAAAATACCTTTGCTTGAGCCCGGTGCTCCTTAAAATGTCACAGTACAATACTTGCTTTTTAGGACTTTAAAGAAGCCTTTGGCCTAGATTTGCTCAATGCAAGTTCTTACCTGTTGGCTTCAGTGGTGCAGTGTGGGTATTGGGCTGCTAGTGTATTGGCCGGCAGCTTGAATCAACCAGGGAAATCGATGACCGCTTGCCTCCTACAGCCTCAGACAGGAGGGAGAGTTGCCATGAGTTGGAATTGAGTGGCAGTGGGTTGGTTTAGGGGGCTTTTAGTGTGCTTTCTACCCCTGCAGGTTTGCCTCCACCCCACCCGTATTCTTCCCTTTTGATATTTTATCTCCAGGAATTTACACATTTTATTAGAATGCTTTTTTTCTTGTTGCCCTCCTTTTAAATATAATTCTTTTAAGTTTTAGAGTCTCTTCTGACATCCATTCTGGTATTTTCTCTTATTCCTGTGTTTTTAATGACCTTTTGCTTTCCTGATATTTAATATCCCACCTCCCCCAGTTTGTTAGATTTCTGATCACTAGTGTTTAATGCATCAAATCTGGTTTTGAGGTGATCTCTAAATTCAGGTGGGATGTACTCAAGGCTGTACTTCTGCTCTCATGGGCTTGTTTTAATATTTTTAGCTTCAAGTTGAAATTTCTCATGAGCAGCTGATGGTCTGTTTCTCAGGCTGCCGCTGGCCTTGTTCTGACAGATAATATTGAGCTTCTCATTGTCGCTTTCTCCTTGCCCTGCCCTCTTGGTTCCTGTATATTCCTTCTAGCAGCTCTGTCTGTGTGCTCACCATTTAGAATGTTGAAAAAGGCACTGTGGTCAATAAGTGGCTGGTTTGCAGAATTCTACGTGGTGTCATTTGGATCCCGGGGCCTCACATTTCCAGCTACCTTCTTTGTTTCCAAATTTCACATTGCAATCACATCCCTGCATCTTGATTGCTTGCTTATTTGATCAATTTCCAGCTGCTGGAAATGTCTTCATTTTTGGCATTAGTGGTATTAGTGGTTGGTGTGTAAGCAGGAATAAGGTTTCTATTGACTGTTCTTCTCTGTAAGTGCGTGTCTATTGTCCTGTTGCTGATGGCATTGTACTTCACAATAGATGTCGAGGTGAGAAGATGACTGTGATGTCATTCCCCTTGGGTTTGCCATTCGTGGCCTAGTAGACAGTAGGATTTTCCAATTGGGCCAGTACCGGTCCATTTCAGTACACTGATGTCCAAGCTACAGATCTTTTTAAATTCCCTTTCACTTTTGGACAGTTCCTGATTTTCCTAGTTTCTCAATTCATACATCCCAGGATCTGATGACTAATGGGTATTTGCAGCTGTCTCAGCTCCCTTTGAGTCGGGCCACATCAGCAAATGGGCGTCCTGCAGGCTTTACTCCATTGTTGTGTTAAGGTTGGCTCTCCTGTGAGGAGGCCGCTCTGTGCTCATTGTGTTTTGAGTCCTTTCCAGACTGAGAGGCTCATCCCTGGGCGCTGTATCATACAGTGTCCTGCTGTTGTTCAGAGGGTTTTTTCCTTCTCTTTCTAAAATAAATTTCCAAGGGCTTCCTTCTTCCTCACCTGCCTTAGTCTGACTGGCTGAAACGTGCACTGTGAACGACCCTGATGGTATTTGCAATACCACTGTCACAGTTTCTGGCATCCCACTAGCGTGTTAGCCAGCACAGTGCAACCCAGTTACAGAAGACGGATGATGTGCGTTTGGATTCTGATTATTGACTTTTTGCCTCCCCCAGACTGAGGATAACATGCTTGCCCTACGCATTTCTGTGCCAGATCCTTGGACTCACGCTTAAGGTCTTCAGGAGACAAGCTGTGCCCTTCTCGCTCCTGGTTCTACGCGTCTGGTTCTGGCCTCTTTCTGTATAGTTTCTTCATAATTAACAATGTGCAGGGTTTGTAATTTGTTCTCTTTTAGAATGCTTTGACAGAGGAATTTACTCAGCTAATCGGCAATAAATTAATAACTTAGCTTGTCTCCTCCATTATTATTATTATTTCAGAGCTGTAAGTGACAGCAACTTGGTGGACCCTGACCACTCCCTGCTGTTCCCATCCCTTTTGCTTGGGATTCATAATGTTCCTTCTTCCCAAGAAGAGTCCAAATGAATCGGAAGTAAATTAGTCAGTCATTTGAGTGATTTTTGCCTTTTTTGCAATCTCTGATGTACCTTTTTGCCTGTCAGGTTTCTGCTGAGCACAGGTCTGTGGGACCTGCCAGGCTGGACTTTGATGTGTGTTAGAAACTCAGAAGGGGATTGACCAGCTAAACTCTTGACCATCTCATGCCAGGCCAGGTTTCTGTTGTCCGTGGGTATTCTAATTTGCCATCAAGTCACTTCTCTCTCATAGTGGCCCTGCAGAACAGGGTAGAATTGCACCGTAGACTTTTCTAAGTCCTAAATTGTTATATTTGGTCAATTTCAGATGGCAAAGTTTAAGAAAAATCTTTCATTTCTTCCTCTTTGTCTTTAGCTGTTGGTGCAAATATTTGAATAATAGTCATGTTAACAGATCTTTCTTGTATGGCTAATACATATGGATAACATCCTATCACTCACACCATTATACTTCAGTATGGAACTTGAAATTATCTCTTAAACTATAAACGCAACACCATTATTCTCTGCTTACCATTTCCGGCCTTGAGTTGCAATATTAAGAGATGCTGTGAGTAAAATCTTGAATCATCCAGGAGGCATTGAAAGAAGATGGCGGGAACACACACAATCACTATACCAAAAAGAACTGGCTGACACTAAATTAGTGCCAGAAATACTACATGATCAAGAGCCAATAGTAAGGAAGGAAGAAATTCAAGCTTCATTGAAAGAATTGGCAAAAAAATAAGGCCCCAGGGATCGATGGCATAGCAAATGACAGATGCATCCCTGGATGTGCTATGCCAGGAAATTTGGAGAACCATATTTGTTCCTTTCCTCAAGAAAGATGATTCAACAGAATGTGAACATAAACAAATGATATCATTAATATCACATTCAAGCAAAATACTGATGAAGATAATTCAGTGATGCCTATAGCAGTACCTAGACTGTCAGAAGTTCAAGCTGTATTCAGAAGAAGTCGTGGCACCAGGAATATTATTGCCAATGTCAGATGGATCCTGGTTGAGGTTGAGAGCAGAGAGTACCAGAAGAATGTCTATTTGTGCTTTATTATGGCTAACATTGAGAAAAATGAGAATCCCACAATACTTAATTATCCTCATGTAAAACCAAGAAGCTGTTGTGCGAACAGAGCAAGGGAACACTACCTGGTTTAAAATGAAGAAAGGTGTGTGTCCTTTTCCCAAGGAAGTGGTATCCTTTCCTCATACTTAGTGTGTATGCTGAGCAAATTATTCAAGAAGATGGACTCTGTGAAGAAAAATGTAACATCAAGATTGGAGAAAGACTCGTCAGTAACCTTCATTATGTAGACGACACATCTTGCTGAAACTAAGGAGGACTTTATAAGCTGCAGAAGATCAAACACTACAACCTTCAGTGCGTATTGTATCTCAACATCAAGAAAATGGAAATCATCGCCACTGGACCAATAAGCAACATCATGACAGATGGAAAAAAGATTGAAACTATCAATGACTTCATCCTGCTTGGATCCATAATAAGTACACTTAGCACCAGGAGGTCGGGAGATGTTATCACACCAGGAAAATATGCAATACAGGACCTCTCCAAATTATTGAGGAGCAGTGATGTTAGCTTCAGGACCAGGGTGTGCCAGATTCAGACCATATTTTTTCCATTCGTTGCTGTGCATCGGAGAGCTGCACAGTGAATAAGGATGACGGAAGAAAAATGATGTCTTTGAATTGTGGTGTTGGAAGAGTGTGCGAAATATCCCGAGAGAACAAGCAGATACATCTTAGAGAAGGTGAAGCCAGATTGCTCTTTGGAAGCAAGGATGGCGAAGTTTCATCTCGCTTACTTTGGGTACGTTGCTAGGAAAGGTAGAGGGATGACAGAAGAGAGGAAGACCCTCAACCAGGTTGGACTAACACAGTGACTACTTCAGTGGGTTCAAGTTTGTCATAGTTTGTAAGGTTGGCACAGAATAGGACAGAATTCAGATCTATTGGTTATAGGGTTGCTATCAGTTGTACTCAACTGCACATAATGATAATAATAACACATTGTCGTGGTCTTCTCAATCACCTTTATGCATCAGAGCTGGATAATGTATAAGGATGACAGAAGAATTGATGCCTCTGAGTTGTGGTGATGGAAAAGAGTACTGAATATCCTGTGGGATGCCAAAGGAACAAATATACATCTTGGAAAAAGTGCATCCAAAGTGCTTCTTGGAGACAAAACGGCAAAGCTTTGTCTTTCCTTGTTTGGATGTAGCTTGGCGAGGCTGCTCCTTGGAAAGGGACATTATGCTTGGAAAGATGGAGGGTCAGTGAAGGAGAGGAAGACACCTGATGAGATGGATTGACATGATGACTTCAGCCGTGGGCTCTAGTGTGTCAGAGATGATGAGAAAGGCTAGGACGAGATCCAGGATATCTGTTCATAGTATGACACTATGAGTCATACTTGATGGCACCTAACAACAACTACACATCGTTATTAGAGTCATACAAGAGGATGGGAGGGAGAAATTCACAAAGGTAACCTGGGTACTAGAGAAGGGATAGGGGACCAGCTGTCAGTGCAGTTGAAGAGCTGAGCCGGCATCTTTAGTTTCCTTGCTAATTTGATCTCACAGCTGAGAGGTGTAGTCTGGGGTGTCTGGTCTGTATGCACATGAAGTCTGTTCAGGTATAATATCGACATGGCGTTTAGCCAGAGGTGGTTCTTGTGGTGTCGTAGAGTAGGGAGGGAATCAGGATGGACAGCTACTGTAGGGAATCATTCACGCAGGCCAGAAAGGATGGAACTGTATGAGAGTTGGACTAGTATGTCCATCTTGTAACCATGTCCCCTGCCTGGCAGCTGGTGTTTAAGTGCGGTGATAGGCGCTTCTGTGACCTCCGACACTGGAGGATGTGCGGCTGAGGACTGTGTCTTTTCAGACTCAAACATTTAGAATCAATGACTTTCTGTTTGTTTTGTTTTCTTCATTTGTAACATCCAGGGGGTACCTTTTTCCATCTTCTAAAAAGATGATCTTACTAAAGAATCTTGAACAGCTCAATTAGTCACCTCAGTACCTCTAATCAGGCTCTGATGTTGCACGATGTGGTGATAAATGTGCGTCGTTTACTAGTGCTGACTCCGAGGAGGGTCACTAGAGTCACTGCTGGACATGTC
>NW_006399931.1:1581600-1602807 GCF_000299155.1 Elephantulus edwardii | reverse complement strand
CTCTCTCCACTCCCCGGACAGTGAGGAGTTGGCAAAACTCATGCCAGGAGCTGAGGACTCAGAGGACTTCTAGTCCCTGATGGTTACTTAGCTCTTTGACCCTGGATGACGGATGAACCTCTTTTCTTTCCATCTTGGCCTGGGTGAAGCAAGACATTTTTTGTTCAACTACTGATCTAGGTGAGGGAGCTCTGGCGGCCTAGTGGCAAGAAGTTGCGCTGCAATCCCAAAGGCAGGCAGTTTGAATCCGATCAGCTGCTCTGAGGGAGAAGAATGGATAATTTCCTCCCGTGTGATTAACTGCCTCTGAAATCCTTCCTGAGGGTCAGGTGGTCAGTTCCAGCTCGACAGTACACAACAACAACAATGTAGATGGAGATTCTCTGGGAGCCTAGTCCCCAGGGCACAGCACATAGGCAGTTAGAATTCACCAGTAGCTTCATAGGAGAAAGGTGGACAGTATCTTCCTAGGTGATATTCAGCCTTGGAAACTTAATGGAGGGTCAGGTAAGGGTCAGTTTTGACTCCATGGCAGTGTGTTGGAGACTAACCTAAACATGCACGGTTTAGGCACCCACCTCAGTGACACAGCCGAGAAAGGCCTGTCCTGTTGCCATGGAGATCATGGCCTTGAAAGCTCTGTGCACCTGGGTTGCCATTGTTCTGAATTGACCCCATGGCCGTGGGCAGGTTCTATTGGTAGCTTCTCCATCAGTAAAAGGAGGAGGTTTTGACAACCTCTGAGCATCTGTTGGTAAATCCCACTGGGAAGCGGTTTTGTCCTGATTGGCCTAAAAGTTGACCCCTTTCCTGTGTGCTTCATGCTTAATCTTTTAAACATCAGTGAGCCGTTTCATGTTCAGTGTCTGAGTTGTGAATGCAGCTACAATGTGACAGAGTTCAATTTGTATGTGTGCGTCTCTCTTGTCTTCTCATCTGCACAAATTAACCCAGTGCACACTTGGCCATTCTGTGAGCCCACCAGGGACAACTGAATATGGGATCCTGTTTGTGGAATGGCAAACAATTTCCTAAAAGCTTGGAGGTCTTGAGTCGAGCTCTCTGTTGTCGGCCATGCTCATCCCACATCAAGCCCCCTGTAAGCCAGGATGCAGGATTTCTTTCCCCATGGCTCTTTATGTTACTGGATTATGGCCAGAAAATGTCTTTATATGAAGCCTTTACATGGCTGTGGTTAGGAGCAGGTTCATTTCTTGAACCTGTGACTTCAGATTTCCCTCATCTGATTTGTTTGCTTCCTTCCATCATCACCAATTCTCCTAATTTTGAAATAATGGCTTTTGGACTTGGAATGCATCAGAATGACTGACTCCTTGACATAGGCCAGATGCCGTCTTGTGGGTTTTACCCGTTGCCCACGGTGTAGCCTGCTTGCTGCCAGCATGTGGTTTGAACTCCCCAGCATGGGAGAGTTTTTGAAGATGAAAGAAGAGGCTTTCATCTTGTGTCGTGTGGCTACTCCGGGTTGGTGGCAGCACAGCTTTCCAAGGGGAAAGGGTGACGAGGCCGCAAAGTCCAGTTGGATGTGTTATCTCGTGACCTGTCAGGAGGGGAAGTGGTATGGATAGACTCTTTTGGCCTGTTCTTCTGCCTTTCCCAGTAACCTCCTGTTACCCTTTTTCTTCTCTGTTCACTGTCTTTTCCTTCCCTTCTCTCTGCCTCCCGTTTTCCTACTTTATCGAAATGCTTAGACCTTCAGTATGAAGCGGTTACGGATGCTGAGCCTGAAGGAGCTCTTGTTTTCCAATCTCCCATCTGCCTGACTGTCTGACTTGGCTGTTGCACCCGATCCCTGGGACCTTTCTGGCCTTAAGAGGAAGAAAGTAATTTGCTCAATGGCATTTTTTCTTGTTTCTGCGTTTCCTCCCAGCAGCATGGAACTTGGTTCAGTCCCAAAGTTGACAGTATTTGCATCTCTCCCAAGGTGCACTTGGTTTGCTTTATGGTCCCAGTTTCTCCTTGAGACCGGGAGCCTTTCGAATGATCATGGACGATTCCAGGCTGATGAATATTGTGGTTCATGTAAAGCTCTCTGGCTGCCTAAAACAGATGTTCCCCGTTGTGTGGGGGAGAAGAAAACATGGTGGAGGAAGGAGCTCTGTCTGTCACCTTTTGCAGACAGGATATCTCTTCCCTGAAGGGATTCGAGCTGATAGGCCAGGACAGGGTTGTGTTTCCTTGCTGGGCGCTCTAATGGCCTGCCAGCTTGATGCTGCCTCAGGCACAGGTGCGCACAGCACACGGGGTGCTTGGAGTCAATGCCAGCTAATAACCCTGCAAGGCACTGAGACCTGCTTCTGGGTGTGTCAGCCTTCCTTGTGTGACCTGTTGTGTGTGCTGTGTCGTTGGGTTCTGACGCATAACATCCTCATGTGACAGAGTAGAACTTTCTTCCCCATAGTATTTTCTAGCCTGTAATCTTTAGGAAGTTGTGCTGGACAGTGGGTAAAGAGTTTTTCACTGCTAACCCAAAGGCACATAGTTCGAATCCACTGACTTACTCCACAAGAGAAAGTTGGACGACCTCTGCAAACCCCAGCGGGCTAGCTGTGATTCTGTTAGGACCACAGCTTAGCCCTTGTTAAGGCAAGCACGACCTCCTTACAGAAGCACATCGCCAGCTTTTTCTCTTGCAGATCTGCTGGATGGATTCGAACCATCCGTGAGTCTTCAGCCTTGTGCTCCACTGCTCTACCACCAGGACTTCACAGATGGTTTCTTCCCTGACTCCGCGCCGTCCTGCGTCCCAGAACCCCGTGTGTGGAGGGTGATGGAAGCCAGTGCAGGACTCGTGTCTCTGAGCCATCTGTTCCCTTTTCTTGTCAACCCTGTGTTTTGCAGTGACAGGTTTTCTACGGCCAGGCAAAGACTTTGTCTTCAGGAAGACAGAATTGAAAACTTTTAAAAATTTTATGTAACATAGCATGTTCTTTACATTTTAAAAATAGCTGTAGCTATCATTTTTAGAAAGAACATATATGGCTAGAGCAGCAATGCTTTTTTTATTTTCTCCTAAGAATTTTCAAAGCCAAAGAAACTAAAAGACTTATTGTTTTATTTGTTGAAGCAGACATTTTGAAGTCATTTGGCAGGGATGCCAGTATAGAAACAGGGGATTTTTTCCCCCCACAAACCATCATAAAACAGGCAAACATTTCTTGGGCCAGTACTTAAGGACTGGGCTAGTAACCAGAAGACCTCTGGTTTGATCCCATCAGCTTCTGCTTGGAAGAAAGGTGTGTCTGGCAGCTTCCATTAAGGTAGCTGCACCAGGAATCCTTCGGGGCAGCTCTGGTGTGCCCTTTAGGTGCCAGGAGTTGGAATTGACTCAAAGGCAATGATGGAGGGTTTTGTGTTTCTTTTTTTTCTTTTTGTCTTTTAGAATTTCTATTTAATAGGAAACCATTAATGTTGCTTTACATTTTTCTCTTAGTTTTGAGGCGTGTGGTACTTGTCTTTTCCGTTATTATTTCTAGTACATTTGTTTGCTTCCAGATTCAGTCCTGTGAGGTTGCAGTGTGTCAGAGTGAACTCTGCAGCAGACGTCTGCATTTCCCTTTTCCTCACAGGCAGACCTGTTTGTGATGATTGGGGCCTTCTGTCTTTTTGCACAGATGTTGACATCATAAGTGGGATTAGAATTTTCTAACCAAAAAGAGTATCTTTGGCTTATATTTCATTTCTATATCTTTAAAAGAACTAAAGGCGTGTCATTGCTGATCTACTCAAGTTAGAGAAAGCTTATTTTTTAGCAAAATTTTATCCCCTGTGGCCATGATTTCCTATTTGAAAACTGCAGTGAGGAAGCCTGTTAATCCTGATGATACCATTTGTTCGAGCTTTGTTTCTGACACAGTTTTCTTGTTGTGCTATAAATAACATTCACTGCCTACTTTATCAATCACAGAAGCAACACTTGTTTATTCTGAAAATTGTTTTTGATAAGTCAACGGAGGATAAAGGATAAAGAAGAACTTCACCACCCATGGAAAACATCTGTTAACAGTTGAGTGCATATTGTTCCAGTTGTAGTTTCCAAGGCATCTGCGTATTTGAATACTTTTCAATTTAGTAGTGATACTATACATACGGTTGTGGAACCCTCGATACGATGATTCTCTACATCAATAGATGGGATGGTGGCATTCTTTAATATCAGTTGGTTGCTTACTTAAGATCCTCTTGTTAGCTGTTTGTGATTTTGTAGCATCAGGGCTCTGGAACCACCTAGACATGGGTAGGTGTCTCTGGGGTACCGTTCCCCACGTCAGGGTGATGGGGAGCATTAAGGGAGGTGATATATTGTGAACGCTTAGTGCAGTGCTCGGCACACTGTCAGAATGCAATCGATACTACTGCAAACTACTGAGTCAGGAATTGGGCAAATTAAGCACAGGGATCAGTATATAATATGCCAAATAAAATGAACTCACTCTCTTTTATGTCCAGATAAAAGTTGAGAGTAAGAAGGGGAGGGGTGAAGGGAGCCCTTGGGGGATGGGGCGGGGATGGCACAGGATAGAATGAGCTCTTGAGGAGGAGAAGGAAGCCAGCATGTCACCTACCAACCAAGCTCAGAGGACAGTCTGGTGCGCGTCCTCCGTCATGGTCTTCTCCAGCCCCAGGTGCACAGGGGCTCTCAGTTGGTTCAGCCTAAATCAGAGTGGAAGTGAGGTTGGGCCCAGCGAGGGGGCGTCATGAAGAAACTGTGACACCTGTAATTTTCTTTCTCTCTTAGGAGTCCAGGTACATTTTCATGGTCTTGCAAAGTTCTCGGGGGAGCTAGTAGCAGGATTCTTGGGGAGACATGTCCCTTCCTAAGACCACAGCCACTAAAGAAAGGGAATAGTATGCTCCATCTGGAAGTTGTTTGGTTTTTTTAAAAAAAACAAACAGACTCTCAAAACTTAAAATCTCAAAATGAAAAGTGTGTCAGTTTCCTGAATTCCCTCTCAGGCCAGCTTTTGAATCATCAGTTAGAAATGGAAGCTTGGACCCTCTGCTTTTCAGCTCCCCAAATGAGTGCTCAATTAATTAACCCAGCATTTGAAAATATTCTTTATTTGCCAGTTGGACACATTTGCTTTTAGAAGCTGGACTGTTAATTGAGGCGTCACTGATGGATTCAGGTGTTCATTAATTTGGAGGTAATACTATGAAGTGGGTTTATATCTAATCCCAAAGGCAGCCTGTTTTGTTTAAAATGCTTCACCTTGGTACTTCAGGTGAAAGATTTATTATGATGATTTGTATTTTAGAGTGATGATTCTGGGTTGCGAGTGTTGTAGTCAACACTCAAGTGATTAAGGGTTTACTTTGGTATTGAATGAAATTCATTTTACTATTAAAAATAGAGTATGTTGAAAATGAAATTAAGTTCAAGCATTGCTTTATTTAAAAATGAGGTAAACTGGTTCTGTGAATACAGTATCACATTGTATTACCCGCTCCCCATGGTGTTGGTTTAAAATTTCCCCTGGTTTTAAATGTTAGCCTCTTAAAAATTAAGTGCATATTAACCAAGATTATGATAGAAATAAAAGGTCTAATTTTATATACATCCTCATCACTTCTGTCATTTGTCATCCCAGAAATATTACCTATCACTTCTTAGACTTCTCTATACAAAGGCAGTCAGTGACACACTTATTTGTGATGTGATGATAAGTGGTTAATGTACTTGGCCAGTGAAAGGTTATGAGGTTCAAGTCAACCCAAATAAAGCATTGGAAGAAAGGCCTGCTGATCCACTTTGAAAATGTAGCCATTGAAGATCCTGTGTCATGTAGTTCTGAAACATTGCCAGGAGCTTGATGACCCAAAGGCAAGGTCATGGTGTTAGTGCGTTGCTAGTGTTTTATGAGTGTGTGAGTCAAACTCCCGTTGACGAAATCCCTTGCTCTCCTTGTTTATTGGAGACAGAACAAATGTTCATGCTCAAGATCACCTCTGATCCTCCTTCTTGTTGCTTGAAACTTCATCAGCCGTCACTTCCAAGCACTGAACCAATTTAACTTGAGTACTCACTTCGGCCTGTGTAACAGAGAACATGATTTCTGACCTTTGCCCAGTTTCATTATGTTAATCATATATCTGTTGTCATCAGTCTGGAAGTAGGCTGGCTTTTCCATTTCTAGGACTCCTTTGCAGTTCTCACGGATTCAAGTCGCCTTTAAACAAACAAACAAAGATCCTTTAAGAAATTACTGATCAGCAGTGGCCTCTGACCACTCTGCTTCTCACTCAGCTGCTTTATTAGTTCTTGATTTTGAGAAGTTTTACAAATCTCTGATCTTCCGCATAGTAGGCAGGAATTCTGACAGTTGCTCCACCAGGGCCCTCCCACAAATCTCTGATCTTGTTCTTTTTTTTTTTTTTTTCTTTTCCCAGTTAACCCTCTTGACCTCCACTTCAAGTTGTATATCTGCCAAATTTTTGTTTGTTGGCATGTTGTACACAACTACAATAATTGTGTATGTGTGTTGGGGGGGGAGGCAGGTAACAGGTTTGCTGGTTCAGCCGTTTTTCCATGCACATTTCAGGCACAGTTGATGAGAGTCACTATGCCATGCGACTGTTACCACTAACCTTTAGCCGATGATGCCACCTCCTTCGAAGTGTCTTTCTCCACTCTCTACCATCCTGTGCTTGATCACTACTAAGAAGCTTTGGGCTCTACATTTCCTGTTTCTTATGAGCGGGACTACGTAATATTTTTTCATTTATGACTGACTTATATGGTATTTTCCAAGGTCCATTCCCATTGTACCAGAGCTAACATCTCTCTTTATGACAGAAGATGGGCCACATTTTGTTTATTCATTCATCTTTTGGTGGATAAATTAAGCTGATTTTACCTTTTAGCTATTGTGAATAGTGCTGCAATGGACATTGGCATGCATAATAGTTTTAGAAAGGATTTTTAAGAATAAAGAAATAAGAATATGTATGTACTGAATAGTAACTGCTTAGTTAATTATATAGTACCTTCAGACATTAATTACCCTTATTTTCAATGCTATCCTGGTTGGGAACTTCTCTTTTACTGTCATTACCCTGATAATACCTTAATTCTGATCTCCTGTGTTCCCTCTGTGTTTATTATTTTTCCTGATCCCCCAAATTATAAGCCATCAGTATAATGGAAAACAAAGCATTTCAAATAATATCATGAGGTGTTTCATTTATTTATAAGTTTAATATATTTCTGTGGAGCCCCCCCCCCTTTGAACAAATATAGTGTGAGAATGTCCTCATATCCTTAAATGTTTAAAGTAGTCATTTTAATGGCTAAGTGTAATTTTTATCTCTATGATTGTGTGATGATTCATTTAACCAGCATGTCTTGGGTTTTTAAAATATAATGATAGGATTTTATGTTTTAATGAGCAGGCCCTAGTCTGTAATCATTAGCTGCTCTGTGGGAGAAGGATAGGCACTCTCCTCTCAGTTTACAGCTTCTGAAAACCTGTGTGCTGGAGGGTCAACTGTGAGTTTATTCCAGCTAGATAGAAGTGAGCTCAAGTTCAAGTATATAATAGAATCAGCCAGATTCACTGAGTTCTACTGAATTGCAAACATCTAGATCTCGGAGAATCTAATAGTTAAGTTTAAAAGGGCTTCTGGATGCCTATTAATGGTAGTGTGTTCATTATGAAAGAAGTCTTTCTTAGAATTTAGTATTTGGGAAGCATAATTGTGCTCCCTCTATGTTGTTGGTATGCACTGTCTAGTTGTCTGTGACTCATAGCGACCCTGTGTACTACAGCCCTCCACCCTGCTCTGTCCTGTGCCAATCTCACTGTCTCCGACACACCTGCTCCCCTTAATCCCAGCCACTGAATCAATCCACCACATAGAGGGTCTTCCTCTCCTGTGCTATCTCTCCACCCTCCCAAGTATGATGTCCCTCTCCAAGGACTGGTTCCTCCTTGCAACATGTCCAAAGTATGAAGCTTCAGAATCCTTGCCTCCAAGGAGCAGCCTGGTTTAATCTTCTCTGGGATGACCCTGTTTGTTCTCTTAGCAATCCATGGTATATTCATTACTCTTCTCCAACACCACAGCTCAAAGGCATCACTCTATACTTATGAAAACTGTTTTTGAAATAATTATAAATTATTTTCTAGATCTGAAATGCAAAACTCATTGTCCTATGCCAGTGCATAACTGACCCACCAGTGGGTTTTCAGAGGCTCTAACTCTGGTGGAAGGAAGTTACCTCCTTTTCTACCCCAGAGCTGCTTGTGGATTTGAACTGGCCTTTTGTTTAGCAGCGTGACTTCCTAGATTCTACGCCACCAGCGCTTCCTTTTATAGATCTAACTACTTAATTTTCCAAGTCACATAATACTCTGTATTCGTCGTTTTAATCCCAGTCCTTTGTATTTCCTCTCATTTTAAAAAGTCACGGCTTTATTTTTCCTGAGATTTTAAGCCTCTCTGTTTAAATTTTAGATTATTCCATTTTAATCTTAAATTTTACTTCTCTTATAGTCAGTATTGGCATAGTGGGCTATGTGCTGGGCTGTATTGGAAAGGTTAATGATTTGAATCCACCAAGCGCATTCTGGGGGAGACGGTTCAGGCAGTCTGCTCCTTTTAAGACTTACAGCCTCGGGAACTAGATGGAGCTTCACCACGAGTCAGGGGAGAAGGCAGAAGGCTTGTTTGGTTTTAAAGTTTACAGTGGTAGGACTTAATTTCTTTACCTTTCTTTAACACATCAACAAAATACACTATTCCTTTTTCTCTTCATCGGAGAATAGATTGTTGTTGTTATGTGCCTTCCTGTCAGGACTGGCCTTTCAGTAGGGTTTCAGAGTCTGTAAATCACATGGGCAGGTATTGTCCGCCTTTCCCCTGCAGGGGGCTACTGTGGATTCCAGCTGCCTGCTTTCGGGTTCCTTACCCACTAGGTTCCCAAGACTCCTTGGAAATGAATGGAAGTTGCCGGTGATTTTGTTTTACTTGGAACACAATTAACACCTATGAAAGCCACAATCAAGACATCACACCATGTGCTGCTGTGGGCACACTGGCTGTTGGGGACTCCTTTAAAGTCCTGAAGAACAAGGGTGTGTATTAAAGACTACAGGGCAACTGACCCACGTTATAATATCTTCAGTTATTATATTCAGTTATAGGAGCAGATGTATCTGTCTTGGGAGAAAAGCCTCTTGTGTTTGCTTTTCCTGTTTCCAGCCAGTGCAGTGCAGTGGGCATGTCCTGGGCAGCAGACACAGGTGCCATAAGACCAAGGGGAAGCGCGAGTCCTCCCAGAGGAAGTATGAGTTGGGACCCTGGCAGCCGCTGACGTACACAGATGTGATCCTTGGAGACCCTGGATAGATTGTCAGGAGCTCAATCCCTGGAAGAGGACTTCATTCTTGATGACGTGCAGGGTCCACAAATTAGAAGAGATGGATTGACATGGTGACTGCAGCCATGGGCTTCCGCGTGGCAGAGGTCGTGAAGATGGCTCAGGATCAGGCAGGGCTCGTTCTGATGTCGGAGTGTTCTAGGAGATGGCACTGACTCAGTGGTGCCACCACCAGCATTTCTCCTCTGCTTTTTATTCTGTTTCTCAGCAGGAGGCCTAAGTGTCTAGTGCTGGGTGGGTAGTTTCAGGGAAAACCAGTAACAGAAGTTGGAGGTCTCATGAACTTCCCCTTCGGTTACCTGTGTTGTGTTGGCCGTTGATGTTAAGAGTGGTTCTAAAATGAGGCAGACTGGGAAGGTCCGCGGACTCACCCGCCTGGACTGTAATTCTCTGCAGGCGTGTGACAGACTTGATTTACTGACATGATGTAGTGTCTGTTCCTTTTACTGTGGCTTCCTATTCTTCCACTTCGGTTACTGTTGCCCTGATATTTAGGATTCTAGTCATAACTCTTTTCATTAGCTGTTTAAATTTTGGGGAGTCACAGAACTTCCTTGAATTTGTTTCCTCTTCTCTAGTAGTGAAAGCCTGCCGATTGCTGTAGTCTTCTTCCTGATTCTAAATAAAAGTCATTCCTTTTACTCTAACCTTGAAAAATTCAGCTAATTAAGAGTTAGAGTGAAAAATGAAATCTCCAAATAATTACATAACAAACATTTAAATCTTAATCATTTAGAAAGTAATTTTTACTATGGAGATTTATTTTCTTCTTTCGCTGTTTTTTGTAAGCGAGCCTAATTCCAATTTGTATAACTTAACTGTTTGTATTTCACCTCTTTTATATTGCAGAAGAGCTCCTTGCATAATTTTTGAGTAAATTATTTAACCTCTGAGAACCATTAATAGCTATTATTATTATTCGTATTGCCATCCACTTAACATCCTGCAGGCAGTTGAAACGGTGCTCCCCCAGCATTCAGACAAGGCAAGACCAGTTAAAACACCAACAGCAAAAAGATTCACGTCTCCCTTTTGCAAATAAATATTGATTGCTGCTCTGTTGTGTTATTATTGCAGGTTGTGTCTCTGCCCCTCTTTTGGTTTGATGGTTGTTTCGAAGACAGCTACTAGCTCATTCTTTCTTTTCTCCACTTTCCTCCCATTCTCTCCAGTTCACAGAATGTTCTGGACACATGTCCAGAAGCTTTTAACTTTGCAGTGTTTTGGGGTGGTTGTTTTTAAAGGTGGTTTTTTTTTTCTTCAATCTGTAGCTGCACACTTATCATTGAATGTTATTGATTTAATTACTGTATCCTTAAGTTTAATTTGATGCTTATTCGTAGAAAAGATATCCCATGGTCCTAACAGAATGCGTATTTTATTAGATCTGACACAGCATCTGAATTTATAAACCTCTGTCAGTTATAACCATTTGTTATACAGGTTCTATTTATAAGCACAGCATTCCATTTAATCTAAGCATGCCTTATGCATCTTAGTTTGTCTTTTGTAGGGAAACTAGGAATGGTATATTATAGGTTCCATTGTTTTTTATTGCAGTAGATAATGAATCTGAACATTAGCTGTTCTTTAATATATTAATTTGCCTTATTCCTTTGTATAACTCCGTCTATATAGTTAGCACCTCTGCTTGGCTTTTTTCTATTTAGTAAGTTTTCTTTCCATCCTCTCTGCCCCACTGCATTGTTCCATGATGCACTCTCTAAGTGATTTGGCTTGGAACTGTTCTCTTCTTGCCTGCCTCCCTGCGCCTCAAATTCGAGCTTGTTTGGAGTCTCTTTTTCCAGAGGAGCTTGGCTAGTGATTGCTTATAAAGCCTTCTGTGGTTGGAAACCACATTTATGGGCACACCAGCCTCTGGACCTTGGGACTTGGTGCATCTTGGCTGTTATATACAAATGCCTCACTGACTCCCTGGACTTGCTGCCCCTTTTCTCTCAAGCTGCATTGTTTCTTGCAGAGTTTTCTGCACTTCCCTGGCAACCCTGTAGCGGCCAGATACTGTGAAATAGCATGGCTGTACACTGGGCTGAGTATTCAGTGGCCAGGATACTAAATTTATAGCTCAAAAACTTACCTAAACTGTGAGCAACAACTTTCCACCTCTTGAGATACTGACTTCTTTCCTTAGTGCTAAGAGACATAGTGACTTTAATAGCACAGACCTGGGAAGTATTTCCTTATTGTTACTCAGTTCCTTTCATTTAGGAATTTTCTATGGAAATTGAAATCACAGGTTCTTTTAGGATTTTGTTGGTAATTGCTGTCAGGGCGCCCTTTTTTCCTGCTTTGTAATGCCTTCTGAGTTACAGAGCAGAGCTCACTGGGCCTTACTGTTCCTTCACCTGCTGCAGTGCTATGGAGGAACGGATCACGAGGCTTTCCCCTGGTACCTACAGGTGGGGCCGAGAGAGGGGCCAGGTCATCTGCCATGAGGAGCGTCACAGAGAAACGGCACAGGTGACCTGTGTATTCAGGGACCTGCTCAGGCAGGCTAGGGAACCAGGTTAGGGTGTCCTTCAAACAGACTTGCGGTTCGGTTCCTTGTGAGTGAGAGTGCGCACAAGTGTTGGTAAAAGCCTGTAGTCGTTGTCTACTAGCCTTTAAAACTATTTTGATAGGATTTCTCTGTCGTTTCTGCCTATATTATTAGTATGTCCTAAACAGTGACTTTAAAAGCACAGAAATAGAATTCCTTCCTGGGGAAGGAGGAGAGGGTTATTGCTACTGTTTTGGTGTCATGGGTTGACCTTGACTCCTAACAGGTATATGTTAACAGAGTGAAACCCTAGGACTGAACATCCCATAGACTTCCCATGAGAACTGCCAAAAGAACAAACAGATATGTCTTGGAGAAGGTGTGAACAGAGTGCTGCTTGGAGAGACAATTCTTGAAGAAAGACATCATGCTTGGAAAGGTGGAGGGACAGTGAAAGAGAGGAAGACCCTTAACTAGATGGATTGACACAATGACTGCAGCAATGGGCTTGAGTGTATCAGAGATTGTGAGGATGGCACAGGATGGGATAGGGTTCAGATCTGCTATGAGTCGTACTTGACTGGATTGAACCTGTCAAAAAGAGTGACTGTGCTGCCTTGAACTGTGGACTTGCTGGGCTCTCAGGTGTGGCTGATGAAGTGATTATTTGGATGAGATTGCTCCCTCACCATGGCGCCCTCCCTCACTTAATGCTCAATCAACTCATAGAAGACCCTCCATTGAGTTTCTGAGGCAGGAAATGAATCACATGGGAGGAGAAAGCCCTTCTTTTTTCCTTAGAAGCCACTGGGGGATTTGAACCAGTGAGCTGGAGTGGCTCAGCCTCTGAGTGAGGAGAGCATTTCTCAGTGTGCCGGCAGAGCTCTTACAAGGCGGCACTTTAAAAAAACAAGACATTGGTTGAGGTACTCTGACAAGTTAGGAGATTGGCATGTTCCTGCACTGTGCCTGTCACCGTGGCATAGTTTTTATTTGTTAATAGGTAATGTTTCTTTATGTGCTTTCTGTGAAGCATCTGTTCTCAAATTCCAGCACACTGAGGTCCCACCATGACACTGCACCTCAGCTGTCCTCAGTGTTGGCCTGTTGGCGTAGAGACAGAAGGCGTTCTGCTTTTGTGATACAACCAAGGATATGCAAGTGTTTGTACAGTGTCGCTTCCCAGCCAGAGGGTCTGTCAGCAGCCAGGAAGGTGCTCATTCCTGGTTTCGTTTGAACCTTGGCTGCGTGTGTGAGCATGTGTGTGTTTGTCTGTTGGCTTGGGAGGTGAGACAGTTGAGACTAAATGAAGAAAATATTATCTCATGAATCAGGAAACAATTTCATTTTGGATTTTATTTTCTACTATCTGTTTCATGAGAGTCAGATGGGACAGTCTGTGTCTGTAAAGGTTTTCAGCCCGGGCGCTACATGGGCAGCGCTGCCCTGTCGTTCAGGCTCGTTCCAAGTCAGAAGAGAGTGGCAGTGCAGTGGTGGGGTTTGGTTTGGTGACTAATAGTGAGGATATATGCTGTCGCTTCATTGTTTAGGAATCTTCCTTGTTTTCTCGGGCATTCTCTTAAGCCCAAATAACCTCGCAAATGCAGAGCTACTGACAACTTTTTGTTTGGCTGGAATAAAGAGATGAATGTTCTTGACAGTTCCACCTGTTTTTGTAACAAAGACTCTTAATTTTTAAAAATAAATTTATCTGTCAAGCATTTCTTTCTGTGGAGAAGGAGTCAAGGTCCAAGGTCTCCACTCTCTTCTTTTCTCCCCCTAAAAAAACAAACAAAAAAACAACAAAACTTTGGCAGCAAGTTTATGGTGGCTGGCAACTTGCTGCAGTTTACCAACAACAGAAAATTCACCGTTGCTTTGTTTTAACATCTGTTACTAAAAGCACGGGAAGCGTTTCTTTGTCTCACTTTGGTACTTCCTGCAGGCTTTGTGTGAGAGCTTTGTACCCTTTCCTCCTTCCTTTGTGGACCCTTGACCTTTTGGAAGTTATTATACTCATGACTTGCCGTTACTTCCATGAACTCACTTTTTGTCAGTGACCATGACTGTGGTCTTAAAAATGCATCCTCTTGTACACCCAGTTTATCGCAGCTTTGTTCACAGTAACAAGGAGTTGGAAACAACCTAAGTGCCCATCAGCAAACGAATGGATAGAGAAGCTGTGGTATATTCACACAGTGGAATACTATGCTGCATTGAAAGACAAGGAACTCATGCAATATTATTCAAAATGGGTGACTCTGGAGGACATTATGCTGAGTGAAGTATCTCAGTCACAAAAGGACAAACACTGCATGGTGCCTCTGTTGAAAAACAGGACTGACCTTGGGGTTGGGGAGAGACTGAGAAAGATGGGTTCAATAATGTATACTGCATTGAAACAGATGAGGGAGAAAACTGTTTAAAAGGGATATGTGATTAGGTATTTTGGCCATGACAGGAGTCTAGAGCAAAGGCTTCATGGTGGAGTAGACCTGGGGGAGGGTTTATAAATCAATGAAAGAATTTTTCTTTTACTTTTCCAAGAGGGTAGTGTATGAGGGCGGAGGGTTGGGAGGGGAGAAAAGTGCAACAATGAATGAATGAAAATCCAGACTCTGTAGATTTTCATTGAAATTAATAATAAATTTAAATAAAACAACAACAACAAAACCCTTAGTAAACACACACACACACGCACTCTGCATCCTCACAGGTAAACAAAAATGTGGGCCTTTTCAGGCAGCCCATGCCCTGCCCTGAAAGGGAATGATGTGCCACAGCCTGGCTGTTCTGCTAGTGAGCTACCAGCATAGGTGAGTCTTGAAAGCATTATATTGTGTTAAAGGAGCCAGACACTAAAGGCCGTATTATGATTCCGTTTTTATAAACTCTCCAGCCTCGGCAAATCAGAGACAGGAAGCAGATCAGTGGTTACCAGGGGTGGACGAGGGGAAAATGAAGAGTCGCTGCCAAAAGGGGGCTGATGACAGTGTCCTCGAACTTGGTAATGGCAGTAGTTGCAAATGTGAAGATATTGAAAGCCATTATATCATGCCTTTAAAAAATGTTGAGTTTGACTTGAAATCATTCAATCTGTCTATCTATCTATCTGTCTGTCTATCTATCATCTATCTCTCCAGCACAACAGAAAAACACTCCATCTGTACCTCTTTGTGGCGTGGCTGCTGCCTGAGGCATAGGAGTGCGTGGTGCCTCCTTCCAGTTCCCAGGGAGATGAGAGTAGGGTGGAGGGAGCCGACAGGAAGTCTCCATAGTAACTGAAGCAGGTACCTGTTGCATAACTTGCTAATTCATGGAAAGTGCACATGGAGACTCCCTCTTCGGTTCTCCTAACTAATGAGAGTTTTCAGGGCCTGCTTGGCATGCTTCCTTGAGCCCAGTGTCTCTTGCAGTCCCCTCCTTGTGGAATATATTTCTATATTTCACATAAACGAGATCCTGGTTTGCTGCCTGAGAGTGGATCATGAGCCCTGTATTTCAAGGTTGTCTGGATGTGTAGACGTGGTTGCTGAGGAATGTGTCCTGTGCGGGTCAGTGGGTGTGGACACCAGGCAGCCTTATGTGTTGCAGTCTCTTCCTCGGATCATTCGCTGCTCTGACACGGGGCTCCACCACCACCTCATAGGGGTCCTCTGTCTGCGCCTTTATCTCTTTTTCCTTCTGGTCCAAAAGGAGACCCGGATCGGGTTGCCCAGGGGAGGCTGCTTGGTCTGTGGCAGTGGGAAGTTGAGGTGCTGTTTAGGGGTGCAAGGAGAAGAAGGGCAAGTTCTCCATTCTCTGAGGTGCTTGAAGATCAGCTGACTGTGCTTAGAAGACACTGTCTGAGTGAGCGAGTGGTTGGTTGGCAAAGGGCTGCTCTCCGTTCATCCACTCTTCCTCGCCCTGCAGAGAGGTGCAGCTAGGTATAGCCGACATTAACCAGTGGCATCAGCCTGTCAGTGATCAGCATGCCAAAATGCAATTCCTTGTTACGTAACAAGGAGAGAAAACATATGGCAGGCAGGTGGTGGTGGCAGCATCATTATCAGCTCACAGTGAGATTGGCAGTTCATTTGCAGATAGTGATGCCCACCTGCCATGGCAACAGTGCATCCCTGGGCACCCGGAAGCGTGCATGGCCGTGTCCTTCGCACAGTGCTTGGCCCGCCATGCAGAAGCCTGACTGGGTGGCAGAGCACTCCTGAGTGGTCATCCTGGACTCGGCCTGGGAACCCCAGTAATGGAATAGGTGCCCCACATTGAAGATGCCACTTTTCAGCAGACGTGTGTGTGTGCGCGCGCGCGTGCGTGCACGTGCACGTACGTGCACACGCACATACACAGTTTTTAGAAAAGTAAATGTTACCTGTATACATTGTATCCCAGCTAACCATGGATAAATTTTTCTTGAAACATATCTCATTTTTTCTGCTTCCAAACTTAATATAATTTTAGGCGCCGTAGAAAGATAAGGTGTGCAAAGTTGTTGCTTTCCTATAATTGCTCCCTACCAGTTGAGCCCTTCCAGCCTGCAGATTCTTTTTTCTGCATGTGTTCGTGGCTTTTGTCCCCGAATAGGATTATTTTCTATATGTTATTATGTATCTTGCTTTTTTTATTTGAACATCTTTCCACAGCAGAATGTATAGATCTCCTTCTTTATTTTAAACAGCTGCATCATCTTTATTGAGAAGTCCCAGTATTACTGGTGAAAAAAAAAAAAGACTTTCTGTCTGCCAGCTTGGCTTTCAAGGTCTAGTTCAAGAGTGAGAGCACAACTTGTAATTATGCATTTATGTTAAACTACCATGACTGCAGAGGACAGGATGTGGGTGCATATGTATCTATTTCTATAGACTAATTCTTTGATGTGGAGTTGTCGGGTCAGAGGGTACCCACATATTAAATGTTAGTAAAATTGCCAGCTTGACCTCCAAAGATATACCAATTTAGGTTCCTGCCAACAATGAGAAACACCACTTAGGGAAGCACATGAAAGTGAAGGTTTATTAGACAAAACCGTGGACAGCAGTGATTAAATTCAGCAAGCAGAGTGCTAGAGAGAGGTGGGGAAAATGATGGTGGGGAGCCCTGGAAATTTCCCACAAGTGTAAATCTGCCGGTGACAGGCTTTGAAGAAAGATCTGTTTAAAAGGAATGTATGACTAGGCATTATATGTATGGCAACAGCCCAGAATAAGAGGTACATTGCAAAGAGGACTGAGGGGCAGTTGGGTGAGGGAGGTCATTGTGCAACAATGAAATGAATATTTAAAAATCAAAAAAGGTCAACTGGGGGTGAGGGGAGGAAGGGAGAGTGGATATAAACATACAACAACAAATGAGTAAATATCTAACTTTACTGTAAACTGTTGTTAAAATCCAAATGAAAATAAAAATTTTATTTTAAAAAGTCCAAAGAAACCCAAAACAACCCCCCCCCCAACAAAAGACAGGGTCTTCTCCTAGAAAGGCTGTACCTGATCCCCGAACCCACTGTCAGTGAATCAGTTCCTGCCCATAAAGCTTTGACCGGCTAACAGCTTGAGAGGCTAACATCTTTATGGAGAGGAGATTGCTCACCCTCTCCAGCGTTATGCCATTATGTCTCTAGCACAGAAAACTTTGATTTGTCAATGTTATAGGACGGTGATGAGCTGGGATTGAATGTGAGGGCATGCTCATTGCCTTCAAGTTGATTACATCTTGTGGGGGCCCTGGAGACGTCCAGTAGAACTGCACTCCACCGGGTTTCAGGGCTGTGTCGTCTCGGAAACAGATTGTCAGTCCTTCATTTCAAGCTGTTTGTGACTGGGTTGTTAGTCAACCTTCTTAACTGTTTGTAGCACTCAGGGTTTTCTCACTTTCCTTCTAAACTCTCAAGAAGTGGGTTTAGAAGGTACATTTATGGTAGCTAGACACAAAACTTGCTCGGGAGAGAGTCAGCCCTTCATGTTATAAAGCAGGAATCAAGGTACTTTGTATCCTGACCGAGGAAGACTGACCTGTCCTTTGTGCTATGCAGATCTGCTCTTGTTTTATTTATGGGTTATCGAACATGACTTCTAATTATTGTTGCCTTTGCCGAGCCATCTGTTTGCCTGGGAATGTGATGGGAGTGTCCTGTTGCAGGAACCAAGAAAATGAAGGCTTGCCCAGCTATCGGGTGAGGAGGGTCGCCTCGCTCCTCCTCAGCCCCTGCTGCTGGGTTGTTGGGTGTGGGGGGAACAGTCTGAGAAAGTTCCGTTGGAACACCAGGGCAAGCTTACTTTGTGAATTGAGAGAACAGAGATGGTGTTTGCCCTCAGCCTACAGTCACATGCTAGTCACGTAGTTTCCTTGCACTGCTGTGTGGTGGAGTGTGTGTGCACCTGTGCTGCTCAGTGAAATGTAAACTAGGAGGCCTGGGTTTGGAGGTGGACACAGGTGGGATGCAGGGTGGTCTTTGTTCAGCGCCTATGTGGGGTTTTGGACATTGATCACCACTCTGCATACTATGTCTTTGATCAAGGAACTTTGTCTTATTTGGTGGGCTACTGTTCTATATGGGATAGAGGGTGTGTGTACTTGTCTAAAGAGAAAGAGGCCTTAGGATAGTATTAGCACGCGGCTTTCTTGGACTCTTAGCAACGCGAGTGAGAAATCTGGTTGTAGCACTGTGAATGCAGTCTCCTTGGCCAGTTTCTCTTGGTGCCATTGGCAGCCGTGTGTTTTTCATGGTAATTCCCCTCCGAGCTCATGTTAGATTTCTCTCAGGTCAGTTCTGCATTCTGACCGTGGCCATTAGCTAACCTACCAGAACAGAATGACTTCTGATGTCAGCACCCAGTGTTCCGTTGACACGGCCGCTCTGTGAACTGTGGTCATGGTCAAGTGGCCTTTTCCCGGGGTTCTGCTCCAACACTGTCCCTGACTTCTTGAGCGCTGGAAATGGATTGGAACTCTTAGCAGGATGAGCACCTCGTACTAGCTGTCATTCGACATTTTGGGGTGTGGAGACTCTCCTTTCATAGGCTGTGGGTGTTTGTAGGGAAAACACAACGTCACTTTGTCCATCCAAGTACAGAGTCTGCTCCTCCTTTACCACACTTCTTAGAGGTCACGGGCAAATTCCTTCTTCGTCTCGCTTCCCATCTCGGTTCCATTACTGCTGTTACTTTGAAGCCTGGTTGACATTGTGTGCCAGCCCCACAAAGGCACGGGGATCTCCATGCATTTGTGTGGCTGTGTGACTGGAACTCCTCCAGGGATAGTTCTTGACGAAGTGATTTAATTTCCTCTGACTGCTCTGACCTTGGAAATTCTGGACAGAGCTGACTGTGATTGACACTTGTATAGAGGAGAAAACGGAGCCACACTGAGCATCCGGCCTCTCAAGGAAGGCAGGGAGACATAGCTCTACGGAGACGTGGGAAGGGGCTTCTGGGGACACAGGGACGATTGCCGGTGGTGCCTCTTGGGCGTTCCTTCTTGGGGGCAGACAGTGTGGGATTAGAATCTGTATGGGGGTATGTAATTAATGGGCTAATGAAGAAGATAAGGACTAGGGCATTAGCACACACGCAGGCTCCGCCTTTTCGATACACGTGCAGGTGCACCAAGAGCTTTGTGAGAGTGCTGGCGGAGGAGAGTTTCTTTTCAGTTATCTCTCCCTCCCCCCAGATCACTACAAGGTTGATAGAGAATGTTTTCCATGGTCAGAACTGTCTTTCTCTAATGATTTTTCCCATTTGCTTATATTTTACCTGCACGTGTAAACTGTGTGATGGGTTTTTAAACCATTTTAATATTAGCTTTGTGGAAAGCTTGCCGTTGCCACTTCTGGAAGTCTTGGCGAGGCAGCAGTGGCCCCAATAAGCAGCATTGTCACGTGCGTGTGTCCTCACTCCTGTGCGCGCTTCCAATTAAATATTTACCAGACTGAATGTTTATCGAGAGTGGTGATGTCCACTTAAACAAATGCCTGATGTCGCATGGACACTCTGAGCATCTCCGCAGGATGTTAAGATGGATGTTACCTCTCCCCTCAAGGCAGATAAAAGCACCTGCCTTTCCAGCAGGAAATAGGGACCAAATGGTCCATCGTGTCAGAAATGCGTCAGATAATGTAAGCTAACCCCTTGGCAGTGCTCAGAAAGGCTTATTACGTTTAGGTTCCATTGAGGAAAAGGAAATGCACTCAGAATAGTTCTGACTGTGTGGGCGGAGTGGGAAGGGCGATTGGGGATGAGAGAGAAAAGCATAAATACACGAGAATAAACAACCACCAGCCTTAGCACCTAATTATAGTGATTTGGAAGGCAGTGTTTCAGGAACCATCGTGACTGGGCTGGAGAGGTAGGAAGGAGCACTGGCTATGTCTCTTTATCTTAGCAGTGTTGTGGAGGTAACAGAGTACATAATTGTTTGTGGACCTATCTGTAAAAGTGGCTTTAGTTTAAAATGTCTCAAGACACAAAGATACCCCAGCGGAGCATAGAAACTCCAGCTTTGGATTGTGGTTTACAAACAGTTTACATCTACCAATTACTCATTTGCTTTCTAATAATATCAGTACTTAGTCATGAACTACAAAAGCAGATTTTTTTTAAACGGGTGTCCAGTCACCTAGTCATTATCCAAAATAAATAAAGTTTAAGCACTAAGGTAAAGAATTCCATAATTATACGTGTAAATCAAGAATTAATGAAATCAACACCCCTGTAACAGCAGTCAAGAAGTCAAAAGATGTGGAAAAATCTGTAAAGGACCTCTTCAGATTGCAGTGAATGTTCATTTAAAGATAAGTTGTACCTGATCCAAGCCATGCTCTTCTCACTTGCTTCCTGTGCATTTGAAAGTTGGACCATGAATAAGGATGACAGAGAGAGAATGAGTGCTTTTGAATCATGGTGTTGGAGAAGAGCACTGAACATCCTTTGCACTGCCAAAAAGAGTAAACAAGTCTTTCTTGGAAGAAGTGCAACCTGGTGCTCCTTAGAGACAAGACAACCTCGTCTTACATGGACGTGTTGCCAGGAGAGGCCAGTCCTTAGAAAAAGACATCACATGGGGAAAAATGGAGGGTCTGAGAACAAGACGACCATCAGCAAGGTGGATTTAGTGACCCTCAGACCTAGTGACTCTCACAATGGACTTGAGCATATCAGAGATGGTGAGCATGGCACAGAGTAGGACACACTTCAGATCTGTTGTTCATAGGGTCACTGTGAGTTGAAGTCCACTTGATGGTGTCTAACAAGGAGCATTGGATTTGTGTTAGCCCCTGAAAGGATCTTCATTTATTGATCTAGTTTTTTTT
>NW_006399931.1:1445666-1576107 GCF_000299155.1 Elephantulus edwardii | reverse complement strand
TTAAAAAAAAAATACATTTGACAGAGGTATAGGTTATAGAGATTATTTTTTCTCTTTTTACACCTTTAATTCTCAAACACAAAAATTATTCTTTGGAACAGAGAAAGCATTTAAGTTATCGTTGTTGCTGTTGTTATGTGCCATAGAGTCACAACTGACTTACAGCTGACCAGCAGATTTTCAGTCAGTAAATTTCACAGGAGGAGATTTCCCGTTCTTTCTCCTGCAGAGTAACCAGAGGATTCAAACTGAGTCTTTGGGTTTATCAGCACAGCTTGTTACTTTGAGGCCACCAGAGCTCCCCTAGTAATTCTGGTCAGATAGCTTCTGACTGATGATGGCCCATGTATCAGAGGACCACTGTGCTCCATAGGGTTGTGATGGCTTTTTTCTCCAAGTGGCTTGCCAGACCTTTCTTGCAAGGAGCCGTTGGTGGGTTGGTATCTCTACCCCTTCTATTAGCAGCCCCGAGTGTGAACGCTTTGTACTCAGGGACTCATCTTCTGATCTAGCTGAGTACTTAATCTTCAAAAAGAAAATAGTTAAAATTATTTTTACTATAGACCAGTGGTTTTTTAATATCATATTTTTGGTAAACTGCATCTACCATCATTTATAAAATACAAGAAGAGTTCATAGGGGGAAGAAAAGATAGAGGTTTAGAACCATATGAGATTCTAATTGAAGAAGGAGGTTAAGACCCACCATACCTGAACAGGTAGTCTGGACTCACACACACAGCATGGTGGCAGCTGTTAATGTGGGCTACCTGAAATGTGCCTGGTCCAAAGGAGACGTGCTATGAGTGTCAGATATACACGGTGTCAAGGACTTCGTGTGTGTGTGTGAAAGAATGTACATGGCAGTTTTACTCACAGTAGCCTAAAATTGTAATGAAACCAAATATTCATCAACAAAAGAATGGATAAATAAGTTCTGTCTCAATGGAATACTTTATGGCAAAAAAGAACAACCTACCGACAACATATATCAATGTGAATACATTTTATGGGCGTTGTTGTTGTTGTTATGTGCCGTCGAGTCGCTTGCGACTCATAGCGACCCTATGTACAACAGTCCTAAACTCTGCTCTGTCCTGTGCCAGTCGCACTGTCTCTGACACTCCCATCCCAATTATCCCAGTCCCTGAATCAATCCACCTCATAGAGGGCCTTCCTCTCCTGCGCTGTCCCTCCACCCTCCCAAGCATGATGTCCTTCTCCAAGGACCGGTCTCTCCTCACAACATGTCCAAAGTATGTTAGACGGAGCCTCAGAATCCTTGCCTCCAAGGAGCCATCTGGTTTAACCCTTTCCAGGACAAATCTGTTTGTTTTCTTAGCAGTCCATGGTATTCTCAATACTCTACTCCAGCACCACAGCTCAAAGGCATCAATTCTCCTGCTATCCCTCTTGGTCATTGGCCAACTCTGATGCATAACAAGTGATGGTGAAGACCATGGTCTGTATCAGACGCACCTTAGTCTCCTGAGAGACACCTTTGCTCTTCAGCACTTTGGAGAGGTCCCTAACAGCCGACTTTCCCATGGCAATGCGCCTTTTAATTTCCTGGCTGCTGGTGCCAAGACTGTTGACTGTGGAGCCAAGCAAACTAAAGCTGTGTACAATCTCAAACTCTTCACCATCCATCCTGATGCTGCCAATTGGTCCAGTGGTGAGAATCTTTGTCTTCTTAACATTGAGCATTATTATGGGCATTATGTTAAGTAAAAGAAATCTGAGGCAAAGGACTGTCTGGGTCTTTTGTTAAGAAGTTTTAGACAGTAAAGAATCGTCTGTGTTTGAAATAAACAAATCAGATAGCTAATTTCTCCTGAGACCAAAGACCATAGAGACCCTTTCTGGGCATTTGTATGCACTCCTGGCCTTAATAGAAGGGTGTTTTACACGGGTAATATTTGTCGAAACTCAGATAAAATTGTACCTCAGATTTGTATATTTCATAGCATGTGAACTCAAAAAAAAGTCAACTATTGAAAGATCATATTTAAATATCTTATTTTTTAGATGTTGTCAGGACAGGGCTATCCAACTCATAATGATCCCCAGACCACAGAATGAGGCATGGCCTGGCTCCCTGCCTTCCTCCAGGTTGTTGTGTTTGAGCCCAGTGGTGAAGACACTGTCATTATACCCACTTAGGTCTTTCTCTCCTGGCCTGTACTTTACCAAACTTGAAGTCCTTCTTCAGGAACTGGCCCTCTGGATAACATGTCCATGGCGTGTGAGATAAAACCATGGCATCCTGGTTTCTGTGAAGTTGTGGATGCATATCCTCCACGACAGCTTTGGATTTCTGACAGTCCATCATGTATTCAGTATTCTTCAATATCATAATTCAGGGGCATGAGTTCTCCTTCTTCTCCTGCTTCTGTGTGTGTATGAGACAATTGAAATGGTTTGGATCACGTACACGTTAGTTCTCATGGTGGCATCTTTGCTATTTTATTATTTATTTCTTAATAGCTTTTTTTTTTAAAAAAATGTGGTTTTAGTGAAAGTTTACAGATAGGAAATAGAAATACAGTTTGACTAAGCTATTCAGAGCTATTGTACATAGGGTCAGTCGACGTGAAGGTGAGTAACAACAAAACATGCCACTGCTCGGATGATACCCTAAAGAAACCAGAGCCATGATGCAGACAGACGTATGCACACCCATGTTAATTGCAGCATTATTCACAGTAGTGAAGAGATCAAGGACCCCGAGTGCCTGTCAACAAACAAGTGGATAGTTGTACATCTACACAACGGAATATTATGCGGCACTTATAAATTTATAAAATACTGTACAACACAGATGAGTCTGGAAGATACTACTGAATGAGATATCTCAATCGCAGAAGGACAAATACTGCATAGGACCACTTTTATAAAAGTAGGAGTGACACAGGCAAGTGGAGAATAGAGAAAGTATGGATAGATAAGGAACATTGCTCCTCTTTGCTGAGTCGGAATCAACTCACTGTCGCTGATCTGTCTGCTCCTGTGTGTCATCTCCTTTCTGCTAGTGCGGCCCGTCCAGAGCTCTCGAACCACTCTACACCTGAACCTCTGCATCTGCCTCTTTGTGGATTCCGCTATCTTCCTGGCTGGCATCTCCAAGGGGCCCAGATCAGCGACAGTGACAGCCCCACCTTGGTGATCAAGGCCAGGAGCTTTGATTCCTGGGAATAAGATGAGAGGGGCAGTATTTCACAGGCGCCCTCAGGCCTTTAACCTCCCTTCAACCAGCCTGGCCCCAGTTCGGGACCCTGATCAGGCCACTGTCTTCCCTCTCCACACCACCCCTTTTACTAGCCATCAACATCTAAATAAGCCCTTCCCTCTGTGTCTCATTAGAAATAAACCCTGAGATGTCCCAGTTTGCTGCTGCCTACTGTCCACCTGACAGCCATATTCCCACATCCCTCTTCTGACTCTGGGGCAAGTCCACTTCTCTGCCCTCCTCCACCTGGCTATGCCTACCACGCAGTCACCCATAGCTTCCACACCTCTACACTTGTGGGGGTTGGAGGTGGTTGGCCTGGATGCTAGCCTGTCTGCTCTGCCTGGCCAGCCCCTTACCCACCCTGGTCTGGCTCTTGGCTCCTCACACCCAACCATATATGTATTGAATGGTGTAGGGGGGCACTGGAGAGCACTAGCTGGAGCTGAACACTGCACTGCCAGGCTGCCCAGTTCAATTACTGGATCCCAGGGCACCAGTGGCTCCCAGGTAGAAAGAACCTGCAGTCTGCTCTGGTGAAAATGACAGCTTGGGCCTGAGGACTCACTGGGTAGGCGAAGGAGGAAGTGACGTTGGACTCAAGTTTCTCCGTGTTCTTGTTGCTCAGGAACACGGAATTGATGGCCTAGAGGACTGTGAGGCGGGACCCATTCACACACAGCTTAGGGGTCTCCTTCAGCTGAGCCGTGTCCGGAGGCTCCAGGTCCAAGGAGGCGCCGTCCAGCAGCTGCTGCATTTTCTGCCTAGAAAGCAGGCCCACCACGGTGGGGCCTGGGGGACAGACAGACTCACTGGCCCCTGCTGCTCCCTCCGGCCTCCCACCTTTTCCCCTCCCTCCTATGCACTGAATTCAGGTGCTGCCAATCCCACTCAGATGCCTGGAGGCCCACCCGGGGGTCTAGTGCCCAAAAGGTGCCCTCGCCCCAGACGCCACCTTCTTTCCCAAACCTCCCCATCGCGACCCCTGCCATTACCCGAGTCCTCCCCGACTTGAGCCACCACTGCCCAGCTGAGCCGCATGCGTGCGTGGCTCTGGCCCACAGTGACATCTGCGTCTACGTTTTTCTTCTCCTGGATCATCAAGGACAGCTCTGCGGGGAGAGGTTCTGTGACTGGGGTGCTGGGGGTCGCAGGGGACGTGGGGCTGAGTTGGGGCACGACGAGGCTTCACCTGTGTTCCCAGGAGAGTGGTAGGTGAAGCTGGTTCCGGGCATGGCCTGGGCCAGGGTTCTCAGGGCTCCTTCGAGGTCCATGAGCAGCTGGGTGGCGATGTGATGCTGGGTTGGCAGATCAAGGGCACTCAGGTCCCCGAGGTCCCCCAGCAGCTCATCCAAGAATGTAATGAAGGAAGAAAATGTGTATCAGTGAATGGAAGACTTAGTGTCATGTAAAGAAAAAATAAAATCTCATTACCTTTCTCATATTCAGGAGGTCTGGTGGTACATCCCGGGGGGAGTTGCGCTGCTGACTCAAAGGTCATTCCTGGGTGGTTTGTACGCACCAGCTGCTCAGCGGGATTAGGTGGGCAGTCACCGCCCGTGCTGTTCAGAGCCTCTTATACTCGCTGGAGGGTCAGCTGTAAGTCTGCAAGGGCTTGATGCCATTGAGCGAATGAGTTCCTTTTCTTTCTTATTTGGTTTTGAGCACTCTGTGGTCAGAACCAACTCACCTGACCCTCCAGCAGGTTTTTAGAGTCAGTCTCTCACAGAGTTGCTGGTGAATTCAAACCACATACCTTTGGGTTGACAGAATAACTCCTTGCCAATAAGTTCTCTTTCTTTTATTAGTTTTATCTTAAAAATTATAATGCTTGGGCTATCTTGAGTTTAAATGAGTAAACTTTTTTTTTTTAAACAAACTATTGGCGCAGGATAGAGAAGGGTTTAGGGCTGTTGTGTATAGGGTCGCTATGAGTCGGAAACGACTCGACGGCACATAACAACAACAACAACATCGTTTAAGGCAGTTTCACCTGTTTCTACTTTTTCATTGTTCTTTCTAGAAAACGTACGCAACCATACATGGCTGTCCTTTGTGGGCTCATTGTGTTGCTTTTAGAGAGAGCTGGTCTGGTAGGAGCAATGTGACATCCTCCATGGAGGCTGGTATCTGCATCAGCCGAGGCCTCAGCTGGAAGGTCAGCAGAGAGCTGCCTGAGAGGCTGGGCCTGCAGGCGCCTCAGAAAGTTATCTTCAGGCTTGGCCAGTCCCAGGATGAATGAGTGATTGACTGGTGTTTAGAAATTAATATATATGTGTATATGTACTTCTCTTAACATTTTTAGAATCATTTCAAAAGATGCTTTATGTGAAAGTGGGGGGGAAAAGAGGGAAAATAAGAAAGAAAAAAGTGAAGATTGCTCAATTTCTTATTGAAGAGGATTAAATGGAAACTTGCCTCTCTGATGTTCATTGTCTTCTCAATTTGTTAAGACGAGACATTTCCTGCCCCAAATATTTATAATTAACCTGTTAATTGATATGGTTCACAGCACTCATTTTTATTTATTGTTGGTAAATAAAATATCCAATAACTGGTACACGTGCATTAACCTGGAAAAATGAATCTGGAAAAAGGTCTAAATAAATACTTAATAGTGTGTCATTCTTTAAAATCAGCCGCCTTCAAGTTGGGATGAATATGTATGAAGAACATAGTTTTGTTTGCTGTGGCTCCTTAAGGAACAAGTCTATTTAATTGTGTCTTTGTGCCTAATGGTTTCAGTAGCCTGATGATTATAAATCTACATGTCTATTTAAGTATATGTGCCTAGATGTGTGTGTATATTACAGATTTATTTTACAGCTTTTGTTTATTGCTGGGCATTGCTCTTAAGAAAATCAGTACATGTTTATCTAAAAATAACTCACTTGTGTAGAGTTTACTATGAGTCAGGCTGTGCTCTGAACGCCTTATGTACACCAGTGTGTTTCTGCTTCAGAACAGCTCTTGGAGGGAGATACAGCTAGCATGTTAAACGGAAGCCCAGAAATATTAGGTCACTCATCCAGGTTCACTGAGCTTACCTGCAGACCCCCTGTGACCCACACCCTGCAGCCAGGCCACCCCACACTCCACGTTCTTCCTGAGTGGCTGTGTTGTATTGTGTCTCCAGACTATATTAATCAGACTTTTGCTGGATGAATTTGTCTTTTCTGGATCTAAGATTCCTCCAGATAGGCCCTGACAGTCTAGAAATTTTGTCGTAGAGTGAGGCATCGTACAAGAGCTTATTTGGAAGGACGGGGAAATGTCCCCAGCTCTTGTGGACTTATTCCAGCTGTTTTTGATTGGCTTTGCAGAATAGGAGTGGTCTTATATGGTGATTATGCAGAAGAGCCTGAGTTAACAGTTGTACTTATGTGCTGCGGCCTTAGGGTGTGATGTCAGCCTTCCTCTCTGCCTCTCCTGTTTGGCACAGGTACTTCACGTTTCTGTATTGCACCATCACTAGCTGCATCATAAAGCCTGTGAGGCATCTTTCATAGTTCGATGCTTTCCTAGTTGCCGGAAGAATCTTTACAATTCCTTAGGTGTGGCCCAGAGCATCCATTATTCCATCGTGCCAGACTGCCTCTGGGCTTTGTTAGCGATGGAAGTGTCTAATTTTTTAGTTCTCATCTTCATTTCTCTGAAGTTTTCCTGAGATTGCTTTCAAGGAAAACTCCTTACACTAATGGACCAAGGGTGAATCAGATAAGCTGCAGCCTTATCTTTGAGATATAAATAATTTAATGTTTGTAAATTACTTCCTAAATCTGAGGATGGCTTTCATTAAAGCAGTTCTCTTTTACAGCTTTATCTCACTGCTAAATACTGGCCCTTTCTTCCCTTCCCCCAAAACACCCCCATACAGTTCAAATATATTTTTGTAGGATAAAACAGCAGAATGGTCAGCAGCTTGACAAAGTGCTCATGGGGATGCCTAACCGCCTTGTTTCAAAGGTGGTGTTCAGACTTGACATCTCAGGAAAGGCTTTCTGATTTATATATTCACTCCCTCCAATGCCTCCTGCAGACCCTCCTGCTGGTTTGCAGACCCTGTGCCAGCTGTGTGCCAGTGAGTGGACTATGTGGCCTCGCCTCACATGGCTTTTACAGTCTGTGTGATGCAGTTTACTGTGGTCAAACTTAAAGTAGGAATTACAAAGATCTAAAGACTGGAGAGATCTTGTAATCCTACTGGGTAAGGAGTTGTGCTGCCGGCCTAAAGGCCGATGGTTTGAATCCACCAGCTGCTCCACAAGAAACAGATGGGCACTCTTCTCATGTCATTTACAGCCCCTGAAAACCTCCTGGAGGCTCAGCTGTGAGATGGTTGCAACTTGCTGGCTGGCAGTGAGTTAGAAGTTTTTGTTATTGTTGAGTTTGGTGGGGTTTGGTTTGTTGTGTTGTTTGCTTATTGTTGTTATAAAGAAACCACTGAGCAGACCAGTGATTAAGTGCTCATCTGCCTCCTGAAGGGCTGAGGACTCAGGGTCCCAGCCACCCTGTGGGAGGAAGGACCTGACTCAGGGGAAGGTTAGTCTAGGAAAGCTTGTGCGGTTCTCCTTTGGAGCACACTTCTCTGCCCTGGACGATTGCTGTGATTCAGAGTCACCTCTATGGCATACCGCTTCCACCACCAACATCACCGTCACCACCGTCACCACAGCCACTAACATTGCCACAGAAGAAACCCCTGGAGTTGCTGCTGGTTAAAATGTGAAAGAGGGCCACCAGCCACATCACTAGCAATACGAGCCCATCCCCAGATGCCTCAGAAGACAGGCCGGTCGGTTTGCTCCCGAAAGATCACAGCCTGGAAATCCCCATGAAGCCGTTGTGCTCTGGGCCTGTGGGATCATCACAAGTCACAGTCACTCACCCACAACTAACAACAAAGAGAATTCAAGAGCCCAGTGGCACAGGTCGAGCTCAGCGGCTCTTAGAAATGTAGTTAGAGCAAGACGCTGCCCTGGCGCACCAGTCTGCGTTCTCGTTTCCCAGATGAGGAAACTGAGGTGCAGAGGTGGCTCGTGTAGATGGGAGCTCCGTGTGGCCCGTAGCTGGGGTCCGGCCCTGGGTCAGCCGTGCAGCTTCTGTATCCAGCATGCATACACACGAGCTGCCCCGCACAACAAGAATACCCTTCTGTGGATATTAGACACCAAATCTGTCTTAAATCATCTCATGTGGCATTCCCCATGTGCTCGCCCACAAACACAGAAGTCAGGGTATCATTTACTCAGACGGAAACATCGCCAAGATGTGCTGTTGTTTTAATTGAAACTATTTAAACAGCGGCTCCTTTTCAAGTGATTGGCAGGTCAGAGATGAGTGTCTGAAGATGAAAACCCCCTGGGAGGGGAGCAGATAGCGGACACCGCAGTGGAGGGACGCAAATGCTAATTACACATTGACTCTAATTCCAGGGTTGTCATCACTGCCTGCAGGTGTGGATCTTGGCTGTGGGCTATTCTGAGGGCCTCATTTGGATTTGAGATTTTCTTTAATAATGTTGCTTCCACTCAGAGCTCTTTAATCTTATTTTCAGTTCTCTTTCTCTAGATACAGGAAAAATTTAATTGGCAAGTGAATATAGTTGTCGGTTCTCTTGGTTATTGGAAATGAGAGATTTCTTTCTCCCCATCGCACTGATTTCCTGAAAGACAGTTTGGGGACTGTCAGTCTTCTGGACTAAGAGATGCACAGGTGTCCACTCCCGATGCTTGTTTTGTGACACCTCTGCCCTGCCTTTCTTCATCTCCTCCTCCTCCTCCTTCACCACCACCACCACCACCACACCCTGAGCAGCCTTCTGGGTGAATTTACATCTCTTGGTTGAGGGAGAGTTGCTCCGAAGTGTGTCTGCAAAGATGAGCTGCCGTTCCACTCTGTCCTTGGGCTGAGGAGGAGGAGGAGGAGGCCCATTGACAGGTACAAAGTAACCCTCAGGTTCACTTAGTTCACTTTTCACTGGAGGTGATATTTCCCCGTTAATTAGAATCTAAAGTACTCAAGAGCAGCGGTGTCTCTCTGGAGACTAAGGTGCGCCTGATACAGGCCATGGTCTTTGCAATCACTTGTTATGCATCAGAGAGTTGGACACTGACTAGGGAGGATAGAAGGAGAATTGACGCCTTTGAGCTGTGGTGCTGAAGAAGAGTACTGAATGTATCATGGACTGCCAAGAAAACAAATAGATTCATCCTAGAGAGGGTTAAACCAGGCTGCTCCTTGGAGGCAAGGATTCTGGGGCTTCGCCTGACATACTTTGGACATGTTGTAAGGAGAGATAGGTCTTTGGAGAGGGACATCATGCTGGGCAGAGTGGAGGGACAGCGCAGGAGGGGAAGACCCTCTATGAGGTGGATTGATTCAGTGACTGGGGTACTCAGGATGGGTTTGTCAGAGGCAATGAGATTGGCACAGGATAGAGCAGGCTTTAGGGCTGTTGTACATAGGGTTGCTATGAGTCGCAAACGACTCAACGGCACATAACAACAACAACAATTAGAATTGAGGGCCTGGGCTTGCTAGACACCTCTTTCCTCATCTCCAGGTATTTATTGACTCCCTACCAGATGCCCCAGAACAGATCAGAGCCCGGGCACCTGCCCACTCTGAAAGTTGGCCTCTAGATGCACTCCATGATGTGACCACCTTTGAGTTTAGCTGCCTCTTCTGAAAGATTTGATGGTGGCTCTAGTAGATTTCCAGGGCTTCTTTCTGCTTCCAAGACTGGCAGTTAGTTGCATTGCCAGACATGGAATCGAGGCTCTCAAGAAATGGCTTATTGCATGGTCTTTCTTGGGGGCTTGAAGAATAAGGAGAGCACGTCCTTTCCCCCAGTCTTTATCATCCCTCCCAGCCTTACCTTGGCCCAAAATAACCGGCCAGGAAATAGAAAAACAAAGCTTTTTAGTGGCAAGTATTAGTGGTTGAGTCCTACTCATCCCCATCTGATGACATTTCTCACATTTACTTTGGAGCATGGGTGACCTGACAGCCCTACCATGTAGACATGACTTTAGGGTTATGTATTAGTTTCTTAGAGCTACTGTAACAAATATCACCAAGTAGAACAAATAAAAAGAATACAACAGGGTTACTCTGAAATCAACACATTGGTAGGGTCATGCTCTCTACACAGGGCTGGGTGAGAATCCCTCCTTGCCTTTTCTAACTTCTGATGGTTCTGTCAATTCTTAATATTGTTTGGTGTGTGGCCAGAGCCCCACTCTGCCTCTATCTAAACGTGGGTTTTATCTGTGTCTCTGCCAAAATTTCCCTCTTTAAATAAGGACATATTGAATTTAAGACAGCCTCCCCCCCCTTTGCCAAATTCCAGTCTGATTGCATATTGATATGATCACATCGCAAAGATTCTAGTTCCAGATAGTCCCTTTCACTGGTTTCTGAGTGGATGTAGGTTGTGGGTGATACTTTTCAACCCACTATAATGTCATATTCTTTCATATGTTGTTCTGTTATGACAGTCATTCTTAGCGAATGATTTCTCTTAACCTCATCCCAATTAGGGCTTTCTTTCTGTTACGAGTCCTTCTTGTTGCTTCTAAAACATGATTAGGTGCAATGTTCAAGTGAGTGATCTGACAGTTGGAATTTTGAGTCAGCTGTCCTTTTCCACATTTCCATATTAATTTATAAGAAGAGATTTTTGAGGAGCAGGCAGTTTGAAATTATTTTACTAGTACTCCCTGCCATTGGGGCTGAACTTTGCATCAGTGTTGCTTGCTGTCTCTAAGCTCATCAGTGGGAATGAAGGAGGGAAGGGAATTCTACACTCTTGCTCTTGAAGCTGCCCCATCAGATTTCCAAGGCTGTGAACTTTTATTTATTTTGTTTATTTCCTCTAGTTTATTTATGAAATTCAAATACATTGTTTTCAAGAACAAATTCTTTCCATTTTCATCAACCCCCTCCAACCAAAAAATTGTATAACCCTATGATTAATCCCGACACATCCTCATCCCTCTGCTTCAAACCTCTCCCATCCCTCTTGTATCCTTATAGTTATTCTACAATAATGATTTTATACAGTATTTATCCTTGTGGGACAGTTAGTTCACTCAGCATATATTGCTCTCCAGTCCCTCCCAAGTTAGGTAAACATTTACAGTCATTACTTCTGCATGCTGCATAGTATTCCATTGTGTGAATGTACCATAATTTCTCGAACCATTCGTTTGTGGTTGTACATTGGGGCTGTTTCCATGTTCTTATGATGGTGAATAATGCTACTATGAACAGTGGTTTACAAATCTTCATTTGTTCTAAGCCTGTAAATTTTTAAAGAAGCCATCCACCTCATCTTTTCCTTCAAAGCAGCTGGTAAATTCAAATCGCTGACCTTCGTCTAGTAGCTCAAGGCTGAGACATTCAATAAAAGTCAACACTGTTTGTTTGCTAATGGAGACATACCACACAGCTCACAGCTTGTACTTGCCTTGTAATACTATGTGAATTTGGCCCCACTTTGAGATGATGGAACGAACTCCTACTAGAAACAAATTCTTCATCACAGTTGCTGTTACTTGCTGCATGCGCAGCTTTCAAATAATTTAAAAGACTTGAACCTTCCACCAAAATCAGGCTAAAGAAGTACGTATTCCAATTTAACTACAAATCTGACTTTAAGTCACAATTAGGAATGCCTGTACCTGTTTCTTTCGTCATGTAGCCATGGTCAAGCACCCAGCTTTCTGTTAACAGTGGAGCATTTTAACCCCCACACCATCAGCACTCCTGATGTTTATCCAGCTGGTAGGTGTTTCAGAGACAATCAGATTGGCACAGGATAGAGCAGGGTTTGGAGCTGTTGTATATAGTGTCACTAAGTGGCAACAACATGCTTTACCTCCTTCCTACCAGACTCTCAGTGCCTTGAAGGGACAGATGAAATCCTAGTTGATGTTAGGTAAACATTAGTCTTTTTTCATGGTATCTGGGAAGGAGACTTGATTCTGTTTTGTCTTCCTTCGTCTTATCCTGGGACTGTGTCCTGGAGAAAGACTCAGTAGCGACTCTGAGTTTGGTTGTAGGAGGCCAGCAAAAGGGAAATGGCACTTGGCAGTTCACACCTTCAAGGCTCTTCCGGGTCTTTCTTATCTTTTATAAACTCGGTAACCCCCGTGTCTGTATGGTGTTGGGCCTCATTAGTTGTGATGCCTGTGTTGATGCTGACATTGGTGCCAGGCTTCTCGCGATGCCTCCTGGTGCATCTTCTTGCCTGTTGCTAACCGGGTCCCGAGGATGTAGACACAGCGTGGAATTCTAGACTATTGCTCTCTGGCGTCAGTTCATTTTGACGAACTGCTTTTCAAAAGATTGTGACCCAGAAGAAGTTAAAGAGCAGCTTTCCCCTGGTGCCGGGGACTCCTCCCTGCACGGGGTTGTACATCTTCCCTCTGCCCGGTCTCATTTCTCTGGGGCTTCAGATGCCAGGCTCATCATCTCTTCTCAAAAGCAGCTATTTTTCAACTATGACTTTTAAAACTCTTGCCCAGAAAAATCAAGCCGTGAGTTGGTCTTTTAAAATGGAATCAGTGTGTGGGGCCTGGCTCTAACTCCCTTGTCTCCATTTCCAGGTCAGCGTGACTGTGGACTACATCAGACCCGCCAGCCCAGCCACCGAGACCGTGCCTGCCTTCTCCGAGCGGACCTGCGCCACGGTCACCATCGGAGGAGTGTGAGTATTCCCGCTGACCGGGACCCTGTCCACCGGCTTGCCTGCCTTTGTCCTGACTCTCTGTCGTTTGCTCTTGTTCTCAGCACAGTGGTTCGTAATGGTTTATGTGCCCATCTAGCGCCTTCTAGATTTAAGGTCTCTGGTGGTTAGTGGTAAAGATTGGCGCTGCCACCCTACTGGCCCACGGTTCAGAATTCACCAGGTGCTTCTCCGGAGATAGATGGACAATCTCCTCTCGGGCAATATACAGTCTCTGAAAACCAGTGGAGAGTCAGCTGTGAGTCTTTTCCATCTGGTGGAACATGACAGGACAAGACATAACATGTTTTCTCTCATTAGCTATTTTCATTGTTACTATTTGATTTATTGGGCTCTCTGTACCTGGCCAATTTGTATAAGTTATTAGTCATATACATTATTACCAATGAATACGGGCATTTTTGAGTGTCAGTCAGGCCCTTAGGTAGTATCTAGGTTCTGTCTAATTTAGTTAGATTCTCTACGTGTTGACTTTTCAAGGTTCCTTTATAAACACACATCCCACCACCACCACCTCCCCAACCCTTTCCTATGCAGAGCTCATTGGATGTTTTCTTTGTAATGAGGTATGTGGTCACTAGGGGAGTGAGTCTTCCTCCTGTACCGTGCTGGCTGACTCCTGCTTATATTGCAAGGCAGCCTAGTTGATGAACAGAGTCTTTCAAGTGAGGTATCTGGTGGGGAAGGAGGAAGCCTGCTGGGCCGTGGTTCCACAATAAATATTAAAACAATCAGTCAGTCCCCAGTAGTGATTCTTACTCTGCATAATATATACCAGCATGGTAATTGTTTCCTTCTCTATTTAATGATCTTAAATGCTGTTTGTTACCAAACTGGTATTTTTCTTTTCTTCTACGAGGGCATAGTAGAGGGGAAGGAAAGAATAGGCTTCTTATCACAACAAGGATTGTCTTACTGGAAGTGAAATGAGGCCCATTACGAGTTACACCTCCAGCCACAACGTGCTGCCTCAGAAAACAATGAGGATCTTCCATCCATTTCCCACCAAACAGCCTCTTTCTCCTCGTTCTCGCTGTCCTCACGCTGTATGCGGAAGAAGTGGCCGTCTGCTTCTGTGAGGATCTACAGCCTTCAAGACCTTGTGGTGTCGATCTGTTCTCTCCTGAGTTAGCACCAGTACCAGCGGGTTTGGTTTCAGGGTTCCATCTCTGTGTTTCTTAGACCCTGTTAGTGGTCGCACAACAGACCTAGGTTTTATCCTTGTGTGACACAGAACCCACTGCCTTCACATTGATTCTGATTCATGGTGCTCCTCCATTGGACGTTCCAGACTAAACTGTAATCAAAGCAGAGTGCCCATCTTCTGCAGAGCTTCTGATGGATTCGAACTGCTTATCTTTTGTTTAACTGCCCAACATCACATAACCTACTATGCAGCCATGGCTCCTGGTCTTTGTTAAGTGGAGCGCTAGTATTGCTGTTTCTCTCTACCATAACCTTAACACTGTTGCAGAGTCAGATTGCATGAGAGGCAGGTTCTAGAAAATCATGTAATAAGTTTTAAATAGGAAAAGCCAGGGACATCTTTTAGCCACTCCTTTAGCTGTGTGTCTTCCAGTAATGAGGTTTTACCAATTTATAGTATCTGTTTAGAAGCCAGTCCACACTTCTCCACTGTGGATAGCTGAGATGTGCATTAGAAATTGCGTTGTCACAGACAGGGAGTGGCCAGCGGGTAAGGGCTCCTGGCAGCTGGTTGCTGGCAAAAGGACAGCACGACTGTAAGAATGCACGTCTGGAGTTTTGGCAGATGGCCTTTGCTATTGTTTACCTAACAGTCAATTAGAGTAGATCGTTTCATTTCGTTCAAATACATTTACACAGCTTAAAAGTAGGTATTCTGGGAGTGTTTCATTGAGATTACTTTATAAAAGATAATTTGAAATGGCCAATTGACATTTTTTCCCTAAAGTAGGATGTAGTGGCCATGCTGTGTGGTATAAAACCTTGAGGTCAGCTTTGTGCTATTCTTGACCTTGGCCGAGACGACTCCTTTAACCTGACTTTCTACAGAAGTGGAGTATCTGTGTTTGAGCCCGGGTTTTGCTTGGGAGTTCCAAGTCTTGAAAGGAGATGTCAGCTTTGCTTTTTGTTTGATTGGTTAACAACATGAGTGGATTGGTCTAAATTGACAACCCAGAATATCTCTCCTCCAGATTAGTGACCTTTCTGCTTTCCAGTTCATTTAATTGAATGGTAAGAAATATTTTCGTTTGATTTACTAGAGGGCTAAAGAGTGTATCTATTCTTCAAGATACTTAAATTGTCTCCTTGGATTATACCAGCCTGGCAGGGTTTCTGGAAAGCTTTATGCATTTCCTCATAGAATGGCTTTTACAGAACTATACCTTGTGGTTTAACTGCTGGGCCCATAATCAGGAGAAATAAAAGAAATGACTGGTATTGTGAGGCCATCTCTTACTAGAAACTTAGCTCTTAAGATAGTGATTTTTGTCCCTTAGTCCCTGCTGTAGCCTCCAGATCTAATGTATGTTGTTGTTACATGCTGTCAGGTCACCTGTAACTCATAGGGACCCTCTGTACAACAGCTTGGAAGCCTGCCCTGTCCTGAGCCAGTCTCACCAACTCCAACACACCTAGCCCTGTTGCCCCAGTTACTGTATCAATCCATCTCATCCAGGGTCTTCCTCTCTTGTGCTGTGTTGATTGTATTTCAGAGTGTCTCTTTTTTTTTTTTTTTTTTTTTTTAAACCCAGAGTGTCTCTTTGTTAACAATGATGGGGAGCACTCTAGTTGGTGGTTTTGTCTTGAGCTACATTTTTGGTTTTATCTGAGTGGCACTGCTAACTCCAAAGTCACACCTTGTTGACAGTACGGACCCACCAGCCACTCCTCAGGAGGAAGATGAAACCTTCTCTGTAGTTTAGTCTTTGGAAAACCCAGTGATGTTCTAGGTCCGCAGCAGTGACAGTGTGTGACTCGTCAGAGCTGACCTCCATTGACCATGAGTTGACTCTCCAGTAAGTTTTCAGAAGCTGTAAATTGCATGGGAGGAGATGGCCCATATTGTGAAATTGTAACTAATAGTTTCCTTCTTCTATTTAGTTCCCTGAAGTTCAGGATACACTATCTGTCATTGTATCCTTGCCTGGAGTTCTTTTTGAGGTTTTTGCTCCAACCTTTCATGGCTTCCCTTGATCTACTCCTTTCTGTGCTTCTACTCTCAAATCATTCAGGATACAGTCTATGAAACAGGATGTAATATGATTGGCTTGTTCTACAGATACCATATTATGTTCAGTTCCCATATTATTAATGCATTTCATTCCTAAATTTGTCTTTAAGTCAGATTTGTACGTAAATCAGAATAGGTAGGTATGATTTGTATCTAATGCCAGTCAAATGTTTGTCTTAATATATCCCTCACTGACTCGTAGCTGACCCTCCAGCAGAAGCTGGAATTGCACAGCAGGAAATTGCACATCTTTCTCCCATGGAGTAGCTGGTAGATATGAACAGTCTGCCTTTGAGTTGCCAGTGCAACTCCATCCCGATTATCCCACAGAGCTTCCTCTTAGTTTGTAGTGTACCTTTGTATGCATGAAAAGCCATTAAGGAAATATTTGCAGATGCAGTAAAATGTTACAACCTAATAGTTGCAGTAATGCTAATGTCTAGATGTGCATCACACAGTAGCACCCATGAGTTACTGTTAACCATGTTCATCTCTGGTTTTCAGTAGGATCGGTTTTAGGAGAACTTAGATGCGGTGATGCCTGACGTTATGTGGCACACTCCTTATTTACCTTTTTCTTGAACTTACACTTCTGCACATCAAATGAGTAGAAGCGTCAGTAAGTAGAAGAAAATTCCAGTACTCAGCCAGCTTACATTCAGAGGCTTCCTAAGGAGGCCTCATGACACAATGGTTACGCAATTGGCTGTAAACGGAAAGGTTAGCTGTTTGAACCCACCCACCAGCCTCTCCACAGGAAGGTGATGCGACGCTAGGCTTCTGCAAACTTTACAGTGTGGGGAGCCTGATGAGGCACTTCTCCTCTGTCCTCTCCTGCAGGATTGGAATCTGTTGCTGGCAGTACAATAAGTTTGACCAGGCTTGGTTTTCTGACAGCTTTTTGGTTGTCTAAAAACATGCACTAAAGAAAGGAAATTACTTTAAAAAAAAGAGTCTATCTCTAATATCTTACTTCCATTTAGAACTTAAAATGTGCATACTTTTTAGATTATTGACATGTGGGCAGTACAGCCAGCCGTTTGATGTTCTGGTGCACCCTCCCCGTTTCGATGAGGACTTAAAAGCAGGAATCACAGAATCAGGCTTTCCTTGTGACTTTGCATCCCTTTCATCTTTTATCTTGCTCATTTTTTTTTGGCGCAATTTTAAAGACATTACTCTTTATTGAATCTTAAAAGCATTGAACTGTTTTCCTAAACAAAAGTTCTTTTTGTGCCATTCTCGTATTTCAGTGATTCGTACAATATTTAATGAAGTACATAATTAAATCACAAGCACAACTGTTACCAACAGATTTGGGAACAAAGACAAATGACTTTACTGGTTGGGACAGAAGGACACAGGTGTGTCGGCAGCCCCCATCTGTGGGCTTTGAGGGCACTCAAGCGTGTGGATCAGTTAAGGGAAGCTAATGATAAACTCTTCTGGAGTCTATGAAAGGTAGGCTCTTTTTTGAGCTTGTAGAAATGTGGAACGCAGAAGAGATCCAGTCCAAGTGATGTCTGTCGTCATCCACAGGCGTGCGTGCGCGCACACACGCACACGCGCATACGCTTGGTGAGTTTCCATTATGTAAGTCACCAGGCGCCCCTGGGCTTCCAGTCATTTAAGGCCTCAGCTGTGTATCTCTGGCTGTGGGACAGATTATGTGAAGCTGGTGGTTCCAGGGAAATGAGAAAGGGCCCTGGAGATGGAGTCTCTTAGTGGGCCATTTCAAAGCCGATTGTTGGATGCATTTCACACGGCAAAGTGGGTGAATGCCTGTGTCCTGGTAGGGTGCAGTGCAATTCCCCGGTTCCCCCTCTTGCTGTGTGGGAGGCAGTTGAGTCACAGGATCCTGGATCGGCCTCCCCAGTGTGACGCAAGCTTGGCTTCCCATTGCCGGCCCTCAGGGGAGGCCAGGAGAAGGAGGTTTGTCGTTCCTCTGATAAATTAAAATTTTTTTTTCTTGATTAACTTCACTGTGGATTTGGCAAGATTTGTTATCTGTTAATCACAGCAGTTTAAATAAAAAATAAAAGATCCAACTTTGAGCAGTTTCTCATTCTCTGGCTCCCAAGTTGGGAATTAGCTGTTCCTTTCAGGCCTGGTTTGTGACATGAAGCTGTCAAGATGGCGCTTCTTGTTAATTACTTTTTTATTGTATTTAAGGCACTTAAAGAACTCTTCTTGTGATTTAGTCTTCTATATAATTAGCTTCAGTGATTAAAATCTCGTTCTTTGCCATTGCCAGAGCTTCTTGAAGAACGCGATTTTTCTGGGGTGACCTTTTGCGGTGCTGGACTTCCCAATTACTTTGAGCTCCAATCTGACAAACCCATGTCATCTGTTAGCTGGTCCCTTGTGTCTTTCTGCATAACACATTTTCAAAGAAAAGTCTTCGAAGAAAAGCTGTTCATGTGCAGAAGGAGGCACCTGAAAATGTAATTCATGGGCAGCTTTCAACCACATACAGCCTGACACATACGCTCTGTGGCTCAGCCCACCCTCACCTCATCCCGAGAATTGTCACATCTCCAGAAGGTGCCGCACCACGAAGGGACTTTCACTCTTCCTCATTATGTGAAATCCAGTGGGAAGGGATAATAGGCATGGCCCGTTTGGGGGATGGGGAAGAGTGAGGTGGACCCGTCGTACACTAGGGACCAGCTGGAAAAGAGTGGTTGGTTTTTGATCACACATATTTGAGAGGCGGTTGGTTTTTTTGTAGCAATGTCTATTCTTTGGGCAGTTGTGCATTAGCTCTTCCAAGTACTGTCTACCGCCCAGCCAACTAGGATCCGTGTAAAGCCACCGCCATGGCCCTTGATGGCTTCCGTGAGGAGAGCACCGAGCGAGGAGGGGTCATTTCTGCTGGTCTGGGACATGGTAGGTGACCCTGTGTTCCAGGGGTCATCAGCAGACTCGGAGCCATCCTTGTGAACTTCCTTTGCGTCTCTTCAGATTCTTCACATTAGAACCTGACCTTATTAATGTGAACTGAGCTCTTCAACTTGCCAGGAATGAGACTCCCTTTGTTTCCTGTGCCCCTTGGCTCCGATTTGCAGGGACAGTTGCCTTTCTTTCAGCCGCTTTATTAGTGACTGAGCCATTAGGTTAGATCTGGTCCTTGTTCTGCTGGAGTAATCCTTTTCTAATCCTCATTCCTTTTTTCTCAGCCACGGTAGGGGTGAGTGTCATGCAATCTCGAGCTTTTCTGGCTTGAGTTCTGTGGCGTTAAGGCTTTCACAGTCAAGCCAAGCAATCTCTCTCTGGAGGTTGTTCAGATCTTTCAAATGTATTGATATCTGACTTTCAAACTAAGCCCAGCAAGGCAGTGACCTGGTAAAACCCTGTTTTGGGTCGTCATATTCTTACTTCATGAGGTCAGTCTACCCTTCACACACTTAGCACTTACACTTCAGCATATTTAATAAAATTGTCTTTTTTTTAAAAAAAAACTTTTCTCTCCTTTGAAGGCAAACTAACATGCTAAATGAAGGGCTTTTCTCTTTCTCCCGTCAGCACAGAGACTGGATAAGCCAGGTAAGCGCAGGCTTTCTTGTGCTTCCACACTGCTGTTCGGTGAATAGTTTCACAGCCCTGTCACCCGGCCAACTTTGTTTCCTGGGATCTCCGTTCCTGTAATGACATGAATCTAGATGAAGGTGCTGTGAAGCTGGGGAAGCTGCTGCCCAAACTTAAAAGCAGAATCTTTGATGTGGAGGGGGGGCGGAAAATTGGCATTGTTCACTACAGATTCGCAGGTGAGCCCCCGTTGTGGGGTGATCTGACTCCACCCTTGCACAGCTCCCAGGAGCAGCTTGGACGGCTTTCAGGGACTCAGCGCCTGCTCTATTTCTGTAACTGCACTGCGTATGCCAGACCTGTCTGTCCTTCTGAGGACTTCAAAAGTGTCTGTGGTATTTGGCCTCTAAAGTAATGAGGCCTCAGTCCTGGTCATTGGCACAGACCCTTCCCACAAAGCAAATGGCCTGTTGCACAGGATTTGAGGTTAAAGGCCAGAAGATACTATTATGTTTCCAATACTAAGCTCTTTTGTGGCTGTCTGTCTGTCTGTCTGTCTGTGCAAACCAGTGCACCTTGTGGTTACCTGTCTAGGAAACCGCTGTTGGTTTGTGACTCCGTGGTGGTTTGCCTGGCGCTGAAGGATATGCCACAGATGGTCCAGCCACCAGCATCATTCAGGGAGGACAAGCATCAGTGGAGCTTCCTGATTGCGCCAGACTAGGAAGCAGGACTGGCCCTCTACTGCTGAGAGAACTGGCCTGAGAAAATGTTGTGAATCGTAATAGCATAGTGTTGAATGTTGCGTGATCCCATGCCGCAAGCTGAGCCCTGCGGGTGGAAGGCGCTCACAGTCCCGCCTCTCAGTGGACTCAGGCGCAGCACCGGTTGTGAGGTTGGCACGAGACTGAACAGCGCTTGATTCTGTCCTGCTCAGGACCGCTGCGAGTAAGATGCTTCACGCATCTGTGGACACCTGCCACCAAGTCTGTCTGTTGATTTAGAAACATCTTGATTTCAGACCCCTTCCTGCTATTGCTTCTCCAAGGACTTGGAGTTTAGCTGAGAAACATTTTAATTTTTCATAGTGACGTGTGGGGACTCTGCACATCCACTCATGCCCTTTGCTGAGATACGAAAGAGCTCTCTTTCCTCTTTTGTAGTTCTTGGGTAAGTGGGGCACCAGGCAGTGGGTGACTCTGGAGCATTTACGGAGCTAGGGAACTCCACTTCGTCCATTTCCTCAAGTATATGCCATGGGGCCTGGGAGAAAGGGGAGCTTTTCCACAAATCAAGGGAGCTCACCTGAATGGAAGGACACTGGGGAGTGTAGAGATGGAAGTAAATTTGCTCAGAGTAATCTCAGAAGCCCTGTTTGCAGGAGTTCTGACTTCCGTGAACCAGGATGTAGGCAGTGAGTGAGCAGATACAGTGAAGGGCCCAGTGCTGCACTGCGCTGCCTGCGGGGACAGTAGCATTCTATGCGTCAGCGGCCCTTCCTTTGGGGACACTGGGAATATAAGGGACCAGAGTGACAGTACTACCTGTACTCACCACCTTAGATCACTCTCAGGCTTTCTTGCTGCAGGGCCAGGACCTTGAGTCCTCATGGTTATTCAGTTCTTTGCTATTCCCCAAACAGTTGGTTTTGATTTTTTTGTGTTAACAACCTCAGTGACTTCTAAATAAGCTATAAAATAGTGTAGATTTTGTCAAGAACTTTTATATTGAGGTTACTGGTTGGAAATAGGATATAAATTTAAAAGAATATTCTTTGTATCTTCAATTTTAGAAGCATCCACAGCATACTTGACTGTGGACTAAATCAGTTGCTCAAATGACTTTCCAGGGAAGCTGTCTGTTAAATGAGGCTGCTTCTGATCAATGTTATACGTTATGTATGTGTGTACTTCCCACTCAGAAAGATAAGGACATTAAGACACAATCGTTACTTCTTCTTCCTTTAAAAAACTTTTAATAATAATTTTCTCTTATCAAAATTGTCACTTACTGTATTTCTTCTCTGTCACTATAATTTATCTTCTCGCCTATTGAAAATTGACCCTAAACATTGTTCCCAGCAATATAATTTACTGAGTTATACTGACAGACAAAGTGTGATTGGTTCTGTAGGAAAAGAATTCTTTGTTGCTAAATCCTACACCAATTGAAGTTGGCTGCTGTCGATTTAATGCTGAGAAGACCCCATGCTGCAGAGTGGAGCTGTCCCAGGAGGGTTTCTGGGCTGGACCTGCACAGAGGCAGCTCACCAAGCCTTTCCTCTGGGTGTGGCTGAAAAACTGCAGCAACTTCTCATTTGTGAATGGGAAACTTTATGAATCCTTGCTTGTCTGAAAAATTTCTTGATTTTGCCTCAGTTGTTGGTTGGTTTCATTCTGAAAAATTCCTCTTTATGATTTTTTTTTCTTCTGAAAACTTTGAAAGTTTTTCCTTTGATCTCATCCATGCTTTTGAGAAATTCTGTTTCTATTTTTATAACTGTGACTTATTTTATTCAGATGTATCTAGGTGTATCTTACTTTCTCGCTGCATATCCAGTGAGCCTTTTAAATCTGTGCACTCATGGTGTCATTTCAAGGATGTTTTCCCGTTATTTCTTGTATTTTGTCCTTTCTCTTTTACTTTTGCCCTCTGCTTCTAGAAATACACCTAGTGTTGCACCTTACACTTCATGACTCTTTAAACTTTTCAAAAAAAAACAAAAATCACAAGAAACTGTCTTCAGCTTCTACATTATTTGCTTAGCCAGCCAGCCATGTGTATTGACTCATCCATTCTCTTTTTCTTTCATATTCATTCTTCTCATTCATTTACTTACTCACTGGTTAGGTTTTTCAGAAGTATTTATGGAGTGTCTAATATGCATAAAATGTGGTGTTAGACATCTACTATTCATTGGTAGGTTCAAAACAGAAAACATTTCCATATTTATAAAATGCACAGTAAGAAGCTGCACTGCAGTCCCAAAAGCACATGGTTCAAATCCCAGGCTGCTGATGGGAGGATGATGGGCAGTCTCCTCCCATGGGGTCTAGTGTCTCTGGAAACCCAGTGGAGGGTCAGCTCTGGATCTGTCCAACTCGGCAGTACACACAGCAGTATCTCATCATCCACCCCATCGCACATAATCATTTTTTATGCCAGCATTTTATATTTAAATAGCTTCTGATTGAATTGTTCTTAAGAGTTACAGTTAATAATAAATTGTTTTAATAGTATCTTGTTCTTATTTTATAAAGGCAGTATTTTCTCTGCTGTCCCTAAGGCTATTCTTTAAAATGTGAAAAAAAGACAAACGAGCCAAAACCCAGACCGCACAGCACAGCTCCTCTTCCTGTGTTACCGGTTTCACCCACACTGTCATGTTCTCTGTATTCTCTGTCCGTTTCTTCCATAAGCTCGTCACTCTTCCGTGAGCCAGGAGCGATACTTGTGAGTGCGGGGCGAGGCTGCTGCTTACAAACTGTGGGTGGCGTGGCCTTCCTCTTCGGGTTGTGTAGGTCAGCTTCCCGAGGGGTCTCAGGCAGGAACGGCTGATGTGGGCAGTGATGTGACAAGCAGAGGCAGACTTCCGGAGAGGGTGCCTGACATTGCCTGGGCATTGAGCAGACGAAGCAAGCCAGGTGCCAAGGCCACGCCAAGCTCCATCCTGTTCAGTGACATGTCATTGTGACTCCGTAGAACTGCTCCATTGGGTTTCCTGAGGAGAGCAGTCTTCCCTTTCTCCCACAGAAGAGCGACAGATTCAAACTGCCCGCTTTTCAGTTAGCCGCCCAGTACTTACCCAGGGCTAGAGCACTCGGGTGCTATCCACAAGGCTGGTGAGCGGCGCCACAGCAGGAAGATGTGGCGGTCTGCTTTCAAAAAGATTACTGTGTGGGAGACCCACCCTCCTGCAGGACCGTGTGAGTAGGCAAGTTCAGACTCCACCGAGTTGTCCAGGCACAGGGGCTTTCCTCCTTCAGTGTATTTCGACTTTCTGTGTTTCACACGTGGAGTTTTGAGGTGCGGGGCCAGAGCGTTCTCAGCCCCTGGGCCCTGCTTTTCTCTCAATCTGCAGCATCCATCTGAGGTCCTTCCGCAGGGAAATAACCTGCTCTATTTTCTACTATAACACATGCTTCTTTGAAGTGAATGGTCTCAGTGGTGTCAGTAAATTGGGGCCTGGGATTGGTATAAAGTAGAAGTCATGGGGGTTCATAAGCGATATTCCCAAGAATCTGGCAGCCCGAAGTGCTAAGGGATAGGCTTTCTGAAAACCTGTTCACCTGAAGTTGTAAAGAATCACAGCAGTCATTTCCTTTAGTGAAAATGGTGACTGTGGTAGTGGCTGCAAGAACCTTTTTGCCTTCCACCATGTTAGAGCAGTTCTAGAGATTGTTGGGGCAATGTCAAATCTGTTATCAAAATAGTTCATGGCAAAGACTACATACACCCTTGGTCTGATTTTCAATTGGGACTAAAATGCTCTCTACTGGAAGCTGATTGAAAGTTGAATCAAATCAAAATATAAATTGTATTAGGTAAGTATGCTGTCGGGAACCTTTCCAGAGTACTGAGAAGCAACGATGTCATTCTAGAGACTAAGGTGTGCCTGATCCAGTCCATGGTCTTCACAATTACTTGCAGTGTGTCAGAGAGTTAGACAGTGACTAAGGATGACAGAAGAAGTATTGATGCCTTTCAGGTGTGGTGCTGGAGAAAAATCTTGGGCATATCATGGACTGCCAAAAAAACCCAAAAGAGGTCTGTCTTAGAGAGGGTGAAACCAAGTTTCTCCTTGGAGGTTAGGATTTTGAAACTCCATTTCCCCTGTTTTGGGCATGTGGCCAGGAGGGACTGATCCTTGGAGAAGGACGTCATGCTCAGAAGGGGAGAGGGACAATGCAGGAGTGGAAGACCCTGGGTGAGAAAGATTGATACAGTAACTAGGGCAATGTCGGACTCAGGGAGACTGGCTCAGGACATTGTAGGCTTCAGAGCTGTTGTACTTGGGGTCACAGTGAGTCACAGGTGAGTTGAAGGACATACAACAAGTGGAAGCTGTGGTAACATGGTCCATAGGGGGTTATGCTGCTAAACCAGAGGGTGAGGAAAACCCCGAAGGGCCTTATCCAGACGGAGGGGGCATAGTCAGCGTGGGCTGAAGAGATTTCACTTTTAGTGGAATTGGGTCTTTTAGAGCTTGGGCTTTGGGTTAAGTGGTTTGCCTCTGTCTCTTCTCCCCAAGCCCTGTTTGTTTCTTTGTTTGAAGTAGGTGGGTGGATGTTTGAAGGGTTTTGAAATAAGATTTTGGGGAACACACATACTAGTATGTAATAGCATAAATTCTTGTGCTTTCTCATAATAGTATTTCGTAGGTTTTAGCCAGGGGTCAAAACTCTGTCTCCCAGCAGTTCTGTGGACTTCAGAGAGTGGGGAGAGGCCAGCGGGTCCAGCTGTCTGAACGTGGTTTCTGATGAGTTTCTCCAGTGAAGTCCCTAAAGCCTGCTCACTCAGGGGCTTTGTACTTGTTGAGAAAGGCTCTTCCTTGAAGCTTAATGTTTGTGCTACTGTTTACTCTGCCAGTCTGATCTCATCTGCTTTCTGTCCTTCAGGATTTACACAAGCATTCTGATGTGCTGCTACCACATTTTCTTGTTTTCCAACCCCATTCAGGCTTTATTTTCTCATGCCTGCCTTTGCTGTCATTTTAGTGGGACCTTGTAAAAGGATAGGCTGTGGACATGAGTTCTTAGTCAGCCTCTCTGACCTCAAGCATTTTCCCCTTTATTCCTTTGGCGAGTGTAGTTGATGTGATTAGGAGCAGAGCCATTTGACATGGTTACCAATAAGCACAAATCCTAGGCTTTTTTATATGTCATTTTTCACCCTTTTTCTCTTTACAATTCCTGTGGTGGGCACAGTACAAAGTCATAAGGAAAATAGGAACAGAGTCTGTATAGATTTTTCTATCTCCCAGTAGTGATGCCATTGGAGAGGGTTCTACTGTTCTACTACTCTCTTTTGTACCAAGCAATCTTTAAAAACAAAAAACAGTAAGAATTATAGTAATGATTTAAGGAGTTGAGACTATAAGGAAATGATCCATCATGTCATCATATGATTTCAGACATACTACTTTTATGTCCTCGTTATTATTTTTTAAGAGGGAGATTTCTAAGGCGAGTTATTGTCTGGACTTGGTAACTACTAACCAATGTTGGTCTCTGTGTATTTGTTTCTGTATAAGGAGCTCTGGTAGCCAGTGGTAAGAGGTTGCTCTGGCAACCCATAGGTACATGGTTCAAACTCACCAGCTGCTCTGCCAGAGAAATGTGGGCAGTCAACTCCCATCTGATGTGCCACCTCTGAAAAATCTGCTGGTGGGTCGGCAATGGGTGGGTTCCAGTTTGACGGTACACAACAATAACAACAACACCAGCAGCAGAATCTTATGCTGTTTGTACTTTAGTGACTTAGTTCACTAATTTATCTTTCTAGCTAAATTGTATTCTATTATATAGAGATACTGTTGTTGTTGTGTTATTAATTGCCTTCGAGTTGAGCACGACTCATAGCGACCCTATAAACAAAAGGCCTGAAGCCTCTCTCCAAGTCTCGACATTTAATAAAGTTCACAGGCTTTCTGGAGGCTAGTTATTTAGGAAGTGGATGCCCCTAGAGAGGCTACACTTTTTTAATAAACCTGCACCAGTTTATAATCCTATCAACAATGGATGAATTCCAGAATCTCCAAACACCTTGCTAATACTGTTTTATTTTATGGATGGCGGTTTTGACATGTTTGAGATCTTAATTTATATGTTGCTTTTTAGATTTCACAAATTGTTGTAGAGTTGGTTAGCTGAGCATTTTAATAAGAAATTATAAAACTCAGTTTTATAATGAAAAACATTTTCAGTGGACAGATAGCAGAAACTTTTATTATCTTTGTGCTTACAGTTTTTATTATATTTTATATTATATTCTATTAAATTTTATTATATTTATGCTTTTAGAAATGAAGAAATTGCTCTTTTTCAGAGTCCGTTCCAAAGGTTTCCAGATTACCCTTAGGTTTGCTGAGCGAGGTTGAGTTGGTTGGCACAAACGTCAGGTGCAGCCTGATTTCCATGGCATTGACGCCTTAAACTTCTTTACATTACGGACCTGATCCTGCTCCCTCTCATTTGCCGTAAGATCTAGAAAGTGCATATTGCGCACCCAACCCACCCCTGCTGTCACGGCGAGTCCTCCTCGTTACAACCCTTCTCCCAGCTTCCAAGGCCAGAAATCTTTATAGAAAGAAGCTGTCCGTCTTTTGTAGCTGGTATGTCTTGAACAACTAATCTTTGGGTTAGCAGCCCGATTCATCGTATGCTGTATCACCAGGGCTCCTTAAGCACCCAGAAGTTAATTCTGTCAGAAACATAAATCCAGAAAGCCTCATTGAATTTCATTGTCGAAGTTATTGTGCTCTGTTCTATTTTTATTGTTCCAATGGCAGGTTCTTGGTTTACAGATATCTCCTCTCATTTTTCAGATGGCCTGTTGGCCAAATTCTATTCATTTTCCCTTGACTGTGGATTATATATGATGTTTACCTAGGTCACTCATGACAGAAAAGCCATTCATGTCATACTTAATATTTAATATTCGGAGAGGCTCAGCACACACTCACTATTAAGTAGGCACACTGTTGCTGTCTCACTTTGGCTGTTTAGGAGGAATGTTCTTGAATGCAAGCAGTTTGCTAGGGAGTGCGTTGTTGGTGAGTAGACCTCGCTGGTTTCCCAGCTGCTTACTTCCTGCCTGTGTCTGGTGACAGAGCAAAGGGCTACAGGCTTAGTAGTTCAGGGGGCATTTTTCTCTACCTTCACCTTCAAAGGCAAATGGGCTCTTGCATTCTGTAGAGCTTTTAAGGTATTCCCCTGAGTGTGGTGATGCTTTTGTGAATTTTTGTTTCTTCATTGAAAATAAAACCAAAACAGTGGAACTCGGGAAGCTTCTGCACATTGTTGGCCCTTGAAAGTGAGTATATAAGGTAGAGTTAAGAGGTGTTCAAGTCCATGAGCATCACAGAATTTAAAGGGAAGCTGGGGCTGGTTAATCAAGATCTCCAGTGTGGATTTTCCAGGAGCCTTTTGATGTTTTGATACATCTGTTTATTTGTAAACTGTGATTCAGCATACTGTTGTTTTAATGTGAACTGTTGTGCAAAAATTAAGTTCATCTACTGATGAACACTGTTGTATTGATGACAGAATCTCCCTTTCCCCCTAAGCTAAGAAGCAACTATGCAAAACACTGACTCCTGTCACCTCTTTCTGAGAACTCCCTCGGAAATGATTCCAGCCTTTCGCATGTCATTTAGCACAGCCTGTTGCCATGGAAAGAGGAGACTGGTGAGTGAGAGCTGACTGGTGTCTCTGTAGTGGTTCATTGCATTTTAAAGCAAGGAGCTAAAACAAACCCTCTTTCCTCAAAGGGAGAGAGAAAAGGAAATGTCAAAATCCTAGGCCTTGCTGGCGGCCTGGTGGCAGAGAGAGAGATATGTTGAACTACTGACTGGAAAGTTACTGGTTCAAATCCACCAGTCGTTCTGAGGGAGGAAGATGACAATCTCCTCTCCTAAAAGTTTACAGCCTCAAATCTAATGAGGAATCCCCATGAGGTGGAATTCACTTGCTGGCATTGACCTTGGTTTATGAGTAAGCCTTTTGGTACATTTATTTGTTGCTTGTATTAAAGCTAAGAATCATTATAGTGACAAAATATTCTGACTTCTGGTTCTTAGAGAGAATGTTGACTCCTAGGTCTCAGATTTTCCACCAGAAAACAGTTTTGCTTTGATTTAGTTATTTTTTTTTATAAGTGAGGCTTAATTCTAGAGCTTTTATCTATAAAAGTTCTGTACTTTTGTTTTTGTGGCGGAAGTTTGAAACCGCTGCATATTCTTGACTTCTGTAATACTGACATTGGGCTTGCTCCAGTTGCTAATGGATTTTAGGGAACAAAAACTCCACTCGTCATCTGTGATGCCAGCTGGCTGGGCTGTGGGCTATAAACCATAACAGAGCAGGTAAGGAACTTGTCTTATCGGGCCCCTTTCCCGCTTTCTGACTTACAGGAGACAAAACTTCTATTAAGCCTTCGCCCTTCGATGCAAGCTTATGACAAAGCCATTTTCTTCTCATTTATCTGGGGTGATTGGTCTTGGGAGAAGAGCCTTGTTATCATTGTGTTAGTAGTGGCTTGGAATTTGTCAGAGCAGATTGACGTCTTCTAGAATCTGTTGTGCTGCGTGAGCTGTTGCCTCTAAAGCCTGTGTGCCTGGAGTACACCAGCCTTTACGTACGTGGTGGGGACCTGAAGATGACTCGGACCTGCCCCAGCCCTGTTTGGGTCTTTAATAGACCTCTCTGGTTTGGCTGGTTCTACTTTCCCTGTCAGAGAAGATCATTCCAGATGCCATTATGTAATTTTCTGTCTTGGGGTGTGTGTTTGTGTGGGCGGGTGGTTTGGTTTTGTTTTTAAGTGGTGTTTAATGTCAGGCTAATAATAAACTAGGTACGTAGGCCTGGTTTTGTCATAATGGCCACGAGTTTGCTAACTTGTCCCTTACTCCCCTGAGAGGCGGAGAACCTCAGCAGTCCCCCCCATGCCTACATTTGTGGGGGCTCTCATCATCACAGCTGCCTGGAGAGTGCAGCATGGCAGCTGGCAGCCCTATTCTGAAGAGACAAAGATGAAGGATCTTTGGTTGTTACCATCACGGATTACTTGGTTTGCTGTGACCGAAATAGAACCAATAGGAGTGAATTTGCTGTTGTTGAAACAGAGTGCCAAAGCGTGCTCTCTTCCCTACTCACAATTCTTAGCTTCTTGTCCTTTGGGAAGGTGAGGTCCATGGACCAATTTATGATGCTGGGGGTCTTAGATTGTATTAGGGCCTTCTTGAGCCCTTGAGTTCTTGAGAAAGAGAACATATTAGTTAAAGTCTTTGGTCTCGACAGCTTTTCCACAAAAGATTCTCATATTTAAAATCTAAGTATTATCCTTTGACATTTAAACAGTACTGATCTTAGGAATCATTTTGGGAGGTCTAGTGATCAAGTGGTAAGAAGCTGCCCTGCAATCTCAAAGGCACATGGTTCAAATCCATCCGCTGCTCCGCAGGAAAAGGATGGGCAGTCTTCTCCTGTACAATTTACTGCCTCTAAAAACTTGGTGTAGGGTCAGCTATGGGTTGGTTCTGACTTAACAGCACATGATAGTAACAAGGGACCATTACCAAGGCACAGGAGAATTCTAGAAGAGGCAGCCACCAGGTAGGAATTGGCCTGAGAACCTCCCACATTTGAGTAGTCCAGACTGACTCCCAAGCCCTGATTTTCTCACTTAACTTCTCCCTGTTTGTAAATGAAACCATAAAATACCAGGTGCTGTGGACTGGAAAGGAAGAAAAATACTGATCTTCCGGCTCTAGAGATTACGGTGTAGTTGGTTTTGTGAAGGGCGTGGCACTGGCGCTTTGATATAGCCATAAAGAAGCCAGAGGAAACAGGAGGTTCGGAAACTGACATTTCGCTTTATTCTCAGAAGATCCGCAGTATGGACACAGTTAGGGGAAGAAATAAAAAAAAAATTTGCAAATAGGTATTTTTCTTGAATCTTTTGTTTCTGAAAGCACAGCCTTTTACCTCCCCCATTGCCTCCCATCCAACTCCGTTTAGAACAAGTATGTGATGGCCAAGTAGCGTAGGGGCTGAGAGGGCGATGTTATTTCTAGCTCTGCCTCCAGCTTCGAGTGTGACCTTGCCAAGGCCCTCATCTGTCCTTTTTGAAGGAGAAAGTGGCATAAGCAGTCGCTTGTATGCTTTCTTAATATATCTCTCCAGTATTTTAAACCTTTAGTAAATGTCCTTTAAGCCGGCTCTCCAGCTTCTTGACGGGGCCTCTGACGTGGGGTTGTGTTTGGGTGGGAGAGAAGCAAGAGCCGTGAGGACAAGTTTGTGTTGGCATTTAATTCTAGCCTTGGGTTGTTCCTTTGAGATGTGGCATCCCCTTCCTCTCCACCCCCCTATCCCCTGACTCTTGATCATTTAGTCCAGGAGGTTTACTTGGAAGCCTGTGGATTTGTGAAGATCTGCTTAAGGTACTTGTATGTCATTATTGTCAGCAGACTGAAACCAAACTGTCACCTCTTCGCAATCTCTACCAATTGACTTACCATAAGACCCTGAGCTCGATTGCTTACCTGATAGAACCTTGTATCATGGTAAGAGAATAGACTTTAACTCCATCTATGACTTGTTGTCACATGACTACTTTTTGTTTGTTTAGCAGCTTGTATATTATTGCTATTAAAAACTCACCCCCCTCTCACTGACCTTTTCTACAGGAACTTAATTTTTTTTATTATTAAAATTAATAAAATACATTTTTTTTTAAAAAAAAGAAAAGGTATGGAGAAAAAATTTTTTATTATGATTTTAACAAGTTTACAGAAGTTGGATTTTCATTCATTCATTCATTCATTCAGGGTTGCACATTTGCCTTCCTCCCCCGCCATTCCCCCGCCCTCAGTTCATTTTCCTTTTTAAAAAAAAAAAAATTAAAAAAATTCATTCATTGTTTCACAATTTTCTCCATCCCATCTTCCCCAGTGTGTTTTGCAGTGCACCTCTTATTATGGACTTTTGTCATATATATAATGCCTAATCCTAATTCCTTTTAAACAGTTCTTTCCCTCATCTGTTCCAATGGCAGTGTTCATCATCTATCCAGTCTTTTCCTGGTCCTTCCCCCTTGTCAGTCCTGCTTTATAACAATGGTGTTGTGCAGTATTTGTCCTTTCGTCACTGAAATAGTTCAGTCAGCATAATGTCTACCAGACTCCCCCCTGTTGTGTAGTATTTTACACGTTTACTGTTTTTCAGTGCTGCATAATAATAATAATCCATTATGTGAGTGTATCATAATTTTTCTCAATTCACTTATTGGTGAGCATTTGGGTTGCTTCCGTCTCTTCGCTGTTGTGAACAATTCAGCAGTAAACATGGGTTTGCATACATCTGTTTGGATAGTGATTTTGGGTTTTTTAGTGTATGTTCCTAGTAGTGGAATTGCTGAGTCAAATGGTAGTTCTATTTCCAGCTTTTTGAGAAAGTGTCAGACTGCCTTTCATAGTGATTATACCATTTTACACACCCCTCAGCAGTGAATAAGGGTTCCAATCTCTCTACAACCTCATCAGCATTTGTTGTTTGCTGCTCTGTTGAACTTTGCTATTGTTGCTAGAGTGAGATGATATCTCATAGTTGTTTTGATTGGCATTTCTCTGATAGCTGGGGATTTTGAACATTTCTTCATATGTGTGTTTGCCATATGAATGTCTTCTTTGATCAAGGATCACATATCCTTGATCACATATCCTGTGCCCATTTTTCGAATTGGGTTTTTTACCTTTTTCGTGTTGAAGTGCTGGAGTATTCTATACATTTTAGATTTGAGTCCCTTATCAGATGTGTCATTGCCAAATATTTTTTCCAAGTCTATGAGTTTCCTTTTTTTACCCTGCTGGGGAGAAGTTTTTTCATTTGCATAAGGATTTGATTTTTAGACCGTCCCATTTATCAATAAGCTCTCTCCTGGTTGTGGGTTCAACAGGAACTTTTAAGCAGTGAAAGATTAGTGGGTAGGGAGTTGTGCTGCCAAGACAAAGGCTGGAGGTTCAAATCCACTAGCTGCTGAGAGGAAGAAAGGTAGGTTATCTCCTCTCTGCTCTTTGTAGCATCTCAGAACTACCGTCAACTCTGAATGTGTCCCAACAGCAATGAAAAACAACAACAAAAAGCTTTAAAATCTGTTTTGTTGTTGTTGCTCACTAAACCTATCTCCAAAAGTAGAAATACTTTTGGGAATAAACAAATTTCAACTGTAATTCATCCATTTGTCAGGCTCAATAAATGCCAATTGTGTAATTTATTAAAGAGTTGAGCCAATCGTTAAATATCTTAGAAGCCCTAGAGTTTACTGTGTTCTATTTTGGGGGTTAGACTGATGTTTCTGAAATTAATAACATGTGTTTCGATGACTGAAGCATAATTATTTGGCAGCCTTTAGTCCAAACCAATATTGTCGAGTAGATTTGCTATATTACGTTGATGCCTTTCTGGATAGAACACCACAGCTCCATTTATGACGCTGGCTGTTTTGTTTTTCAGGTCTTTGCATTTATTTAAACAGAGGGGTGGGAAGGGTGGTTTTTATTCTACCAGGGTTATATTATAGATACTTTTAATATCATCTCTTGCTCTAATATACAAGACTCCAATCTGGTCTTGGAAAATCCTTCAGAACTTACTTTTAGGGAGAGAAGTCAGATTTGTTGGAATAATGAATTTGCAGGGAAGAGCAAGTCAGGAACAGGAAGTCATCGTACACACCCCTCCCCACCCCCACCCCGGTTTTGGATCCTTTGAAATGGAACTACTTTCTGGATGTTGCCCTGCGATGTCAGGCTAGTGGATGTGGGGGGGAGTTAGTTGCCTGTAAATGTGTTATCCCAGACAGAGCTTCTCCTTCGTGGTATTTGTGTTTCTAACTAGTCTACCACCTCAAGCTAGTCTAAAACAGTATGTAAAAGTCTTTGGAGCCTTTCACTTTTTCCCCTCATCCAGAAATTGTCAAGAAAGTGGAGTGTGTAGCGAGTTGGTGGTCATACCCGCCTGAATCCCTTTCAGGTCTTTGCAACATGCTTTATCTATAATGCATTTGTTTAGGGCTTTTCTTCTTGCATTGGTAGATTCTCTCCAGCACGGAGGCCTCACACAGTGTGGGTGAGGAGGCTAGCCTGTTTATTATGATCCACATAAGCACACACAGTCTTTCTCCCCCGGCACCTTCTCTCCACAGTTTACCTTCCGTTTACTTACTGACTGCAAAGTATACTTTATTTATGGCAGTTGAAGAATGTTTTTGCTCTCCTCAAGTCCAGTAAAGACAGGGATGGTGAGGCTAAACTTTGACAAGTGATTCAGCAATTTCTCGTGATCAACCTGTTCCCTTGGCCCAGAGTGTTAGCCCCTCCCCAAGAACACACTGAAGAGCAGGGGGCGATCCCAACAGTGTGGAGTTCCCCAGCCCACCTAACCTGTCTGAGGAACTTGCCCTGGAATTCTGTGTCCCACACGGTGCATGACTTAGATGTCACACACATACCCCCCTACCTCCCCCTCCCCCCCCCCCGCCCCCGCTTTCCTCGTAATAATGATGTCACTACAATTCCCAGCCAACTGGTTTTTGGTTCATTGTTTTTTGTTTTTTTTTTAAGTCAGATAATTCATTTCTAAATGGAAGCTTGTTTCTTTCTAATCAGCCTGGTAATGTATTCTAGAAATCGCTCTCAGCATTGGCCACAGAAGTGATTTAATAGGGGGTTTTTAATGACTCCTTCATTAATCCTGGTATTCTGGGATTTAACACTCACTGGCCTTTGACCACGGGGAATGATGGGAACTTTGATTTCATGCCTGTTGGATCCCACTGGCTGGTGGCCGGGCCATGAATCTTGCCTCCGTGGCGGCATGTGTGATTTAGAGGGCTGCGGATGGATGGGTGCGCTCTCAGGCCGAGCACTGCCACCGAAGAGGTGGCACGACGTCTTCATCAGCTCAGGGTGACCTCTCGCCAGGACAGCTGAGTGTGATGGCACCAATCCGTGCTGATAGCCTTGTCCACCAGACCAGTCTCTGCATCGTAAAGTCAGCCTTCACCTTTTCAGCTATTTGCTCGAAAGGTGCTTTCTCCTTTATAAACAGGGCCCTCAGTGTCTGTGCGCTGAGCATTTTCCCCTCTAATCAAGTCTTGGAATTTTTTAGTTGGAAGACATTTCAAAGACTGTCTAGGCCTCCTCGCGCATTTTTGCACATCACACAGTTGAGCTGAGGAGCAGTGACTCAGGTAGGTATATGAGAGGTCAGAGAGTAAGTGTCCCACACACAGTGATGCCCCCCCCCCCCACAACACGCAGTGCACTGCCGGCGTGCCAGGCCGCCTTCTAAATAGAGTGAGCGCTTCTTCCCGCAGTATCACGTGGGGACATTGTGCTGCTGGTCCAGCTGCCACACAGCTTCTTTCTGGACAGCCCGCCACTGTCGAAAGCACAGGTGACAGTGCCCACTGCTTTCCTCACTCCTAGTGGAAACCTTGGGAATGCTCTTTGGAAGAGAGATACTGGGTTATTTCTCGCAGTCTTGTGGACAGAGTATTAATACCCTGAAGAAGTGCCAGCATTTTCTTCCCCTCAGGGGGAAAAAAATAATGTTGCTTCTGAAAGAGGCTGTTGGCCAAGTCCTCACAGCAGTGCAGATTTTACAGTGTCCTCGTTTGAATGCTGGTTGGCCTGGCACGCCTCCAGTCAAGGTGTGGGTCATGTGTTAGGCTCACTGAGAAAGAAGTCGAATATTATTTATTAAAATGTAGTGGTTACGTCTGTCCAACTCAACGTGTGGATTCAACGTAAACAAAATATTCCTCCCAGCCGGACAGATACACAGTACTGAGGTAACTGGAGGAAAGATTAAAGGTATCAGGAGGATGAATTATAAGCCTTAGAAGTCAGAAGAGGTGACTTTTAAAAGCTTACCTTTATGGGAAATACTGGAAGGCAGGTGTCAGCAGAAAACTTCTGTGTAGGACCACGGGGTGAATATCCTCAGCTTTGCAGACCATTGGTGTCTGGCTAATGTTCAGTTCTGTCTGTGGAAACATCACAGACAATGTAGAAATAAATGGGCATGACTGTAGTCCAATAAAGCTTTATGCCGCACTCAGGAGCTACAATTTAAAAAAAGAGTACATAAGGATAACAGTAAGACGTGTATGGAGACCCAAGGAGCAGAGGGGTGAGGGTGAATAGAGGTGAAATCACAGAGTTGCACCATTTAGTGGCTGGCTGGCTGGCTGGCTGGCTGGCTGGCTGGCTGGCTGGCTGGATGGATGGATGGATGGATGGATGGATGGAAGGGGTAAAGGAAATAGGAAAGATCTGGCAGCGACCTGAAAAGCCGAGTGACGGTGGGCATAGGCCAATAGTGATTCATTTTAGAAAACATAATGCATGGGAATGATTGTATGAAACACAATGTGAATGAAGAATAGTGTGAAACACAATGTATACGAACTTTGTTAGCAAACTAATATAAAGTAAAAATTAAAAACCAAAGCAACACATCTGACAAGTATTAATTTGCCTAGCCCTGCCTGTTCTGAGGACTTTTGTTGCGCAGATGTGACCGTTTTTCTGTATAATGATAGAAGTAGCAATGCAGAGAACATGGACGTGAAACCTTGTGACTTAAGGATAGGCAGTCCGATGGTGGCACCACACAGACTTCTCATGCCCGTTGTCAGGTGTTGGCCTGTAGCAGCTCGTGGGCTACTGTGAGGCTGCAAGCTAGTGACACGGGATGATAGAAGGAGAATTGATGCCTTTGAGCTGTGGTGCTGGAGAAGAGTATTGAATATACCATGGACTGCTAGGAGAACGAACAGGTTCATCCTAGAGAGGGTGGGGCCAGGCTGCTCCTTGGAGGCAAGGATTCTAAGGCTCCATCTAACATACTTTGGACTTGTGGCAAGGAGGGACCAGTCCTTGGAGAGGGACATCATTCTTTGAGGGTGGAGGGACACTGCAGGAGAGGAAGACCCTGCATGAGATGAAATGATTCAGTAACTGGGGTAATGGAGGTAAGTGTGTCAGAGACAATAAGATTGGCACAGGATAGAGCAGGGTTTAGTCGCTGAGTCGCAGGTGACTCGAAGGCACATAGCAACAACAAGAACAACAGATCATGATGTTGCCTATAGGTCCAATGACAAGAATGTTTGTTCTCTTGACATTGCGATGCAATCCATGTTAATGGTTGTATTCTTTGTTCTTTGATCTTCTGCAACAAGTGCATACTGATTGAATCGGTGTGGAAACAAAGATCAAAATATGATCTTAAATCTCTTTCATCTGAACTTCAGAATCATCTTAAGAATAGGTTGGAAGTATTGAACACCAGTGATCGAAGACCAGATGAGTTGTGGGATGATACAGCAAGGCAGTCATCCCACAAGGGAGCACAAGGTCATTACAGAGGGAAAAAACCCAAAATGGGTTGGTCGGAAGAGACTCTGAAAATGACGCTAGAGCATTGAGAAGCCAGAACAAAGGGAAAACATGCTGGAGTAAGAAGAGCTCAACAGAAGTTTTAAAAGGGCAGCATGAGACACCAAGGCAAAGTATCATAATGGAATGTTCAGAGAGCTGGAATTAGAAAATAAAAAGGAAAGAACTCACTGTGCATTTCTCAAACTTTGTTTTCTATCTAAGTCTTCCTAAAACAAAAATAATAAAAATCTAGTATTATTTGATAAATAAGTCTACTATCTTGTTCTCTTTTCCAAGGCAGTAAAGTGATGCCATCTCTTTTCAAGGTTTATAGCTTTTGGAACAAGAAGTGTGCTCACATGAGTCCGAATAGACACAAGAGCAGTGGATTCTTTGTTTATATAGTGAGTTGGGGGAGGAGCACCAAGAACTCACTTTGGCAGGAAGGGAAATTGCTCTGAATGATGGATTTTCTCCCTCCTTCTTAGCCACTGTGTCTCTGTCCGGTCAAAGGGTCTGAGTGGCCCCATGCTTAAGCATTCTCCTGCTACCTGGAAGTTATTTGAAACCATCAAGCTCTGTTGCAGAAGGGTCTAGCAGTGTCCTCTGTGGAGATCGCAGCCTAGGGAAACCCCTTCGGGCAGTTCTCCTCTTGTCCTCTTGGGCATTCAGGAATCAGGACACCAACAGTGGGTGTGGTCTTTTGGGTGACTGGTAACAGAGCTGTATAGACACTGGCTCTTTCGGCGGCACCAGCCGCAGCCTACCCTTTTCTTACTGATGAGGCTCGCCTCCTGGTTGGTTGATCCTTGGAGCCTGCCCTTGGCTTTCTGGGTGTCTGATTCTCGTTCTTGGCTTAGGCGAGGCTTTCCTACCTAGAGCACCTGTGAGGCTCTCCTGTCAGAGTCTGTCCCTTTCCTTCCTGCTCAGTTTTCTGCTTTCCTTTCGTGCCTTTGCCCTTGAGTCACCCTTGACTTGTTTAGCACTAACTGGTTCACCTTTTCTTGGATTTTTTTTTTTTTTTTGTGGAAAAGTCCAACTGCAACTGCCTTCTCGTGTGACTCTTTCACAGTCTCACCAAGAGTGTATGAGAGAGAAACTTTTGATGTGATCTTTGATGGCCTTGCCGTGTTACTAGCGGTGTTGTTAAGTGCCCCGAGTACGCCTCATCCACGACCCGGTGAGCCATAGAGCTGAACCCCGTCTATGCTGTGCCATCGCAGCATCTCTCAGAGTGTTCTGTATTTTCGTCATTCCTCTTTCCACATAATGTTGGGTAACAGCTGCATCCTCAGTCCTGAAGCAGAATGGGTTGGGGAAGCTTCTCATTGTCAAAGCACCTGGTCTCTGCAAGACTGGAGGTAAATTCAGGGTGGGAGGACCAATGTTTATGGGGTGGGAATAGGCCATATGAATGAGACTGTGAGTGAACTGGTGTTTTAAGAGCACCATTTGTATCTGTTAAATGTAGGGGATTAGATAATCTGTCATTATGCTAATTCCGGGTAACAGATGGTGGCGAGTTCTGCATCTCAACAGCAGTCTTCACCATGGGGGAAATTAGCTTGCACCCAGATCAGCAGTCAGGCAGGAATCCCATTGAGAGAAAAACAGGATTGGTGATTACATTAGCAGGCCCCTCTGAGGACAGCCTCACATATGCTGGCCTTCTTGAATTTCTGTGTGGTTTGCAAACTCTTGACCGTGGCCTTTTATAAATCATGGCCTTTATTCCAATCTGTCAGGAATTTGAGGTGCTTTCTCCCTGTTTAGTTCATTTAGAAAGGGTAAGAGTGGAAGTTAGTTAGATAAATACTCTAAGCATTACTGAACCCTTTTTTCCCCCTCTGCAAAGGTGTGATGCTCTAGAGATAACAAAGCCACTGTTGATTATCAGTCTTTTAAAATGTATTTCAGAGATGTTAGAAGAAGCAAGAACCGGATGTACTCTTTTTGAGTGTCATACTTTGCCTCACGTAGAGGTTTTGTTTTTTTTTTATATCAACGATTTATTAATTGCCAATACTTTTTATGAAATAATACAAACAGCAGCTATACACATGGACTTCACATGATGAACTTCATGTAGAGGTATTTTAAAAAAAAAATAAGTCCTTGGATTTGACCTTCTCTAGGGGTCAGTCTGAATGCTGCTGTTTTCCCTGTGTAAGTGATTCCCTTTCCACCTTTTACTATTTCATACTTTCTCCTCTCCTCTGTATGCTAATGATTATCAACTTTTTATTTCTCTTTGCTTATCGCTCTTCCACACTTAGCCACATGCCCGCTTTTCATTTCCATTTGTCTGTCCCACTGTCTTACCCGAGCCATCCTGCTTAATGTTAGTGCTGATTAAAAGACTATGGATTTTAAACTCTACTGTGCCCCGGAATTTCCTGTGTAGTTTATTAACAAGCACCACCGGCAGTGGACTGGACCCAGCTTTTGTAGTTGTTGTTATGTGCCATCGACTCGTTTGCGACTCATAGCGACCCTGTGTACAAGGGCCCTAAACGCTGTTCTATCCTGTGCCAACCTTGCCATCTCCAACACATTCATTCCCACCACTCCACTCACAGAATCGATCCATCTCATCGAGGGTCCCACTCCAAGGACCAGTCCCTTCTTGAAACATGCCCAAAGTACGTCAGACAAAGCTTCAGAATACTTGACTCCAGGGAAAATTCTGGCTTCACCCTCTCCAGGACAAACCTGTTTGTTCTCCTAGCAGTCCATGGTATATTCAACACTCTTCTAGGCATCAATTCTCTTTCTGTTGTCCCTATTCACTGTCCAACTCTCCAATGCATAGCACATAATTGCAAAGACTATAGCCTGGATCAGGCACACCTTAGTCTCCAGCCTGATGTCGTTACACTTCAGTACTCTTGAGAGGTCCCTCACAGCTAACTTTCCCAATGTAATTCATCTCCTGATTTCCTTTTTTAGTGCTTTTGTAGTACTCACTAAATTATCGTCTGTTCCTCCCATCCGATTCTATTCCTTCCCGTCTATTCTCGGTGTTGGGAGCTTGGAGACAAGCCAGGAGTGTAGATGTGTGGTGGGGTTGGGTGGGTTGAGTTTTGGCTGCAGTTGTGCAGGTTGGTTGGACACCTATCAGAATGGATTGCTGATCATACGGAGATAGTTCTCGGTGTCGTTTAAATAGGCATCGTCACTTAGGTTTAATGGGTTGTGAAGACGAGAAGTTGGATTATGAGCCGTGGCTCAAGAAGCAGTACAAGCACTTTTGGCTGGGAAATAGGAAAGGCAGGGGACGGCCCATCTATAACTCTGATTGATGCATTGGTTCACAACAAGAGCTAGAGAAATTGAGGGTGTTGGGTCCTGTCTCGGTGACCATTAGGGTGCTGGGAAGAAAGCCGTTTAGGAAAATGGGTGGTTTAGTTGTTGACATGTTAAAGGATTCTCCCATCAATTCTTTTCCTGTTACCACTGTCATCACTCCAAAAACTGTGCCTCTCAGCTCGAAATGAATCCAGTAGCCTTCTCTGTGTGCAGGTTCCCCGATGCTGGCTTCCCCTGTCCAGTTCTTCCTGCATAATGCTTCTGGATTAATCTTCCATAAACACTGTTTTCATGCTGTTATTTCACCACCACCGCTATTTCAGACTTTTCACAACTGTCTTCAATCAAGCCCCCTACTTTATTATCACTCCCCTCACTCTCAGCAGCCCATCTCATCACCTACTTCATGCAGAAAATATAGGCTCTCAGGCAAATGTCTTTTAACTCTTGTTCTCTCAGCCCTAAACTCGCCCTTCTCTGCTGGCTTTCCAATCTTCTTCCCTCTCATTTCTGTGGCAGGTCTGGCCTCTTCCCTCCCGAACTAATGCTTCTACCCCCAGGCTCTGCATTTTCTTTCTTTGGTCTCCTGAGGATTTTCTGCCATCAATTATCCTCCTTTCAACTGATCTTTCCCTAACTTGCCCTTCAGTCCTCTATCCTGTTATATCTGCTTTTCCCTTTCTTGCTTATGAAGAGTAAGCAGGTTAATTAAAAAATTAAGAGACATTTCCGTTCTGCCTCCCTTGCCTTTTCCTCCTCTGCCTTCCTGCTTTGACACTCTCCTTCCCCATGTCATTGAAGTGGAGCTCCCAGGGCAGCCAGAACTTCCCTCAGGGCTGCTTCTCTGACTTGGCTTGTATTTGATCTCTTATCATTATGCTATTTGAGATTCCCCCTCCCCCTTTAATATTTTTCTGTGCACACGCCATTGTTTCTGGGCTTCTTTGTACAACTCCGTTTGCGGTGTCTTGGTCTGCTGCAGGAATTCCTTACGCCTTTGGTTAAGAACTGCATCACCAACCCAAAGCCAGGCAGTTCGAATCTACCAGCAGTTCCAGTGGAGAGAAATGGGCTTTCTCCTCCTGGGCAATTTACTGCCTCTGAAAACCAGCTGGAAGGTCAATCTGTAAGTCAGTTCTGACTTGTTGGTACCTAACAACACACATCAGCAACAAGCTTTGATCAGGAGCTCTCATGACTCACAGTCACTTGCTCAGCTGCTAACCAAAGGGTGGATGGTTCGAACCTGTCTACTGACTCTGTAGGGAAAAGGCCAGCGGTCTGCTCCTGGCAAGGTTATGACCTAGGAAGGAGGACCAGTGGGGTGGTTTCCTGTGTCAAGAGGTCACTCTGAATCAGAAGCTGACTGAATGGAATGAACATCCACGGTCTTCTATCTTGCTTATCTTCCTGCCTCTAGTCAGTCTTCCTGGACGATCTCATTCATCTAATGGCTTCAACTTTCATGAAGATTGTTATTGTTATTCACTGCCGTCAAGTCAAGTATGACTCATAGCAACCCTGTGAACAACAGCCGGAGACTTGTCCTGTCCTGTCCCATCTTCTCCTTCTCTGAGACACTAGAGCCCGTTGCTGAAGTCACATTGTCAATCCATCTCATTGGGGGCCTTTTTCTCCTTTGTTGACTTTCCGTCTCGCCAAGCACAATGTCCCTTTCCAAGGAATAACCTCACCTAGCTCCATGTCCGAAGTATGAAAGACAAAGCTTCGTCTTCCTTGCCTCCAAGAAGCAATCTGGCCCCACCCTCTCCAGGACATATCTGTTTGTTCTTTTTGAAATCGATTGGGGATTAAGTACTCTTCTCCAGCATCAAAACTCAAAGACATCAATTCTTCGTCATCCTAGTTCATTGTCCATCTTTCTGATGTGTAGCAGGTGATTGAGAAGACTCTGGCCTCAGTCAAGTGTACCTTACTCCTCAAACTGACACCATTGCTCTTCAGTATTTTGGAGAGGTCCCTGATAGCAGACTGGCCCAGTGTACTGCTTTTCCTGATTTCCTGACAGCTGGCACCAGTTTTTTATTTTTGATCCAAGCAAGATGATGTTATTAACAGCTTCAGTCTTTTCTTCCTCTCTTATACGCTGACTGCTAGTCCTTTGGTGAGGAACTTTATCTTCTTGATGTCTATATGTCATTCTGCAGTTTCATATCCTCCTCCCTCTCAGCAAGCCAAGTTGTGTCTAGTCTGTGTTTCTGGCCCAATTCTGGGGAGCTCCCCACCGATATATCCACCTGTTAACTGGACATCAACATTTGGCTGCTGAAACTTAATGGGATTAAAGCTGAACTTAAGGCCTCACCTTTAAAAGCTGTTGTTTCACTCAGATATTCTCATCTTGATTGTTGGTGTCTTTTTTGTTAGCTTCCTTTGAAAGTGTACAGATCTAGGTGCCCTCTGTACCTCCTCTTCTCACTCCCTGAACCTGACCTCCCGCTGGTGTGTCTCACCCATCTCCCATCCTTTTTGCCCTCACGGGCTGGTTCATGCTGTCCACACATTCCCGTGCACGCTGCAGCAGTCTCTTTATCGGCCTTCCTGCTTCCAGTCCTCTCCTCCAATCCGTTTTCCACATTGCTGCTATGGTTATCTCTTGGAAACACAAATCTGATTGTTATTCTCCTCCTAAAAAATTTATAGTATCATCCCTGAGCCTTTAATATGAATATGAACTCGAGATCTGGCTGCTGCTCACCTCTGCCTGCTTATAATTCCGCATCCCCCGGTTCTCATCCGTCATGTTTGTAAAGCACAGCTCCCGTTTCCTGATTCTTAGAGTCGTGATTCTTTGCTCTCTCCTTGCCTGGAAAGCCCTTCCACCTGGCCAGTGCCCACATCCTTCAGGAAGCCCATCATACTACAGTCTGACTTGAATGCCTTAAGTATGCCTTCTTCAGCACGCTTGGGCCGCTTGTAAGGACCATCGCCTTTATGACCCTGGGTCACAGATGTCTCCTTTGTATTACCCAGCCCAATACAAAGTCTGCTGTGTGGGTGGTTTTTGCATTAACAAGAACCCAGAAGTCCCCTGTAGCTTTCCATGGGTTTGCTTATTATTTTAGGCCCTTGAATTTGGCCTCAAGTATGAATATGCAATGCCTCATGTGGACTCCTTCAGAATGTTAGATTTGTCTGAAACCCTAAAGGTCATTCCTTTAATCCCTTTGATTTGATCAAACAACAAACTAGGACTTAGAGATAAATGTGTGTTGTTTCAAGTTCATCTAATTAGAGTCAGAACTAAAGCCCTTAGTCTCCAGGTGTCCCTTGGCCTCATTTGCCTGTAATCCCCAGATTGTGTCTTCTCAGGCCAATAAACAAAACATGTGCATTCTACTTTTTATTAAAATGAAATCATTTTACCTTTTGTGGGGGTCCATCAACAGATTATTTGTTGAGTATGTGATACACTCGGCATTGTTTTGGATGCTGGGGTTAAAGCAACGAACAAAGCCGGCAAAGAATATTTCTTTGTGGGTTAAGTTTCCATTGGAGGCAATCAGGTCGAGACAAACCTGGAAACTCTTAGATGGTGAAAACTCAGCTCGATCTCATTGCTTCCGGTGGGGACCGATCACAGCTGAGCCACGAGTGGATTTTCAAGAGGTGGTAAATCACACACGAGATTTGTCCTTCTGTCTCCCGAGGAGTTGCAGGTGGATTTGAACCACCAGAGAGGTGCTACCTTTGGGGTTGGCAGTGCACCTCCTTACAGAGTCGGCTACCAAAGCTTCCAGATCGTGAGTTGCTATGTACCATCCAGTCAGAACCAACTCATAGCCTTCCGGCAGGTTTTCAAAGGAAATTCATTACATGGGCGGAAACAGACTGTCTTTCTCTTGCAGAGCAGCTGGTGGATTCGTACCATCTGCTTTTGGGTTGACAGCACAACTCCTTACCAGTAAGCCACCATAGCTAGCTGCCTTGATGAAAAGAAAGTATTAGAAGCAGGAGTGGCATCCACTTCATAAACAACATGCCTCTGGAAACTATGAACTTTGAGAAACGACAATGGTTATAGAAAGGCATCAGGCCTTTTGTTCATAGGGTTGCTATGAGTTGTGCTCAACTTGACGGCAATCAACAACAACATAGAGAAGGAGGTGCTTCGGGGTTGAGACGTACAAACCTTAAGTTGAGTCAAGGAGGCCTCAGTGATAGAGTGACTTTACTATAGACCTGTAGGAGCTGAAGGGGTATGTGCTAGCTAAGCAGAGGGGACAGCTGAGACCAAGGTCCTGTGGCCCAGCCGTGCCTGGGTAGCAATGAAGGCAGGGTGACTAGGGGTCACAGGCAGTAGAGAACAAGGGAGGATGGTAGGACTTGAAGTAGTCAAAGCGGATAGCCGACCGTTTAGTTTGGTAGAATCCATTACAAGTCATTGGTTTTCACTTAAACAAGACAGGAAGCATTGCAGAGGATTGACGACAAGTTCTGTGGACTTGCATCTCCAAAGGATCATTCTGGCTGATGTGTGAAGAAAGAGATTGAAGGTGTACAGGCAGTGTTTGTCTTTCATGCTGCTTCTACCTTCCTTCCTCTTAATAAGTTCAAAGCCTATTGATTTTCTTTTTTAACTTTTTGTTTGGAAATATGATAGATTCCTGTAAAGCTGTGAGAACAGAACAAAGAAGACTGTCCCTGTGTTCTCTTCACCCAGTTTCCTCCAGTGATTACGCCTTATTTAATTATAGTACAATGTCAAAGTCAGGAATTTAGCGTTGGGACAGCATGGGTATCATTTTACGGCATCTTATCCCATGTAGAGCCGTGTAACTGCCATCATGACAAGAAAGGACACGATTCCATCATCACAGAGGTCTCCCTTATGCATTCCGCTTTCCCCTCCTGTCGTCCTGATGACTCTCTCGTGTTGTCGATAATTCTGTCATTGGAAGAATATTATATAATTGGAATCCTTTGTGTTGGAGAAGAGTCCTGAATATCTCACGAACTGTCAATAGAACAGATATATCTTGAAGAAGATGCAGGCAGAGTGCTCCTTCGAGGCAAAGATGATAAAGATTCTTCTCATGTAATTTGGGTATGTTGCGTGGAGAGCCTATTCCTCAGACAAACTGCTTGGAAAAGTAAAGGGTCGGTGAAGGAGAGGAAGTCCCCTAACCAGGTGGATTGACACAGTGACTGCAGCAATGGACTCGAGTGTGTCAGAGATTTTGAGGATGGCACAGGATAGGACAGGGTTCATCAGGTCTCTGTGAGGCATATTTGATTCGATGACACCTAACAACAGCATATGCAGTGTAGGATCTGAGGTTTCTCTCAGTGAGCATAATGCCTTTGAGATCTCAGTTGTTGCCTCAGCAGTCCTTTGCTTCTCACTCATTTATCGGTCTTTTTGTTGAGATCGGCTGTCATGGTAGAGGGATGCCTGTTTTATGAGATGAGACCTGAGCTCTTGTCCAAGCAGATCATTATCCTAAATGTCTGTGCACCTCAGTTTAACCATCTGTCAAATGAAGCCATCAGGATAGAATACTTAAGGTCCTTTTGGCTTACTGAAGTCTGTCTGATTTCTCTTGACTGTTGTAATGGGCTCTGGTGGCCTAGTGGGTAAAGAGTTGTGCTTCCAACCCAAAAGCTGTCTGTTTGAATCCAGTAACTGCTTCAAAGGAGAAAGATGTGGAATGTCCTATGCATTTTACAGCCTCTGTAAACCAGCTAGTGGGCCACTTATGAGTTGGTTCTGACTCTTTTGGAGACGACAGCAACAACATAGCAGTGAAGTCCGCCTGTCTTTGTAACACTCACTGCCCAAGCGTCCTTTAACCCGGGCCATGTTGTCAAGCTCCTGATGACCACACAGGAAACCTGGTAACTGCTTTATTGACACTTGATTGCTACTTGATTTCTCAAGTAGGAGCTTGGAAGGCCAAAGTGGTGCTTGGCAAACTATGTAAATTGAAAGATGAGTCTTTGATTTGTCACTGTTTACAGTGAGAAGATACAGAAGTAGGCATTCTAGTGTACATATTCTGCTGAGCTACAGAGATACAGGAAATGTGGTAAATTGCTGTTAAATGTCACTTCTGCTCTCGAATCAGTTCTTCCAACACATTTGTACTAATGAGGTAAGTCAGTCACTCGCAACTGAAACAAAGAGCTTCGCCAGAGTGGAGGGAACCAGGCGATGCAGAATCTAAGTGCGGACTCCTCATTTCCCTGGTAGACGATACACCCACTCTCTGATTTGCCTATCCCTGTTTATGTGCCAGAACATTTGGGTAATTCTGTGTGTCTTAAGGGAAGTGTAGACATTAAAGGGCTTAAGAAAGTAAATCTTTTTACCAGAATTGGTCCAGCAGCCCACCCTGCTGCCGTGTGTGTGTGTGTAGACCTTGCTACCCCTGCTGGAAGCTTAGAGGACGTTTTTCCCACATGCCACACCCAAATCCTGTCCACCTCAACTCTGAAACCAGTGTCTGTGGGTCCAGTTTGTGGCAGCTCTCCTTCGGGTTCTGAGGCTGTAAATTGGGGAGGAAATGGCCTTTTTCCTCTCATGGAGCAAAAGGGTGATTTCTTTAACTTAGCAGCCCGGTCTGTGACACACGGGCCCCGAGAGCTCCTGGCATGTGCCTCGTGGTCTGCCACTGCCTCCTCGCTGGGGTGAGTCCTGGTCCGGATGATTACCAGCAAGGGCTCCGTACACTGTGGACAGAAAGATGAAGACGCACCAAGTATACTTTCCATGGCGAATCAGTAAATCCAAGTGCCCTCAGCGAACAGATAGTCATGGGCTGAACTGGAGAGCATTTCAACTTCCCACTTCATTTTGAAGGCTTGGAGACAACACGCAGAGTCCGTGAGGTGAACCAGCTAGAGAGAGCGGGAAAGAGCTCTGACCCTTTGTCCTGAATCACTGCTCTGTGCCGGGCTAGCTTGCCTGATGCCAGCATGTAATTGCTCCCAATGGCCATAGAGGGCTGGAGGAAGTGGCATTAACAGTGGCTTTAACCACAGAAGTATAATAATAGATGCTATATGTCACCTCTCTTTTTTAGTAGAGATGATAGAGAATCGATTGAAACTCATTCTTCACTTTCCTGTTTTACCATATTCATCTGTTTTTCTATGCGCTTCAGTCTCTTCACTTAGTATTTAAAGCCTCTTCATAATTTAGGTGACGAACACCCCATCCCCAATTTGAGTGCTAATATGAGGTAATATCTCTCATTAATCTCACTCTCACACAGCCAACACTGTGGCATGTCTCCTCTGGAAAGCTGATTTTCACTGGTTTGGATTTTGGAAAACAAATCAAACTAAATTAAGTGAAAACCTAATTCTGTTTTGGTGCCTTAAGATAGGAGATTGTTTTAACTAGTAAACAGTTCCCTGCCTCCATCTTGTTTCCTCTCCTAAGAAAATGAATTTTGTTGGGTATCACTTTTGTTTAGAAATTGAAGTAAGTAGACGAGTATATCTTTCACTTCACATTTTACCTTGCTCATGCATGCTTATAAATGCCTGTAATGGATCCCTTTCCCTGCATGTATTGAAGTCTCTTTTTTTTTCTCTTTTTTTTTTTTTTTTAAATAAAAGGGTAATCCTTGACTTTAAGGTGTTCCCTTTTCGTATATTCCACACTCTGGTGATTTGCTCATGAATAATCCTGATTTGGCTTCCGTTTTTCGCCCAAAGGCAGTAGCATCAAAGCCAGCCTCACTTCCCCGCTGACCTTCTCCAGTCCTTCTGCCTTTCCTTAGTGAGTGGCTGCAGCAGTTTGGTTAAGGTCAAGATGCCTGAGTGAGACTCCGTGTTCAGGTGGAGAACATATCAGTGAGCTCAGACTGCTGACCGAGAGATGCCTGCAGGGAACAGCCTACTACTCTGCCCCTAGGACCTAAGCAGAAGGTTCGAGGTTCAATGCTGTCCATCCACCGTTGTGGCTGACGAGTAGCATTTCTCCGCAGGAAGAGAAACCCTGCTGTGGGCTTTGCTGGGCCCTGCAGGCGATTGTGAGCCTTAGTGTGGAGCACCTATCACTCTGCTGCCAAGCTCCCAGACTTTCCACTTCAGAGTGTATGGTCTCTGTAAACCCAGGCTGAGGGAACTTTTTAGTCATGATGGGTTTTGGGTTATGTTGTTTGGTTGGGGTTTTTTTTAAGCTCATGGGATAAAATCTCATGTTGCAAGGATTTATTAAATCAGTGAACGTGATTTTGGCTGTAAGGAACAGTAACAAGTCACTATTATAATAGAAGGAAGATCCATTGGGAAGTTCTGGAGTGCTGATAGAAGGCTAGGGTCTCAGGCTTGGAAAAAAGAGGGGAAGAAGGCAGCTCCGTGCTGAGAATCAGGAAGCAGGGTGCCTGACTTTCGTTGGGAGCAGCCTGGCTAGGGCACTGTGAAAGGGCACAAGAGCCCACTCCACGCCCCCTCTACCCCTCCGCCACTGGGCAGCATGCAGCCAGCCAGAGCATGTCCTAAGCACACCTGTTATGTGTCTGTCTATCCCCTGACAGCAGGGACCCTTGGGTTGTGTTGGGGTGTGCGTTTTCGCTCTTTTTTGTGCTGTGCTTGGTCTTCTGTTTTCTTTTTTTAGTGGTTTTGTGGTACTGCCTGAATTATGTTGTGTTCGTCCGCTCTGATTCTATTCCTTCCTTTGTCTTCTGGGTGTTTGGCTTTTGGGGCCTCGTCAGGATTGTTGTTGTGTGTTGTGGTTGGGTGTGTTTTGTTTTGGCTGCTGTTGTGCGGGTTTGTTGTGCTGGTGTCAGGGTGGATTGGTTATCCTGCGTGTGTAGTTGTTGTTGTCTTTTCCATCGGCATCGTGGGTTTGTTTTGTTGGGTTGTTCTGACTTTTCGTTTGTTTATGCTCTGTTGCTCCTGCTTTTTTATAAGCTTTTTTTTTTGGTGGTTCTTCTTGGTGGGGGTCGGTCCGTCTGTGGCTCTGATTGATTGATTGGTTTTCAACAATAGTTTTAGTGTTTGCGGTTGTTGGGTCCTGTCTGGTTTTGGATTCTGTTTGTGGGGGGAGCGCGTTTTGGGACATTTTGTGGTTTTTTTTTTTCCTTGTTAATGGTTTCTCCCCTGGATTCTTTTCTTTTTGTGACTGTGATTGTTTCATATGCTTTGGCTGTGGGTTGGTTCTGACTCGAGTGGCCTTCTCTGTGTGTGTTTTCTCTGTTTTTTGGTTCCCCTGTTCATTTTTTCGTGCTTGCTGTTTCTGGATTTTTTTTGTTTTTTTTTTTTTTTTGTGCTGTTCTTTTAGCAGCACCGTTATTTGCGACTTTTCACATGTGTTTTCCCTGATGCTCTCTACTTTATTTTCATTGGCCTCCCTCTGTGGAGCCGATCTTGTTGGCTCCTTTCTGTGTTAACTATGGGCTCTCGGTCAGGTGTTTTTTGTGTCTTGTTCTCTCAGCTCTTCATTCGCGTTTCTCTGTTTGCTTTTGAGTTTTTTTCCTTTTCATTTTTTTTTTTTGTTTTTCTTCTTGTTTCTTTACCTAATTTTTCTACCTTGTTTTTCTGCATTTTTTTTTTTTGTTTTCCTGGTTCTTTTCTGGCTTCTTTTTTGCTTCTTTCCCGTTCTCTTTCCCTTCCTTGCTCTTCTTTCCTTTTTTCTGTTCTCTCTTGTTTTCTTTTTCTTGCTTCTGCAGTGTCGGTTTTTTACTTTATTTATTCTTGTAGGTTTGCGTTCTTTCTCCCTTGCTTTTTCTTTCTCTTCTTTCCTGCTTTGGGTCTTTCTTTCCCCATTTCTTTGTTGTGGATCTTGCCTTGTATTTCGTTGTTTGCTTGTGGCTTCTTCTCTGACTTGGTTTGTTTTTGGTTTGTTATTTTTGTGCTTTTTGTGTTTTTGTGTTGGTGTTTAATGTTTTTCTGTGCATTGGTGTTTGTTTCTGTGTTTGTTTGTCCGTTTTCGTTTGCTGTGTGTTTGTTTGCTGTAGTGGTTTCTTTGGGTTTTGTTTAATTTCTGTGTTCCGCTTTTTGAGGCAGTGCGTTCGTGTCTTCTAGCATTTTTATTGGATTTTATTGTGCTTTCTCCTCTTTGTCAGTTTTCTTTTTTTGTCACCTCTCTGGAAGGTCTATTTGTTGGTGCGTTGTTACTTTTTGGTATTTTTCCTGACGTGTCATGGTCCCTCTTTGTTGTTTTGCTTTGTTTCTTTCTTGTTGCTTGTTCTTTTGCTCATTTCTTGGTGTGTGTTTCTGCCCTTTGTATTTCTTTTTTTGGGAATTGTTTTGCTGTCTTTTGCTGGTTTTGTTATTGGGTTGTCAGTGGGGGCCGTGGGGTGTTTTGTTTTGTTTTGTTGTCAGTCTGTTTTCTGAGCTGGTTTCATGGAATGTTTGTTCCCGGTCTTTTGTTTTTCTTTTCTTCTTGTTTGTAGTCGTTTTTGCTGGACTCTTTGATTTATCTTTTGGCTTGTCTTTTGCTTTAGTTTTTTCTTGTTCTTCATTTGTGTCAAGTTAATTTTGACTCATAGCAACCTCAGATGTGAGAATGGAATTAATCCTTCTCAGGGCTTTTAATGGCTGATGTTTCTACCATAGATGATCTGTCCTTTCTACCAGGACACCTGGCATGGACTTGAACCACTAATCTTCCCATCAGAAACTGAGTAGTTGTTATTGTGTACCATCGAGTTAGAACCGAGCCGTAGCTGACCATCCAGCAGGTTTTCAAAGGCAGTAAATCACATGGGAGGAGACTGCCCCACTTTGTCCTGTGGAGCAACTGTGCAGTCAAACCTCGGCGTGGACAGCACACACTTCCTTACCACTAAGCCACAGGGTCACTGCCATAAGACTCCATGTTATTAGAGCTGTCTTGTTTATATTTATATTTATTTTATAGATAGATTTGGGGTTTTTTTAATTATTACTTTTAGTGAACATTTACATAGATTTTGGATTTCCATTCATTCATTGTTGCAGATAGATTGTTTTTTAATGAATGTATACATTTTTTTAAAATATCAAGGGCATCTTAGATAATGCATGCACAAAATATTTATTCCTACTTTATCTAGTTTTAAATGGAAAGTAATTTAATACAAGGAAATAGACTAAGAGTCAGCCTATAGATACCAGTATTAAAGGTATCACTCTGAATCTCTTTAGATCATCATTTCAGAATTTTCTGAGTTTCTCCCTGGATCTGTCTTCATCTATATGTGGATTAGTTTATCTCTGTGGTTTCTTTGCTCAAAAATTCTGCAACTCCATTATTACTTTGTGTTCATCCAACATCCTACAGAATCCCATGGGAACTCAGTGAATAAAATCAATCAGCTAGCCAATAAATATTTATTGAGTGACTGCTAAGTACTTGGCTCTTCATAGACCAGGAGGGAATATGATCTAGTTGGGGAGACTGTCCACAGAGGAAGGTGATAATACCCAGCAGTGGAGGATCCGTGCCCAGCAGGTACTGCAGCCAAAGGCCTCACGAGACACAGGGCGCAGTGGGTGTCTAAGAACTGACCATGACTGTAAAGGATAGTGGTGGATGATACAAACGTATTATAACATGAATGAACCCAGAGGACATGAGGCTGAGTGAAATAAGTCAACTGGAAGAAGAGAAATACTGAGTTCTCACTTTTATTAAAAAGACAACAATATATACATAATGCAAGAGTAGACTCATGTAAAACAACATTCCTTAATAGTTACCGGGGATGAGGAGGGAAGGGGAGAATCACTCTGTAATTATCAGACACGTGCTATTTTTGGTGATGGCTAAGGCTGTAAGTACTCGATGTGAGTGAAGTCTGTACAGCTTGACCATGGTAAGGGATGACGTTAAGAAGTATACAAGACTAAGGAGCTATTTAGGCAAATGGCTATAATGTGCACAACTTCACAACAGCAGTAATAACAACAAAATATGTTTGAGTGGTTAACTAGGCAGAGTTGTATACTTATATGCATGTAAGAAGGCACATGTGAGTGTATACATGTATCTATCCATATATAGTCATAGCTGTAGGCATATGTATATACTTATATGAGGCATATAATAAGCACATGAGGGCATCACTGTAGTTCTAGTCTGCATATAACGAGATACCTCGAAGGTTTGATTAACTGGGTTTGAAGGCTTAGGACTGTAGTTTTGGGAGGCAACTCAGTCAGTTGACATAATTCATAAAGACAGTGTTCTAGTTCAGTGAGTAGTCTCTAGGGTCTTAAAAGCTGGCAAGTGGCCACCTCAAGATACAACTATTGATCTCTACATATCTGGAACAAAAGAGAGAAGGACGGAAAGAAGAAATCAATCTATAGGACTGAAAACTCATAAAGCTGTGGCTTCATTTATCCCAAGACCTAGTGTAGAGTAACCCCATGAGTAAAGGTAAGCATAGACTTATGTGTGCTCACTTGCTAATTTGCAGGGATCATAAGAAATAAATGGTTCCCAGCTCCTAGTAAAAACCATTCTGACCAGGTACACAATAGATGGTCTTCGATAGAAGAGAAGAACATCAACTAAACATCAGATTTGCACAGACTGCTGGACTGATGGAGATTAGAGGGTCCTCTGAGACTCTCACCCTGAAATGTCCTTAGAGTTAGAACTGAACCCATTCCTAAAGGTTACCTGTCAGCCAAATAATAGAGTGGCTCATAAATGAAACAATAGCACCCATGAGTACTGTCTGTCTTTTAAATAACTATCTATTTGAGACAAGTTGGTCACGTTTACCCTAGGAGGAAGAGTGGTTAGGAACAGGGAAGCTATATTAATGGGAACAGAACAACCAGAATGGACATAATAAGAATAATAACATAGTATATGAAAATGTAAGCATTGACAAGGAACAATACCATTAACAGAGCAAGGGCCATGTGGGGATGGCCATGTCTGACCTTTGCCAACTTCACAGAGGGAAACCGTTGATGTCAACGTCAACAAACTCCAGTGTCCCCCACACTCCTGTATCTCTTTCTACTCAGTTGCTTTTACTGCTTTTCTGGGTCCAAAATCTGAGGTGATAGCTCACAGACCACACAGAACCATACTGGGGAAGTTAAAAGGTTATAATCCAGTTTAATAACAGAGTTCAGACAGGGCAGCTCCTGAAAATGTGCTCACAGGCACCTCAGCCTTGAGCCTTGTGGCCTAAGGCCAGTGTTATGAAGTTCTCAGTCCTGCCAATATTGGCTTCCCTCCCCACGTCACACGTGGACAAAGGCTGTTAGCTCAGCTCTTGTTCGGCCCATCGAAGTTAGCGTTCAGCTCAGTCTCATGTCAGTTCTCTCAGGTCCTCTGCTTCAGTTATGTCTGCCGCCGCCATAGGTAAGGCTGGTGCAAGAATTTCTGGACCCGAAGGACGTGTTCCATTCTCTGGCTGCTGCTGCTTCAGTGGCTGTCCTCTCTGCTGCTGGCTCCACTTAATTTAATAGCAAGGCTAACCAACCCCCTTGTGGATTGGTGAGACTAACCAGTCCCCCTGTGGATAGGCTAACATGCCGTGTATTTGCATATTCCTGCCCATCCACATTACAAAGTCAAATTCAGTGGCTAGAAAAGCCATCTTGAATAATAAACTCCAGATAAAGCATAAAAGTGAAATCAGAATCTAGTTTGTTGTGTTAACTTACACCAAAAATAAAAATAAAATGATAACCAAGGTTGTACAATTTAATGGAGGGAGGTGTGTGTAAGGGAAATGATAATAATCTGGTCTGGAAAACGATGTATTCAAATTTTGTAAATAAAGAGTATAACAAATAAAAAATAAAATTTAAAAAAAATTAAAAAAAAAAAAGAAGTGGACCAATGACTAAAGAACAGGATCAAAAAGGATTTTGGAGTAGCTTGTGGAATAATCTACTCTTCCCTAATTTGTGTCACTGTTTAGTTGAAAGAAAACTATATTTGGAATCAGAAAGCCTGGCGGCTGAGCTTGGCTCTGCCACTTACTAACAGGATTATTTGTAGCCAGTCTCAAATAGTTTAACTCTAGTTTCTGCAGACATGTATTCTAACTATCTCTTCCATTGCTAGGAGTAAATTTCACGTTCTGTGGTAGATGGTCCAGTTCATTAAACCTGCCGCTGTCTTTTGAGAGAGGATAACAGACGCAGCTCCGCCGTGATATTTTACGGCTATGGGATTGGATAAAATGATTGACGAGTTCCTTTTCATCTCTGAAGTGCCAAGTCTCACCCCAGCCTCTGTGTAATCTTTCCTATTACAGGTCTCCCACTTAAGAGCTTTGTAGCTTTGCTATGCCTCAGATTTCTCACCAAAATAAGGGTGATGGCAGTTCTGCCTTCCCAGGGTTGTGTGAAGATTGCTGTTCCCTGCAGTGGGTTGTTTCTGCCTCGGCAGCCGCCTGGGTGCAGGAGGACGAAGCCACCCTCCCAGATGTCACTGTATTGAGCCCGTTGCCACAGACACTGTGTCAGTGCCTTTTCTTGCTGCTCTTCCTCTTTGTTCACTGACCCTCTGCTCTACCCAGGGTGATGTGCTCCACGCATGCTCTCGGTAAGGTTGACTCCACTGAGAAGGTAGCTCTTTCCAGGTGTAATTTGAGCGCTTTCCAACCTGAGGGGCTCAACTTCCAGTACTCCATCAGAGAGTAGTCCGCCACTGTTCATAAGATTTTCACTTGTTTGTTTTAGAACTAGATCGACAAGCCCTTTACCCTAGTTCTGTTTTTGGCTGAAACATACACCTAGACCTGTCCACCAGTAGTGACTCTGCTGGTATTTAAAATCCTGATGGCACTGTTTAGTGAGTAACAGTAGTGTGTAATCTCTTATGTTCTGGTGGGTTTGCAGATTAGATGGATTAAAAATATAAAGCATTTGAAAGGGAGCTCCTAAATATCAATCTTCCATATATACACACACTCCCTTTTTCCTTACCGTCTCTCCTTACTACCCTTCGTCCTTTCTGTCTTTCCTTCTCCCTTTTCCCCCATCATCACGTAGTAAGTTAACATTTGTCTTTGTAATGTAAAATTTCATAGACATGGTCCATGATCATGCTAAGGATTGTCTGGCCGGCTCATACCCTAAGGTGGTTCATGGGACAATGTGAGAAATGGAAAAAACATGGCAGATTCAAGTTAACGTTTATATGGAAGTTGTGTCAATTCAAATATAAGGAAGATGTCAAGCCTAGGTGGTTTGGAGTGTGACAGTCTTAACAGTTAGAATATTTGGGAGAAAATCTGAATCTAGGAAAGTAAGTTCTTACTTGTGAGATTCCAATGGTTTGCATGATGATGAATCATCTAAATCGCTGTGTCCTATAAGTACTTGGCATTTGGAAAACAGGTTGTGTTTGGCAATTTAACTAGATTAGATGTACATATTTATTAGCTGGTTTGTTTTCTTCGAGCTAGAGCTAATATTTAATTGATTACTTTAATTGCTTTTGAAGGAACTGTGTGTCTCCTGGGAAGGAGGCGTGTTTGTCCTGTAGAGAGAGTTTGTCCCTTCGCAGACTCTGTCTGTTATGCAGTATGCAGATAAGTCCTTGCACTCTCCTTATGTTCCCCAGCCCTTTTATTTCTTCACTGCTTCCCTTGTTCTGAGGGGTGCAGGGGCAGGAGAAGGGAATATGATCTATTTGGTGCCTGGATCTTTTTTATTGCAGCTTATATTTAGTATGTCTCTTCTCCGCCAGTCAGAGTTCATCACTGGCCTAACAACCCCTAATATTTTGCTGACTCGGAAGTCACTCAGAGAGGAGTTGGCACAATGGAGTGTAATGCCACTGCTCTGCTCATCTTGTAAAACCATCGCCGTGGTATTGCGTGATAAATGAAACGAGCAAGGAAGAGGTGGCAATAAGATTGCAGCACTGCAGAAATCCCGGGGGCAGAATAAAATTGTCTATTTAGTAAGCATAGCTGTTTGGTCGAAGTACCTGGTATCATGCTGCCCTTCCCCTTTCTAAATCACTGTGATCCACATTTTCAACATTACACTCTACTCGCCAGCTTTATGGAGTGGGCTAAGTGATTCTACGACTTTGAGTATATTTCTGTTTTATTTTCCTCTACCTCTTAAGTTGTTCTCTCAGGAGACCCAGGTATGTCCCTGTGTGAGATACAAGTGTTTCCCTACTCTTAACGGGTATGACATGACTTAGCAATGCCTCGGAATAGGGAATTGTGTATTCTTAGGTGCCAGTAACCCAACAGTACACGGTTTGAATCCTCCCAGGGGAACGATGGACCCTCTCCTCCTGTGCGATCTGCTGCCTCTGAAAAGCTGCTAAAGGATCAGCTGTGTGTTGGTTCCTGACTCAGGTGCACAGCAATAACAGGAGATTAAAGAGGACATGTCTTTTTATTACCCACTATTAAAACCCAGGTCCTTAAATGGCTTGGCTTTTCCCTTTCTTCTTCCCAAAGCAGGAGCAGCTGCACATGCTGTGTGGGGCGTGGCCTTTGATGTAGGTGATATTTTGGCCAGTGTTTGGGAGTCAGCCTACTCTCACTGGTGACTTGGGGTTCCCATGTGTTGTAGGGAGCCCAGGAGCTGTTTGTTTGCAAAACAGTGACCTTCTTAAAGAATGCTTTTATCCTTATTATTTTCTTTCTCTCTCCTCCCTCCTCCCTTTCTCTCTCCTCCTTCAGTTATTCCTCCCTGCCATGTTTGTCTCCATCCGTTTCCTTCTTACCTTGCCTCTTTCTAGGTTCTCCTAATTGGACTAAGTCTACATCAGTCTTCATTATTTCCTTTCCACTCCCTCCTCCTACGAGGAAGTGTGATTAGGATTCATTAAAGCACCAAGAGAATCTACACCGTCATACCCAATTCTGGCTGTTGGGAGTCCAGCCATCACCTCGACAGAGTGCCCTCCGCACTGACTGAACAGCAGAGTCTGGAATCACAGCCCTGTGCCGATGCTGAGTGCTCATTAAATGTGAGCAGAGACGTTCGCAGAGTTTTGTTTGAGAGCGTTTCTCACTTGATTTGCCTCTCAGGCTGTTCAGATCAACCCCGTTCCTTCACTTGCCCATCGGGGAGCCTGGCTGGCTGCTTCTCTGTGAGTCCTGCTAGGCCTTATGTTGCCATGACCACCAGTGGATTGGTGAGTTGTCAAAGGCACTTACCCTGGACTCTCAGAGCCTGGAGCAGGGATGTCCTGCCCTAAGACTCCAAGTGCCTTCAAACAACCCTTGATTTGATAAGCATTGATTTTTCCCTTCACTTCACTCGAGTTGCTAAGCCTGGCTGGGCACACGGAGGCATTTGTATCTTTCTCTTTGTGTTCGATCTGCATGGGGAGTGCTGGGAATGGCTCTAAGTCACTCTTCAGATGCTCTGGTGGCAGGACTTGTTAATGCGAAAAAGGAGTTTGCCCGGGTGAAGAGATTTTTTGAAAAAAAATCAATGGGTGATTTCTAGAATTCTGTACACTCAAGGGGGAAGGGAAAAAAGGGGGACACAGTGCAGAGAGGGCTGGCCAATCCGTAACGGATGCTGTGCCCACCCTCAGATGCTTCCAGTTATTGAAGCCTCCAGAATTGCATCTTGAGTCTCCAGAGACTGCTTGGCTGTGTGGGAAGCTCTTCTTGGAGGTATTTGAAGGGAAGAAGGGGAAAGGGGTGTAGACTCAATATTCCAGATTCACAAGAAATTCCCCCAGTGCGAGCTGGGGGATAAAAGATGGGCTGGAAGGCTGGAGGGCGATCCCTCATCATCAGGGTAGCATCAGAGATTACTACCATTTTATAGAGTTTTCTTCTTTTGAGACCTAACTAAAAAAGAACGATATAACAGAATGCTTGTTCATTGCTCAATAGTTCTCCTAGCTAACATTTTTCTCTTGCCCTTTGTTTTTCTTCCCCCCCCTTGTTTGTTATTAATCACTTGTGAGAGTTAAGTGTGTATCATCAATCCTAATATTGCCAGATATCCACCTCAAATAACGTGAATTTGTGTCGGTCTTAGTGTGACTTTCTAGAGAAGAGCTGAAGCAACCTTGTGCTGGGACTTGTTACTCACTGAGCAGTTCACACACATACTCAATTCCTTGTGGCGTGGACACTCCACGTTTTCTGAAAATTATAACATCCTAATTCTCTGAGCTTTCTCCTTTCTTCTCCAAACCTGTGGTGACCTCCCCTCTTTTGTCTCTACTCCTAGTTGCAAGGAATCATGTCAGCTCCTTGTGGCTTCCCTTGTGATCAGCCTGCAGTAGGACCTCCTGGGTACAGCTGTTCAGAAGTACTATCAGCCTTCTGGTATACGAGTGAGCAGTGTGAAACTCTGGCAGCTGTGGGGCTCTATCCAGCCCTGTGAGAATCTCTGTCTTGGTAACAAAGATACACCAAATGTTGCAGAGTTTCCAGCCCAACAGTGGCGTCTCTGAGTGTCAGAGATGACAGAGGCCCAGGCTTGTGGCGTACATTACGTGATCAAGCGATGACCTTTGATACAAGAAATGAGACAAGAAATGGCACAAGCATTAAGAGTGTGCTGTATGCACACGTGACAAACTTGCCTTTGTTGATGCCTTGACTGTTATCAGTGAATTGCACCATTAATTATTTTTCAGTCCTTTTATTTAATACTGTCTAAAATATATTACAGAGGTATTTTTATGAATTTACCTTATACTGAATTTGTACTCATGCATTGTTTGCCTTAAGGGGGAAAAAAATCTGCTTTGGTAATCTCCACGGACACTTCAGCTGCTGATAAAATGTAGATGGGTTTTAAGTGGAAAAATGTTAAGCTCAAACAGCAAGATAAAAAGGATCTATGATCCTGAGCCATTGACAGTTATCTGTTATCTTTTTCAGATAAGAGAATGAGAGTGTGTATGTGTGTGGAAGTGAGAGAATTCTTCTCTGTGCCCTCTCTTGATATCTTTACCCTCAAACTCCCCTTCTATTTTATCAAGTAGCATATTCCCTTTAAATTATCCCTGTTGATAGACAACAAATCCTGGAAAGTGCAGGTGTAGGAAGGAGGGAGTAGAGACTTTCTGTTTCATTTTGTTGGATGGTGGTTTTCAGCATTATTTGGTTTCTTGTTGTTGGAATGCGTATTCTCTTCACTGTGAGTGTGACTGGACAGACCTGTGCCTCACCTCTAGGCTGTCTCTCTCATGAAGAAGCGGTCTTTCCGGAGGCTCCCTGTCCTTTTAGTGTCTGGCTCCGTGGTGGCTGATGTTGGAGAACTGAAGAAAAAAACCATTTGGTCCACGTGGAAGGGTGCAGCCCAGCAGTGATGTGGTTGGCTATCTGCAGGCTGATTGGTTAGTTAAGGGGAAGTGCTAAGGATGGCGAGACCTGCATTTTACCCTGGTGTGAAGGAAGTTAGGTATGGACATTGAAAGGGAAGAAAATGAGAATGAACTCTGTGGTATTAGCTTGGAGTTGGGGATATCTGTGAACTCCTGATATGTCGGTTCATGTTCTCCGAGAGGCAGATGGACTCAGATGTGCAGGAGAGTACACGGGAGAATCCTCGTGAGGAAGCTGAGAGGAGCTGCAGGAGGCTGGCAGTCCTGAGGCCGTGGTGCACGTCTAACCCCGGGGAGGAGGGAGAAGGGGAAAGAAGTGTGGGCAGTAGAAGTCTAAACTCAGGGCCTGTTCTAAGAAGGTTTCCATGGAGCTGATAAAGGATCTTTGAATTGCTCATCAAAGGAGTCCCAGTCTCCCCACAGAAAGCTTGCCTGGCCTGTCTCCTGTCTCAGACACTGGATGCAGCAGCTTTGGGAAACTTGGGTGGAACTGAGAGAGCAGGAATGTGTTGCAGAGCACGACCCCTGGGCCTGTCGCTTTGGCATCCTGCAGCCATTGGTCTATTCATGAACTTCCATGCATGGCTTGTGTAGGCATAGACAGGCACAGAAAGAAGCACAGATGGGGGTGGGGGGCGGTGTCGAGACTGCATGTACTGAGGGGTCTGCATCTGTCGACCAAGAGGACCTGGTTCCAGCATCAACCCACAAGCAGTGAGCATACTTAGGGCCTAGAGTGTGGCTTCTAAATACCGATTTACTCTCGAAGGAGTTGGTAGATGAGTAATTCCAGAGCTGGGAAAGACGGTGAGAGATAAACCTAGAACATCTTGTGCCTGAAAGTAAGGAAGTGCTCACAGAATGATGGGAATTTAGCCAATGGACACAGAAGCCAGATTGATGGAAATCCTCCTGGCAAAATTGGCAATTATTGGTGTGCCGACATGAACAAGAAAAGTGGACTATCTATGCCCCTTTGAATAGAATGAGAATAAATGAAGGACTTGTCTTTTTGATGAAGGATGAAAATTCCATAGTTCCAAAGTGTCTCTTCACAAATCACCAATTCATTACAATAAAGGAACGAATAACTTCCCAGTGGAGAAGCGTGGACACTGCACTGAGGGATCGGAGTCGGCAGCATGTCCTAGGAGTCGGAAGGGGCAGGCAGCGCCAGTGTGTGATACTGTTGCCAGAGCGTCCTGACTTGCTTCTCATGGCTAAGAAGCACCAGACCATCGGACATTGAGAGACAGTCTGCAGAATAAGTGGTCTTTGCTCTTCAAAAGTGTCAAGAGCCTTCACTGAAATAAAATAAAATAAAAATACATACATACATACATAAATTGATTAAATACATAAATAAAATAAAATAAATAAAGTGTCAGGGGCCACGAAGGTCACAAACTGAAGGGCTGTTCCAGCCTGGAGAGACCTAGCATCTCACTGATTCCAACCTAGAGCTGGCTGGGACAGGTGACAAAATGTGATGAGCAATTGTAGATTGTTCTGGCATCTCTCCTGTGGGTCTTACCTATGAAAAGGACAAAACCCTGCGCAGTCCTGCACTGTCTTGGTGATTCAAGCCCATCTTGTGGCTCCTGTGTTAGTGCATCCATTGAGGGGTTCCCCGAGCCGCAGCTTATCAGTCATGCCAGCCTTTCCTGGCAGTAGAGTCTTCCTGGTGGGGTGTGCAAAGTTAAAGAAGACCAAGGCTTGGTTTGTGGGTTAGGTAATGTTGCTGTTATGTGCCATCGAGTCGCCTGTGACTCATAGCAACATAGCAACTCATACAACAGCCCTAAACCCCGCCCTATTCTGTGCCAATCTCACTATCTCCAACACACCTACCCCTGTTTCCCCAGTCACTGAATCATTCCCTCTCATTGAGGGTCTTCCTCTCCTGCATGACCCTCCCAAGCATGACGTCCCTCTTTAAGGACCGGTCTCTCCTTACAACATATCCAAAGTATGTCAGACGAAGCTTCAGAATCCTTGCCTCCAAGGAGCAGCCCGGCCTCACCCTCTCCAGGACAAACCTGGAAAACCCTCGTTTTCTTAGTAGTCCATAGTATATTCAATACTCTTCTCTAACACCACAGCTCAAAGGCATCAATTCTCCTTCTATCCTCCCTAGTCATTGTCCAGCTCCGGGTTATGTAATAGCGATGCGTAAATTCAGATGGATGTTTAATATATAGGAAACTATTCTGACGTGCGCTAAAATACCTACCTGGATTGATAATGCAGCGGTTAACTCTCAAATGATTCTTGGAAGAGGTTTGGGGGAGTGGTTCTTTGTAAGACACATAACTTTTTTTTTTTAATTTTTATTGTATTATTTTTACGTGTACCATCAAATCAGATCTGACTGGTACAGGAGATTGCTCCCTCCTTCTCCAGCAGAGCATCTGGTGGATTTGAACCGCGTACCTCTGGGATTGCAGTGCAGCGTCTTGCCACTAGGCCACCAGAGCTCCCTGACACATAACATTTTTGTAAGTTTAGATTGAGAGTTAACTGTTCTTGCACACACACACTCACACACAAGCAAACAGCAGACTAATCTGAGCAATTTGGGGTACCGCTCTTCTCCAAGTTATCAATATGATGTTTGTACTTTGAGCAATGGTTTGGTTGGGGTGTCCAGGAAGGATAAAAATCTGTGGTCTGTTGTTGTTATCGGTTGCCATTGAGTGATGTACGACTCCTCGTAATCTTGTGAACAACAGATCTGAACCCTGTCCTATCCTGTGTCATCCTCCAAATCTCTGACACACTCAAAGCCATTGCAGCAGTCACTGTCAGTCCAGCTGCTTGAGGATCTTCCTCTCTCTTGTTGACATTCCACCTGTCTAAGCATGATGTCTGTCTCCAGGGAACAACCTCTCTCCTAACAGCATGCCCAAAGCATGTGAGATGAAGCTTGACCATCCTTGCCTCTCAGAAGCACTCTGGTTGCCCTCTCTCTAAGACATATGTGTGTGTTATTTTGGTAGTCCGTGGGATATTTAGTACTCTTCTCCAGCACCACAATTCAAAGGCATTGATTATTCTCCTATCATTCTTAATCATTGTCCAGCTCTCAAATGCATAGCAGGTGATTGGAAAAACTATGACTTGAATCAGGCACAGCCTTTAAACTGACATCATTGCCCTTTTGGACTTTGGAGAGGCCTTCACTGCTGACTCTTCTGTGCTGTACATTTCCTGATCTCATGACTGCTGGTACCATGGAGAAATGGAAATCTGTGTATCCTCCCCTCTATGATGAATGCCTTTTCCCCATGTGGGCTGAACAAGGTATTGCTTAGTTTCAAAGACATAGTGAGGCTGTATTAGCATACAATCTGCTGCCTTTACAGAGGGGGGAGTGGGAGATAGCAACTGGTTGTAGACCCTTTGTAATAAGCTCTGTGTGAGAGCTGTGTCTTATCTAAGGGAAACTGCTCTCCTCCCAATAAAATGCAAGCAGCTCCTTACCATTGAGTTAGAACCAACTCAGAGATGTCCCTCCACTCAGTTTCTGAGGCTGTAAATCGCACGAGAGGAGACTGCCAATCTGTTTTTCCTCAGATCCCCTTGTGGATTCAGGCAACAGGGATTGGGTCTTTGAATTAGCAGTGCAGCTCCCTACATGCTGCACCACCAGAGCACCTTTCTTTCCTCATAGTCTCTTACTCTCCTTTTACAGAAGCCATTTCAGTCCCAGCATTAATTCTCTTTGTATTTCCAGCTGGTACAGAGAGATGACTTCCTGTTAAGAGGTCCAAGCCTGTTAGCCCCCTTTTTACGTGCTGATTGTGAATTAGCCATTCGCATCAGACATGTGTAATTGGATGAGAATTACTGATACACTCAAGAAAGCAGAACTTATAAATTTGTTTAAAGCTGCATAATATCATGGCCCACAGTTTAATACTGTCTCCTCTTACTGGGCATCTGATGAGCACGCTGGTGTCCAACGCTGAGCTGGCTTTGGCTAAGGGGGAAAAATCTCCTGACCTTTCATTAGCCGCCAAGAGAAATGAAGGAGACCCTGAAGCACATGGAGCTGGGCTAATTCCATCCCGTGTCCCTTCCACAGGCTTTGATAATGGGAAAGAGAAAGATAGACGCAGGTAAACCATGCAGAAGGGTTTTGCCCTTAATTCTCTGCTGAGCAAGCTTGGCTTAAAATATACTTAAAATACTAAATAAGGTTGTCAGGTTGTATTCCTACCACAATCAGGTGGTTTCTTGATACACTGCATTAAAAAAAAAAAATTAAGATGTATTAAAGCAAAATTAAAAGAATGTACCATAATCTGGCCAAATATGTTAAATTATATTTATTTATTTATTTATCTTGAATGAAAGAAACGATCCAATGATTTTAAAAACAAAAAAAACCAAAACCCCACACCCCAAAGTGTCTTGCTTGGAGGTACCTTTCCTGGCCCTAAGCACGAAGATAGAGACCCCTTGCCCTCTCAGAGCTCACACCTCAGCAGAGAAGGTAGATGGTGGATCAGTCATTACATTACCCTGGGAGGAATTGTCACAGGGGAGCGCTCCTCTGCAAGAACACACACAGGATGGGATTCTCAGGGGCCTGGCACTTAGTAAGTGCCCAATAAACAACGGTTGTTACTGATTCGTGTGTGTTTACTAGCCTGACTCTAAGCACCAGCGCCTTAACGCTCCCTCCAGAGGAAATCTGCAATTACGGAAAAGGCAGCTAAGAGAGCCCTGTTGAGCCTCTCAGCTTTGAGGATGGGAGGGAAGGCAGTCGGGTGGAGTGAGCCGGAGTCTCGGGCCTGGGGAACCTCGTGATGACAGGCCTAACTCAACTTGTTTGTTGATGTTTTGCTGATCCGGTAAAGAGGGAAGGAACATCAGAGGCCGTGAAAAGGCGAGAGAGTGGGCCCTTGGTGCTCGGTTGGCCATGGGGCCAGCATGGGAGTCCACTTAAGTGGCATCTGCAGGAGTGGATCAAGAAGACATCTGCGTGTTGGCGAGGTGCCCCCGGCTTGCCATTCAGAAGCCTTCCTGTGTGCTTTTTCTGGGCCCACTCGGCCATCACTGCACTCACCTCTCGATCCTGTGCACTGACTGTCAAATGTCAGTCCTCGGGAATTCAAAATGCAACAGCAAATATGTCTTTGTACCTTTGGCATTTCAAATCACAGAGACATCTTCACCTGTCAGACGTGGAGTTGTCCGCCCGCCCACTCCTCTGCCTTCTCTCTAGCTTCTTGGTAGATGCAGCCTCTCACGTGCCGTGTTGGGCCTCCTGGGTAACACCAGTCGTTAAATCCTCCCCGGACATCAGTATATACATCTGCTGGTTCATGGCGGTTGCCTTCCCCAGCTCTGTGATAATGGCAGTGTTTGCCAGCACACTTCTGCGGTGACTCAGGAGACGAGGTGGCCAGCAAAGCAGCCTCTTTGTGGGAGTGGATTTTGAGAAGTGCTAATTCTGTGGTGCTTTGGAGATATTAATATCGTGCTGGCAGAAGATAAACAGGCAGCAGAGGGGCACATAATGAGAAGAGAATCAGCCGCCGCATCCTTGCCTGCTTTCCCTACCCGCACGTGGTTTTTTCTTCTTCTCCCCCCAAAAAATGCTACGTCCTTCTGGGTTTTGATAACTAGATTCCTAAAGTGGCTTAAGCATGCACACAGACTAGTTAGTTCAGCTCCCAGCACCTCCAGAGTGCTAATCTCTGAGAATTGCCAGGGTGTTAAGAGTTAACTCCATTTTCAGACCGCACTAAGCATAGCATATGGTACAGTAGCCTCTTGCTTACTGTTCTCCCTCCCTGAAGGGCAGCCAACCAGATGGTTTGAGTGGGGCCTTTGGTGTAATTATGACAGACACAAAGAAAGACATAACCACCACTCTTCCTCCATCAGATCATATGCCTCTCATTTTCCAGCGTTTGCTACCATAAAATATTGAAAATTTCTCCTTACTGTTTGCCTCCCATCACAGGTCCTTTCTTAGGTCTGGAGAGAACACACGCGTGTGTGTCCTTACTGACACGCACCCTTTGCAGTGCTCTCTCTGTTCACTGTGGTACCTTTCATGTTCCCAAGTGGAGAAGTTTCCTTAAGCCAGTGACAGAAAGCGGACTCAGTGGGGCAGCTGCCGTGACCAGGAACCCAATCAGAGCTTTTTTCCTGTCGTTTCTTTGCAGCGTCGCTACAAACCAGTCACCTCAGTGCCTGGGCCTTTTCCTCACTTGCTCCCCACCCTCCAGTTGTGCATTTATTCATTCATCACCTTCTCTATGTCCCCTCTGGGCGGGAGACCTGCTGTCAGGAATCTGGTGGGAAGCGCTTTGAGGGTTGTGTTGAACCAATGTGTTTTTTTTTTTACATGGCTCAACCAGAATAAGACATTTTCTAGTTGTGGAACAGACTAGAAAGGAGATTTTGAGAAATGTAGGTCATGCTTTTATGTGTTTGGTTTTTATCTGTGTTCCTGATATTTTAGAGTAGACTTTTCTTGAGGGTAGTGACTTGTTTATAACATTCTGTAAATAGCCTGGTCTAATGTGAGCCTTTTGCAGATATTTTGTGCTTGGATTTATGTATGGATTGATATAGCATCTGATGGCACTAGGCAGAAGAATGCTGAGCCAGGGAACTTGGTTATTCACCCTTCTATTTGGATTTCTAGCCTAGCAAGCCCCTGGCCTTGAAATCCTTGGCGTCTTTCCCCACCCCTGCCAAGAGCTGGTGAGACCTTCAGGTGCCCACTGTCATCCTTTCTGTTGGCTGAGCCCCACACGACCCCCCTTGCTCACTGACCTGTCCTTTCCATTGCAGAAACATTGCGGAGGCTCTCGTCAGCAAAGGCCTGGCCACGGTGATCAGATACCGGCAGGACGATGACCAGAGATCCTCGCACTATGATGAGCTGCTTGCTGCCGAGGCCAGGTGAGAGCACGGGAACCTGAGGGAAGACGGGAACGCGTGACCCCTTTGGTTCTCTGCCCCGAGCACAGTGTGCTGGGAAGTCACACAATGAGAAGGCGTGCGTCCTTTGGTTATTCCCGTTTTCCCCTTGAAGAGAAGAGGGACACACTTTACACTTGCTCTGTAATGTTACTTAAGTGCAGCTGGGCCTCCATTTTTCTGTGAAATCTGTACAATAGGTCAGTGTTAGCTGGCCTCTTTCCTTGTACATGTTAGGAAGTGAATTAGTGGATGAGAAAGCGCCACATGAGAGCCCTTCGTGGTCACCACCACGGTCATCATCTCAAGGTACAGCCGGGGACGCGTGCCGCTGTGGGCCACACCATCCATTGCCTCTGTTTCTTGCCTCTAGAAGCCTCTTTGCCCAGCCCCTCCCATTTGCCACCTCTGGACCTCTTGTCATGTACAGAGGAAATGAAAACATTTATTACGAAACGAGTTTGGTTTCCCACTTCAGACAGCTGGCAGGGGAGCGTTTGAGAAGCCCTGTGACATTTTACGTTTGCCCTTCATCCCTGTGGCGGGTCGCCCCAAGGACACGCATGCTGCTCGGTGTTTGCCGCTGACACTCCTCAGGGCTCTTACTGCAGGAGACTTCTGTCACTTCGTGGTGCTGGGGGTTGAGTGAGACCCAGCTCCCCAGGGAACAGAGCAAGAACCTCGCTGCTGTTGCAGAACTGATTGCCTGGCATGCTGCGTGGACCCACACATTCTCCACATCATCGCCGGGCCTCCTCAGTTCTCCCGTGACCTCGGCCATTCACATCTGGAAGTTTAGTAGTTGCCATTCAGCGTACGAGTGAGTGTCGGCACATGTTATTTAAACTCAGCTTCAGAGTCTACCATTCAGGTCGGTTATCCTTGCTCTTTGGCCCAGAACATTGCCCTGACATGTGACATTTACCTCTAACTCCATGTCACACCGTGATGGATGGAGCATCTGTGGAACGCCACGCCAAATGTCAGGGGAGAGCCCTGTCTGTCAGGCCACGGGGGCATGTTGGACTCTTCTCTGTGGGCTGTTCCCGGGAGGCTCTGCTTGGGACCCAGTTGTGGAGTGCCGGGAGAACACTGGCCACTGGGGCTCAGGCTCATTAATGGCCAGGAAAGCAGAGGTGGGATGCGTGGATTGTAGCTGGTGTTTATCTTCACCGTCCCTCAGTCCACTGCATTCTTCCTCGCAGACGGGGACATTAGCCTTGATTATCATTACACCGGGCAGGCAGAAAGAACTCCTAATCGCCGGTGGTTTTTTCCCCCATTATTAAAGTGCTTTGCCATCTCCCAGCTCCTCCGCAGAACGGGCACATTCCCCCACTGTACTTGAAGCAGAATTAAGGGGTGAGTGCAGAGGCCATGGGCCACCTGAGCTGCCAGTAAACGGAAGGGAAGCTGTACAACATCTGGCTGGAGCCCTTTGACAGCACAGTGGGATGTTACAGTCCTATTTTCCACCCTGAGTTCACTCTTCCATTAGTGAATATTTAATTCTGACAGGCAGGTCAGCATGGAAATAATTTGCAAAACTCCTCCAGAAAGTGAAGCCAGCCTATGCTTTTTGTTTCATTATTATTATTATTATTATGCTGTTAGAAATAGCTGTGTTGTGTTATAATGTTTAATGAGTATGCATAGATATTTGAGTTTTTTAAGTTCTCGTTTTTAAGACGACAACAGCCTTTTTAGTGCTCATTCAGAGCTGAAGGAGAGTAACGAGATGCTTGGCACTAATGCCGCGAGCTGCCTGGAGATAATGAGGTTCAGACGTTGTCTTCAGACTCATGGTGGAAAATCGGCTGCAGAGTCATTGCCCTGTTGCAGGTCAAGTAAAGGAAGAGAGATGAACCCCTTTCCAAGCCTGGGCGGACTGCCAGAAGCCGTCTGGACCACGGCCTGAGAGAAATCGGCCCAGGACGGGTCAGTGCTTTCTCCCCTGGAGCAGCGGTGGCTCCGAGCCCTGGGCTAGAGGCGTGGTGCTCTCTTCTAGAAGCCAACGCCCCAGTCAAGTGAAGCTGGATCCAGAAAGAGGCAGAACATTTGCTGAGTAGGAAGGGTGGTCAGTCTGTGGGCAAGCAGAACGTGACCAGTAGGAAAGGTGGTCCGTGGCAAGCAGAACTTGACCAGTGCAGAGTGACCATTTCTTGGAGAATGACGATGGTGACCACCGGGTTTAGGACGTCTTGGGTCTGATGTTGAGCCCCGCTTTCTCCATGGTCCACACTCCACCCCGCTCCCTTCATCTTCTGTGACTTCTGTCATGTTACAGCACGTCAGACCTTTCTATTTGCTGCATGGACTCCTTCTCCTGCCTGTCTCTTGTGTAGTATCTGAGTTAGGGGTTGTTTCGCCCTGGATAAATTAGCTCTATTTTTTTGCAGTTGAACTCTGCCTCGTGATTTTATGGCTCTGTCAATGTGGTTCCTCCACCTCCCAGCTTAGCGTCCTCTGTAGATCTCATTAGTGAGCTGTTTACTCCTTCCCTGGGCCCTGCAGAGAACCCCTACACAGGAGTGACTTTAGCGTTGACCCCAAATCTCTCACCGCCTGGACTGTCACTTAGCTGCCTTTTGTTTATCATTCTCCAGCTACTTTTTAATCTTCAGTGATTCTGTACTGAACCAAGCCAATTTGAATTAATTTCCCAAGTAAAATTTCTTGAGTTGCTGTATCTAATGTGTTAGCAAAGGCCAAATTAATGTCATCTGCCACGTCGACACCGCTCCTCCTCAACTCGAGCTGAGGACAGGTAGATAGGGTAACCTTGCTCGACCAAACCCCTTAGGTCCTCCCATCGGAGGTGTCCATTCCAGCAGATGGCTTTGTCCTTGACTCCATCCCTGTGTTTCCCTGTTCTCGCCAGGGCTCTCACCAGTGGTCCCAGAGCTCTTCCATTGACTGCTTTCGCGAGCGTTGCTCGGCCGTTAATCCTTTTAGAGGAACATTGTAAGCTTTGGGAAAGGGCAGCCTGTTAACTCGTCTGACTTGTGGGGTCAGTGCTGCTGCCTGCCCGGGAGTTGATGAGCTTTCTCTGGGCTCTGCCGGCGAGGCTTCCTTCCGAGGGGGTATGAACTGCCAACCTTTCTGAGATGCTTCCGAAGGGAGCTCAGGATGAGCGCTGAGAGCGTGATGTGAGGCAGTTAGGAGAGCAGGTAAGACAGAAAAGGAAAGAAGACAACCAGTTTGCAGTTGGCTCTTGGCTTCTCGGCGGGGCCGCTTGCCAGCTCTAAACCCGTACGTAGCTGTGCGCTTTGCTGGCCCTCCCGAGGGCAGTTCGTACGTAGCTGTGCGCTTTGCTGGCCCTCCCGAGGGCCGTTCACCCTGTATCATTCGAGCCGCCCTTATGATGCCTCCAATGCAGCACACATTCCTGGCAAGTCACATCTCTTTCGTTTAAAGAATAAGCACACCCCAAATTCCCAAAAGGTGGCCTTTCTTCTGGTTCGCTGCCTGTCATCAGCTGCTCCCTCCCTCGCTACCTCGTGTCCTGCAAGATAAGATTTTGGCTTTTTTTTCACGCACTCTCCAGCCTTGCTTCCTCCTGATATGGGCCCAGGGTTCTCAGAGCTCCACTGTGTATCCCCTGTATTTTCACTACAAAAAGATGTGGGTGAGGCTGGCCCACCCTTGTTGGTGGCTCTCCTGAGTTGGTCTCCCTTTCTGGGGCTCTGCTGGGGTCCCTGTGGGGTGTGCCACAGCCTTTCTTTCCTCCACCATCCCTACTTCTCTCCTCGTATTGGCTTCTCAATGTGTCCCGTTCTCCTCTTTCTCCAGTATCTTCAGGGGGCTGGCCTGAGAGGAAATCTTTCTGAGGTTTTTCCAAAATATTGAATTATTATTAAACTCTTTCTTTTTTTAATTTCCCACGTGCTCTACCCCATGCATCTGTCATAACCTACTTCACTTGAAAGAAAGACTGTGATCCCTACAGTGTCAGAGGTTTTGCAGGTGAGCTCCCATTGCACACCTCTGGACACTAAAAAATTGGGGGTGACTAGTTGGAGTCACATTCCAGCCTGTCTGTGTGCCACGTTCTCTGTAGGCACCCTATCATGGGACATGTAATCTCTGCCTTCTTTGAAGCCACCAGGAAGCTTATCTGTAAAGGTAATAATACATTAAGAATTCCTAGAAACTGGCTTACTGCAGAAAAACACATCCACAGTGGTGTTGGTTCAGAAACCGAAGCGTCATTCCTTTAAGGCATCTTCTAATTCTGAGATTGTGATATTTCAAGGTAGGATGTATATATTCAGGAAAGAAACCGATGCCCCAGCTTGTCTGTGGGAAAGCAATTGTATTGAACAGTCTAGTGTCTGGGCAGATTTAAATGCATTTAGATTCATTCTGGACATACATAATGAGGTTAGGGTTATCTCGGGAGAAGAGAAAAGGGCAGGCTGGCGCTTATCTCCTGGTGTGCATTCTGCTTCTTGCCCAGCTCTGTGCAGACTCAGAAACCTTGTAGCGCTGTCCTCTGCCGTGGAGAGGCTTGCCCGAACCTGCCCACGTCTCACCAGCCTTGGCTCGCACTGCTCCCAGGTCCCCGGGGACTCTTTTCAATGTCTCCTTTCTTTCAAAAACAAAACTAGCACTCCTGTCTGGCTGACTTCTACATCCCTTCTCCAGGCCTCATAAGCATCAGTCCACCGCTAAAGTCCTATCAAATGTCTCGGGGTTTGCTTTTGTTGGGTTTTTTTCCCTCTCTTTCTACTCAGTGTGGTTGACAGTGCCCGCCTGTTGTAAACTGCTCTCTGCTTGAGCCCCTAGGCAATCTGCTGGCACTTCCATCATGGACTGATAAAAGTGCTCTGAACTTGGTAACTCTTTCCATCCTAGACCAGTATCAGTCAGTGTTCAAACGGAAGCGGGGCTTTCTGTTTTGTTTTTCCTTGTATGAGTCTTTTAAAAAAATATATATGGGAGGCTAGAGAGAAAAAGAGTGAGCTCTGGTGCATAGTGCATAGCGTGGTGCTCTGCCAACCTAAAGGTCAGTAGTTCAAATCCACCAGCTGTTCCAGAGGAGAAAGATGGGCCGTCTCCAGGAAAACCCAATGGAGTGTGTATGTGTGTGTGTGTGCGTGCGTGCGTGCGCGTGCGCACGCGCGCGCGTACGTGAGTATGTATTTATTTATATTTGTCTGTATACCAACTGATCATTTCCATGTGATTACCTGTTTTTCATTGACTAGGTTGACTAGGTTATTCAAATTGTGCGTCCGTTCTCACCTTCCCCTAGTTTATTTCCCCCTGTCGACATAGACTCACTTCACCCCGAGCTTCTTAGCTAAGCTTTTGAGCTGCTGTTACCATTTTCATCCCATATAGACAATTCTTTCAAATAGAGCACAGTGCTCATGGAAGACATTCTTTACTAGGTAAGCCAAATGGTTTGGTTTCTAAAAGACTTCAAGGCTTTTTTTTTTTTTAAGTTCAGGGTTTCAGATTATCTAAAAGATTATCTCTGGCATCTGTTGAATTGAAATTCTGTTCTGCATTTTCCCTCCTTTTGATCAGGACTTTGCTATGGAATCTTTGATTAAAAATGTTCAGTAGTGGTAGTCCAGCACGATCCATTTCTTCTGGTCTATGACAAAGGAAGTGGTTGTTGATGGAGACACTCAGCCTTACATTCCATCTAAGAGGGAAATGGTTTTAATAAAGAATCTTTCTGGGGGGTGCAGTTTCTAGGGGCCGTGATGGATTTACAGCAGTGGTCTTTGCTTATATCCTGGTTCCACTCAAATGCTCTCAGGACCAATGAGAAAGAAGTGCTGTCCATTTCCCACTGTTCATTTAGCCAGAGCGATTCCACTTTATCCTGGTTTATAGAGAGATGTCTCCTTGAAATTTCAAGAGAGAAAAAAGAACTTAACGCTGTTTAGTGAAAACACACAGGGGTTTTTAAAAATTATGTATTGGTTTGCATACAGAATTCTGATGCATTATGTTTCATTCAAGTACATTGTATTTCATACTTTCCTTCATTCACATTAAAACACACACTTTTTGATCGAATTCTTCATATTTGACATTTTCCGTTCTGTGGGCATTTGGAATGCTGACTGTAAATAAAATAGAAGAGTTAGACACCAGCACTCTTGTTCAGGGGAAACCCACAACATCAGAACTTTTAATGGCAGGGCTGGGAGCACCTGGTTCTTTTTCTTTTTTTTTGAACACCTGGTTCTTAATGCTAGCCACATGTGTTGACTCTGTTGCGTAGAGGCAAAGTTCATTTCCATGTTAGTCTACTGAGAAGACTGGGATTGAATGTGAGGATGTGTACATTGAGATTTTTGAACCTGATACATCCTTCTGTTTGTTCTTCTTGTTAAATTGTCTGGCTCATGGTACCCCATGTGACCCCATCACGTTCTCTGGTCTGGGGTCTTTATGGGGAGTGACCTCCAGATCTTTCTCTTGTGGAGTTGCTTAGTGGGCTCCAACCCTCAAACCCTCACCCTTTCCCTTGAGTCGTGCACCTCTAGGACGCTTCTAGGTTAACTCGTTCTCTGGTGAAAACCAACCATTCCCTGACTGTCACAGTCAGTGGTTCGAGACGGGCTTACCTGGCATGTGAGACCCATGTGCTCAACTTTTTGTTCTAATTTTCTTGATTGTCTCCTGGGTCCCAGACGCTGGAAATAATAGCAGTGAGGAAAAAAAAAAGGTAATAGACTCAGCCCTGACAAAGCAGGCCATCAAGGAAGAGCAGCCAATGGATGATTCCGATGTGCCTCCTCCGCTATTGCCGGTATTGCCATTCTCTTGTCTCTTCCCACCTGTTTTCTCGGCCCCTCCCCTTCCTTCCGCTGCGCCCTTAACACTTCCTGCCTTCCCTTTTAGATTCCAGCTCTCATTTCTGTGCAATTTTCCCAGGAGAGCATCTCTCTGAAAACCATCGCTTCTGTCCAGCCTCTCTTGTTATGTTCTCAGTAGTTTAATGGTGCAGCTTTAAATAAACCAAGATTTCTCACTTTCACTCTAATGACCACAACAAGTGAAAATTCTTTGAGTATAACTGTAACGTATGGATTACTGTGAAAACAGAGCTTTACAGTTTTTCTCTTTCTTTCAATGTCTAATTGGAGCTGTCTATAACACCAGGGTACCGTTGGGCTTTTAGCTGCAGCCTCCTGGAGTGACAAGAGAGGTGAGTGAATGACAGAACTCTTCACCCAGCTGTATTATAACATCTAGTGCAGGTAGAAGCCAGACTGGCCTTTTCTTTCCTTATCTGCTGACTGCCTTTCTTCTGGAACTCTAGAACCACATCCCCTACTGCAGTTTGGGCTCAAGTCATGAGGTTCTTAATGGGATTCACTGTTGGAGGTAGGGTGGATCAGCTATTGCAAGTGAATGTGCTAACAGGAAAATGCATTAAAAGAGCTAGTAGGGGGAAGCGATTTGTGATAACAGCTGAATGTGGGGAAATTTAGCTTTTCCCTTTATTCAGAAAAGATGATGCACTCAACATCCAAATAGCAGTAATCAATCTGCATTTAAGGCAGCACAAATGGCCACTTCTACAGAGCTGTATAATGTCTCCATTTCCAAAGAGTTTCCTCTTTCAGGATATTAAGGCTATTTGTTGACACTCTTCTTCCTCTCCTGCTCTTCCCTTTCCCTGACCCTCAGTTCCTCCTGAGCTCACTCAAGCGGTGGGACTTGTCAGATGATTGATGTGAGGCCTCGGAGAAACATTTTAGCCCAGTAGACTTCTCTGCCGTCTTGTGGCCCGGGCCGTGGCTAGTTTCACAAGTCATGGGCAGATGACAGGTGGCAAGACATTCCCTTTGCCTAGTCTCTGTAATCGTTCGTTTCCCCCTGTGGTTGTGTTCCTTCAGAGAAAATGGTTCTAGACTAAGCTTCCTTGATGGTCTGGCTTCCTCTCTAGGTTCAGCTGTTGACGGTCCAAAGCACCTTGTCCAGTCTCTCCCTCTCATTGTTCTTTTGACCAAGAGACTCTTGCACCTTTTACACAATCCAAAATATTAAATGTGTTAGGAATGCTCATGTTTGGCGTTGTAATTCATACGTGTGATAACTACACCCTAAACCAGTGGTTCTCAGCGTGTGGTGGTTGGCTCTTCACCACCATTGCCACTTGGCAGTTTGCTAGCGTTCTCATACTCTGCACATCTCCCTACCTCCTGAGTCAGAAATGCTGGGATCTGTTGCCCCGCAAGCTCTTAAATCTTTCAGGTGATTCTGATATACCCCAAAACTCAACAGCCATTAGCCTAAACCATTCCTGACTACTGTAAATGGTCAGGACCGCCAACATACAAAGTATATGTCCTCCTAAGGCAGATGAACGCTTTCGCCTCTCTTGTAGTGGAAGTTACAGTCATGGTACCAAGGAACAGAACAAGGCATGGAGTGGACAAGCACTGATTTCCTCAGTCTCGCCCTTTCCCACCTTCTCAGCGTCTTGTTGCCACCACGCTGGTGGGACAGCACTTCGTTTCCCTTGACGCCTGCCCCGTCCCCTTTCCTCAGACTCTGCACTCGCGCGTCCTTCCCTCGATCCCTTCTGAGTAACCTCCTCCAGCTCTTGGCCAATTTAATGTGAAATGATCTTGAGTGCGGCTGTGCTTGCTCGATTTGGCCCAGCTGCGCCGTCAGGTGGCTGAGTGGGTCGGAGAGCTGAGGCTCTATCAGGTGTAGCTCTACCCTACTTTGGCGTTAATCCTTGGAAAATCTCTCTGGAGGACTGCAGTCCAAATAATTAATCACCGATACATCAGTGCACAGAAGTTTAGAGTTGCTCGTGAAGGGAGAATCCACTCCTAGTTTTCTTTCATTTGTAGGACTCTGCATCTAAATTTCTGGTTGGTTCCCCTGTGCTTTTCTGTTTTATCCTAAGCTGCCTCCAGCTCTGGCCCCAGATGATGAGGAGTTCTTCCCATTCCTCTTGATTTTGCACCGTGTTCAGAAAGCCAAATCCCCAGAATCTCATCCAGTAGGAACCAGTAAGCATAACTCACACTGGAAATTGCCTTTCACCAAACCATAAGCCAAAGCTGTTGCCTTCTGCAGAGTCAAGGGGCACGTTAATATTAGCCGTTTCTTCTACCAATTTGTTCATGTAACAGTAACAAGTATTTCATCAATTGCATTGGGAATTAAAACAAAAAATGCAGGGTCTAGAATGGATTTGGGTCAGCAAGTAAATAATTGCAAATGTCATGGCCAAAGTGGAGAGAAATGTGGGCTGCAGGAATACATAAGAAAAGAGCACGTAATTGGAAGGGTTGTCCTTAAATGGAGCCCAGGAGACAACACCATGTTCTGTGTGGTCCACCTCACGAAGGGAGATGGAAAGCAGAGATACTGCTTCCTCCCCCCGTGACCTCCAGCAGTTCCCCTTCTGTGGATTTATTCCAAGAAAGCAATTTGAGAAGTTCCCAACAGTTTGTTGTTGTTGAGCCGTAGATGATTCACAGCGACCCTATGAAGGAAAGACCTAAACACTTGTATAACTTTAATCGTTTCTCCAAGTTCATAGAGTTTCCAGAGGCAAGCTGTTACAGAAGTGGATGCCCCTCCTGCTTCCAAACTTGTTTTAATCAGGGAGCTCCACCAAACACTGTCCACCGTGCGTAACCATTACCACATTTGGCACATCAGTGTCACAGTATTTAGCATCACAGCAACCACGAGTTACCTCTGTACAGCATTGCACAGACCAGTGCTCTACCGCTGAATGTTTGGAAAAAAAAAAAAGAAAACAAAACAAAAACCAGTTTATCCAGACGTTATTCCTCACAGCAGTATTTATACTACCAGGGGAGAAAACTATTCACCTAAACGTCTAGCAACAGTGGGTTGATTAAATTATGGAACATACATCTATATGATGGATTTGTTGTGCAGATATTAAACATGATGGGGGGAAAATTAATGGTGAGAGAATCTGTTCATACAGCTACTGGTCTTCATTTAGCTATTGCTTCTAGGGGAGAAAGAAGGCCACAGCATGTTACCTACTGCGGTGCAATTTTTCACCATGTAAGTGGGGGGTGGCTGTGTGTGCAGACACTCAGGAAGTGTGTTCATAGCAACTGAGTCTCAGAACTTGGCGTGATAGTATGGAGCACTTGGTCCCTAAGTGCTTGGACCTGTGTGTATTTCCTTTGTAATTAGGAACTTTAAAAAGTAGCAAATCCACATCAATGAAGTTACTATTGTATCGAGTCTCACCTTTCTGAGAGGCCTGGTCCCCTCAAGAGGACTTCAGATGATAAACCATCTTCCCATCACTGTTGCTAACAGTGTTCCGATGATCCTAACTTCAGATGGTGGCGTGTGCGTATCTTGTATAGCTATGCTCCCTGCGGCCTCTGGCATCGGGATATGCTTCTGTTATTCTTGGTCCCAGAGCCCGTCAGTTGTTTTTGCCTCTCTCTAACTGCTGCAGTCCACCGCTGTGGCAGCCACAATGGCATGCCTCTTCCTCCCTTCCTTTTGTTCGTTTCAGACAAGATTCTCTTTGCTGCCTCATAATACCTTCTGGCGCGTTAGTCCACCCACCAGCCCTTGGCCATAGGACTTCATTTCCTCCTTTCCACTCAGTGGGGCTCTCCATTCTGCCTGTCTTAGCAGCATATCTCATTTTCCAGGAAAATGCAGCTGCCCAACGTCAGCTCCCAGCCTCCCACTCTGCACCTGTGACAGTTTTATGAATGGCAGGACCCTCTTGCTTCCTCCAGCTGCCAGGCCCCAGTAGAAGTACCAGAGGAATTGTTTAGTGCTGCCACGATTCATGGGTATCTGTCTTGGGTTCCTACTGAATTACTCTGTTTGTCAATGTGACCGGAAACGCAGTGTGAGACGCTTTAAAAGAGCAGCAGGCATTTGCCCTTTGTTCTCCTCCTTAACCTTTTCTGTGAGGATTCTTTTCCCTTCTCCTTCATCGTTTATCTTCTCTCCTCTTGTAGGAGTTCCTTACAGTCCTGCCACTTAGGAAGGTTTTGTCGTGTCTTGTGGTCTGTTCATCCCGTGTCTGTCTTCTCGCTCCAGGAGACCTGACAGGAGAGGCTTAATGCTTTGATTCTTGATGCTTCTCTGCTCAAAGAAGAGGTCAGAGAAGCCAGACTCTGGCCTCTCCTGCCTTTGCCAGCTCGAGCAGAAAACCAGCCTCCCAGACCCCGCGCCTGGATCATGGGTCTCTGCATCTGGAGAGCCTGCGTCTCTCGCCCTTTCTCCTGGTCTCCAATTGGCAATCTCCTCAGCGCTCTGTGTTGGATTATCAGTCCTTGGGCATTTGTTCAGCTTTGCTAGGCACACAGTAATTGAACTAGATGACCCCGAGTTTATATAATTATGTGAACATAGTGATGTGTTAAATATTATAACAAATATCGAGGACAGAATCCTAACCCTCAAAGGGCCTGTAGTCTAGCTATAGAAATAAAGATAACACAGGAAGCCATTTGAAAGTAATATATTGCGGTTTACAATTCCAGGCAGCACTGAGAGGCACAGATACAGTGTTGCTTGCTGTGGATGTTCAGATAACAAAGCTATTCATAACAAAGTGCAACCAGGAACAGAGAGTCAAGCACAGAAGGATCAGAAGGCCAGGGATACCTACGTAATGAACAGCTTGCATGCTGGAGGGAAGGGTTGGAGAAAATGGGCCTGATTGGAGATCCTATGGTGGAATAAATTATGGTCCCCTAGGACTCTGGACCCCAGTGATTCCAAAAGGGCCAGGTAGGCACTATTACAAAGGGAACAAATAGAGAAAATGTTGAGACCCAGTAACCAGAAAGATGTGCTTAAAAGGGAAATCATGATGAACAGACAGACTCATGACTCCTCACTCTGTGCCTTCCTTCTGGTCCCATCATTTTCCAGCCCTATCTGTCACCTCTCTGTGGTGTGATAGTTCTGATGCCCATCACTTTTATTTTCTGGTTTTTGTTGTTGTTTTGTGTACCCTTGAGTCAGGACAATCCCATAGTTGACCCTCCAGTGGGTTTTCAGAGGTAGTTTAATTGTAAGGCAGGAGATCTTCTGCAGAGCAGCTCATGGATTTGAACCATGGGCCTTCGGGATTACAACACAGTTTCTTACAACTAGACCACCAGAGCTCCCTCTAGATCCCATTTATCTATGATTGTTGCTCTTATGTGCTGTTGAGTTGGAACAGACTCAAAGCTGACCTTCCCGTGGGTTTTCAGAGGCAGTAAATCACATGGGAGGTGATGACTCATCTTTCCTACGTGGAGCAGCTTGAGGATTCGAACTCTGTGCCTTCTGGTTGGCAGAGCAACTCCTTACCAGTTGGCCATCAGAGCACATTACCTATGATAGTAGTTCTTTTTTGTGAGAATCAAAGATTAGAGGGGAAAAAAATCGAACCTAAATTTCTGATTTTTATGAATTTTATGGTAGTTGTTGTTGTTGTTATGTGCCATCAAGTCGCCTGCAACTCATAACGACCCTATGTACAACAGCCCTAAACCCTGTTCTATCTGGTGCCAATCTCACTGTCTCTGACACACCTACCCCAGTTACCCCAGTCACTGAATCAGTCTACCTCATAGAAGGTCTTCCTCTCCTATGCTGTGCCTCCACCCTCCCAAGCATGACGACCCCACTCCAGGGATTGGCCCCTCCTTGCAACATGTTCAAAGTATGTCAGATGAAGCTTCAGAATCCTTGCCTCCAAGGAGTAGCCTGGCCTCACCCTCTCCGGGACAAGCCTGTTTGTTCTCTTAGCAGTCCATGGTGTATTCAATACTCTTCTCTAACACCACAGCTCAAAAGCATCAATTCTCCTGTCATCCCTAGTCATTGTCCACGCATAGCAAGTGATTACAAAGACCATGGCCTGTATCAGGCACACCTTAGTCTCCAGAGTGACATCATTGTTTTTAGTGCTTTGGAGAGGTCCATAACAGCAGACTTTCCCATCGCAATATGTCTTTTAATGTCCTGGCTGCTGGTGCCAAGAGTGTTGACTGTGGAGCCAAGCAAACTAAAGCTGATAACAATCTCAATCTCTTCACCATCTATCATGATGTTGCCGATTGGCCCAGTGGTGAAAATCTTTGTTTTCTTAATATTGAGCCTCAATCCATATTGAAGGCTGCAGTCCTTGACCTTTTGCAGAAAGTGCTTCAGGTCCTCCTCAATTTCAGCAAGCAGGGCTGTGTCATCTGCATAACACAGATTGTTGATGAATCTTCCTCCAAGCCTGATGTCACATTTCTCCTCATAGAGCCCAGCCTCCCAGATAATCTGTTCTGCATATAGATTGAAAAGGTATGGAGATGGGACACATCCCTGGCGTACACCTTTCCCAATTTTGAACCATGCAGTGTTTCCTTGGTCTGTTCTGATGACTGCCTCTTGGTCCAAGTATAGTTTTTCCATTAGCACGATAAGTGTTCTGGGGTTCCCGTTCTTCTTGGAGTCAGCCACAGTTTGTTGTGATCCACACAATCAAACACCTTTGCATAGTTAATGAAACACAAGTGTACATTCCTCTGGTATTCCTTGCTTTCAGCTAAGATCCATCTAACATCAGCTACAATATCCCTAGTACCACGACCCCTTCTAAACCCAGCCTGGACTTCTGGAAGTTCCTGTCATTTTTGGATAATCTTCAGCAGAATCCTGCTTGTATGTGACATTAATGATATTGTTGTTCGATAATAGAACAAAATAAAAAGCTTGGAAAGGTTTTAGCATTTCTACAAAGGTGCCCAGGTGGCACAATGGTTAAGCGCTTAGCTGCTAACTAGAAGGTCTGTGGTTCAAATCCACTAGTCACTCTGCAGGAGAAAGACGAGGCAGTGAACTTCGGCCACTAATACAGCACTGTAGCCTGTAAGGGGCTCTTCTGGTCCCTCCGCAGGGTCTCCAGGAGTCGGGTGTTCTTCATGACCTTGGGCTTGCTCTTGGTTTTAGCAGAAGGAACCCAGGTGGCGCAATAATTAAGATTTTTTTTTCTGTAATATTTGAAATTCTGCTTTTTTAAGATATTTATCCCCACACCCACACCCCACCTCCACATTTCCTGCCCGCTTCATCTCCTGTCCTGGTTTCTCCAGTCACCAGCCAGCCATGGGGTGGCTTGTCACGGCTTACTGACACTCTCCCGAGGTGGCGACCACAGACCCAGACGTGGTCCTCCTCTGCCCGGAGAGCTGAAGGATGTGCTCACATTCTTCTGGCCTCCCCAGGCGGTGGCAGTGGGCTGCTGTTGCTTCAACAACGTCCTCATCTGCCGTTGCAAACTTGTCGGTTTCCTCTTCCCATGGGAAGCCAGGGGCAGTGAGAACCTCGGGCTTTGCTGTGTAGTCGGTTTCTGTCCCCACAGCACCCAGGAGAGTTGAGTTCCCATCCTTCTTCTGGTTCATTACTCCTTTGTATGGACGTGGTGTGGGCTGCCTTTTCCTGACTGGTGGTCATTTTGGTCCATTATGGACGCTGCTGGTCATTGGCGCCTTTGGACTGCCGCTGCGTGGAGAAGAAAGCTTCTGAGCGGAGCAGGCTGTGTGTGCCCATGGCTTCCTTTGCCCCCGGCCAGCCGCACGCCAGCCTGCCTCTGTGAGGAAGTCACTGTTAAGCAGGCGCAGCAGGCCGAGTTGAGAAGGCAGGAGTTTTCCGTCTTTGCCTAATGAAAAGGGCCGCCAGACTCTGTGGCTCCAGCCTGCAGAGAGCGGCAGTGTGAGGAGGAAGGTTCCGTGTTCGTTCCAGGAGCCAGGTGGCCGCAAGCATGGCTTCCTGAGCAGACGCCCATCTCTCAGCAACGCCGAGAGAACCCCACTGAGAAGAGAGACCACAGGGCACCCCGCTGTTGGCAGACAGACTCAGGCTCTCCGGGGTTTTGTTTTCCATGTATGGTCTTGAGTCACTTAATGTCCACAGTGCTTTCTGTGAAACAGGACATTCTGGACCCGAAGATTGTGTCAGCTTCTGAGCCTTGGCAGGAAAGTCTGTGCGCTGGGCTGGGTTCATGTCTGTGTTTGCCTTCACTCCGCATCCTAGCAATGTCACACATCTGATGCAGGTGGTTCCTGTGTTTTCATTGACCTTGTAGTTTTCAGTGACGCTGATCTTCTAACAGCTTGGAAACTGTTCTCCGGTTTGGAGGATCGCTGGGCCTGGTATGCATGCATCACGAGGACCGGCATTCGCTGACTTCCACTTGCCTGTTGTTTCTTTCCCGCCCAAGCCAGTACTTCTCCTTAGCATGTTGCTCTGTTAGCGCTCGCACTGGCTCTGCCGCATTTGGGAGCCATGATGTACTTCATGGTAATATTTCCAAAAAGAAAATTAAACAGAGGGCTAGCGCTGCAACACTCGGGAGACGTGCGAGCCACAAGATTGGATGCTGTTGCCTATGAATCGCAGCATGCAGTTATGTGATAAACTTTCTAGATAGAAAATACAGTGCGTACATAAGCCAGCAACATAGGCGTTTATTATGACTGTCAAGACATATGTATTATAGGTTATATATGTAATGTACCATTATATGCCTGGCAGCACAATCACTGTGTATATAAGAGACCAGAGATACTCATATTGTATATGAGAGGCAGTTGAGCTTGCTCCACCTCTCGCTTTAGGGTTTCTGAACTCTCATATGATACTTTATGCGACCCCAGATGAATAACCACTCAAATGTTACACGTGACTGTAGACAGTTAATACAGATAGGCTTCTGGTCGACCATGTGTTACATTCTCATAGCCTTGAAACAAGGAAGGTGTGTACTGTCTTCTGCCAACTACTTGGGAAGGCCCGCCCCCTTTGTCCTTGCTTCTGACCTCTTTGTGAGTGCTGACATTGGGCTGAAGCCCACGCTCAGTTTTGGGGAGAAGTTCTTGCTGCAGTACTAGCTTTCTGGCCAGCTCAGAGAGGCTTTCTGATGATCGTTCATGCTAGACCATTTCCTCGGTGGCACCACCACGCAGTACAGCACAAGGGAGGGGGCCCAGGCTGAGTGAGATCACGTGGCTAAACTCTCAGCCATTGTCACCTTCTGTGCCCCACGTCTGGTAGACCACTTAAGACTTTAGAAAGCTTCCTAGGTGAGTATTATTTAAACTGAATTATTAACTACCTATTATTAACTTTCAATTTTGCTTCTGTTTGGCTACGAGCTAGAAAACTGTGACTCTGTTTAAGTATGATATTACAATGCTGTTCTCTAGCCGCCTCTAAAATATATCTGTGAAAACAGGACAGTCAGGGTGAGGGCAGCAGTGCCTGACCTCCACGAACTCCACCAGGAGGAAGAATCCCCAGCAACAGCACAAAACCAATCACTGCGTGGTCAGACATGCCCTGTCGGTGCTGACAGCAGCCGGCCCTCCCACGGCTCTGCTGCCCTGTTTAGTTTGCTCATTCAATGCAGTGGCCACCTGAGATCACAGAGCCTACTCACAGTCATGGGGTTTATTCGGGAAGTCACTGGCTACAGTTCAGGTCACGAGCAGAGTACAGTTTGTCAGTGGGCCCTGCCTCAACACCCCCAGGCCCACCTCATGGTCCCTGTTCAGTGTCACCAGGCTTCGTTAGTTCTGGCAGGTACGTGCTGCCTCAGCCCCCACTCCACCCCTAAATCTCAGCTCAGGCCTTTGGCTCTGGCTCTGTGGGGCAGCAGTTCCATTCAGCTCTCTCACTCCAGTCTTTCTCTGGTTCTCTGCCCCCTCAGCCGCTCTGGTCTCCATATCGTACAGGAATATCTGACCCAAAAGGGCACGCCCTGTTCTCTGCTTCTTTCCTTTTGGCGTCAAGATTCCCATCTTTTGCCTCTGATGCTGCTCTCCCTAAGACGGCCGGGATGTCAGATAGTCTGAGCACTTTATCATAATAGTCCACAAACTTTATTTGCATATCTCGTCTAAAGATGCTATTTACTGTATTTACGTTATTAGCAAGCTCTTCATAGCAAGCTCTTCAGTCCCCTTGGTGGAACAGCCTTAAACATTCACATTTTTAGTCCTGCCTTGCCATGTTGTAGAAATCGAAGCCACCAGCCAGAAGAGTCATAACCCCTGTAGCCCAGCGCTGGAAATGGACCTAATTTAGCAACCATAGTCATTAGGTTTTTGAAGAGTTTTCCAAAATTAATGCATGAATACAAAAAAGTCTCCAGTAATTCCCTTTTTAGGAGGGAGGCAGAGCATTTATAAATTTTGGATTTAGAGTAAAAATAAATTTTAAAGAATCCTATAGTTTGTTTTTTAATGTCACATGTAAAGTATTGTATGTTTTTCCCTTTGGTAGAAGCTTTGGTCTCTATTAAGTCCTGATTTTTTGCTCATGACAAAGTGTTCCTTGGGGTCACCAGAAGCAAGCAGGATTAGAGTTCACCCCTCATTGCTCCTGCCTCCAGAGCCTGTGCTTTTCCCCCCACAAAGTACGAGGGTCTCGCAGCCCCAGGTACGGCCAGAGTTCAGCAGTGCTGTAACATGACGCTGTCTGTGTTTCCGGCAGATCCATTTATTTTAGTTGTCTTTGCTGTTAGTGGAAAATAAGGCTGTAGGCGGTTTGTGCCCCAGGAGGCCCTGCCGTGGAGGAGGCCGCGTTTCAGCCAGGCTGGGCGTGAACGGCCTTGCTCACGGTGGCTTCCTCCTTACAGTTCTTCCCTAGAGCTTAGAGTAGCAAGACAGGGGAGCCTGTCGATGGCAGAGAGGCTGTAGAAATAGGGCCCAGGGAGGAACGGAGCTACGTGGTCAGGACACCTGCCCTTCAAATCCACCAGCTGCTCCCTGGGAGAAAAGGGCAGTCTCCTCTCATGCGGTTTATTGCCTCTCAAAACCTACTGGAGGGTCAACTATGGGCTGGTTCTGTGGTACGCAAAAACAACAACTCTGCAACAAATAAGCAGGGCTTTGGGAGGTGAGAAAGTTGCTTTCTTTGTTGTCTCTGCCCGTGAAGCTACTTGCTCTCACTCACGTTGGACTCCCATTCCGACCCATGGTGACCCCACGTGGGTCAGAGAAGAGCTGTCCCTTAGAATTTACAGTGACTGCTGGTTCACAGGTAGATTTTCAGGCCTTTGGATCGACTTGAACTGTTTGCACTACCCTTGTAGCCACAATTTTCCATCAAAAACCATCTCTGCTGTTGTCTTGGAAATCCCAAAGGACTGAGGGCAGACTTTGAGAATCACCCCAAATCAAGAAGCGTTACGTAGATCCTTGAGTAGTAAATGGCTCGTAAATTAATTATAAGGGGGGGGTGGGGGGAAGGCAGATTCAGTTGCAGTTTCTGAAGCTGAAGCCCTTGACTCAAAAAACTTGAAAATCTTTCCAGTTAGCAGTTCACATCAGAATTGAGTGAGAGAAGTGAGTGAGTCAAGTACTCAGTCAAGGACTCCTCTCCCCCTTGCTAATTTTATACTTTGGATTCTTCTCTTCATCAAGGAAAGCATTCATTCATTTGTTCTTTCTGAACCAAAGCGTCTCTTTAGTTAAGAAACACAGCTTAGTATGGAAGGAGAGAGAGAAAGGCTCAGGAGCAGGAGATAGAAAACTGGTTCTCTTTTCACAGACTCGGTTTGTGTAAATACGATTTAGGGCGTTAGGATGCTGGAAGGAACCACTCCATTGCAGTGCTCTTACCCCTGTGTGCGGAGAAGCTGGGCCCACAGCTACCGGTGGGACCTCTGGAACTGGGATGCAGTGGAGTGGGTACCCCCCCCTCATCTCTCTCTGTCTCTCTGTCTGATACAAACAGCTGTATCTGTATCTGATACAGACTCCCTGTTGGCATCTCCATGGCTGACAGGACGCATACAGGTCTCACCCAAGAGCACCTGGGCCCGTGAGTGGGTACCCAGCTATACTGAGACATCCATCCCTGGTGTACCACTACAGGGATTAGGACAGAGAGCAGGGAGATTGGAGCCAACCAGCAGTGGTCACGTGTGTGGCCTGGCCCCGAGGCCCCAGTCCACCCGCTGTTATTACAGCCTGAGACCAATTGACAATGAGGCTTGACGCCAGTTATGTAGCATGTGCTAATTTTTCTCCTCCTCTTAAATGACTTTTCTCTACAATATTGCTTTGTTCAGGGCAACTTCTCTTTCTACCTAGGAGGAACTTATTTCCATTAGAATTGGAACACTAACTACATATTTTGCATTTAAAATGTTTCATGTGATTAAACGCAGAAAGGAACGTATTACTACTTCTGTTTCTTCTGAGTGTGCTCTTCCAACTGATTCTTCTTTTGTGCTGGGAACAATGTCTTTAATTTGGAAACAAGCGTGGAGGTCTCTCTGATTACCAGGCACACTGTTAGCTGAAACTGGCAGCCAAGTACTGGTAACTGGGCTCCGGCAAAGATCCAGCTTCTGTTTACCTGTCCTCCAGGCTCTTGTGCCCCGACTGGTGGCCTGATGTGTCCAGGGGATGTGTTCAGGTGCAGGTCTCCCCCTTAACCACCCTCCCTTCTGGCCCCCACCTCCCTGCACACCTCTCCCTTCCCGTGTGGTCCTAGTTGTAATCATCTTTTCATTCTTTCTTCGCAGAGCTATCAAGAATGGCAAAGGGCTGCACAGCAAGAAGGAAGTGCCTATCCACCGGGTGGCAGACATATCCGGGGTGAGTCCTGTCCCCAGAGCAGAGCGAGGGCCCCTGGGGCTCCACTACTCTGCCCACTTGCGTTTCCCTGCCTCGGGGGTTTTCAGGCGCAGAATGTGAAATTTTCCCATGGCTTCTGCTTACGTACCTGTAGCGACCCTAGTTTATATTCTGAGAAAGCAGAATTCAAATTAGGACGGGAAACCTCATTCTGTCTCTTGACTTACATCGTTTCTGTGTTGGTGTTTATTTTAATTGTTATGACTTAGAAGAGAAAGGCTTCCCAGTTGTATAAAGATTACCTTTTGTTATTTCTCTGTTGAGTTCCACACTGAGTGAGATGTTTGAGAGGAAGAAGGTCAGGTGCAGGCTATCGGATAGCTTGAAGAGCGCATCTGGTTTTCTCATGACCTCTTTTCCCGGGGCTGTGGGAGGGAACAGAGAAATAGGCGCCCATCTTCCACCGGGCAGAGAGAGAACACAGAACCTTCTGAGCTCCCTCCTAAAAGGCCACCGCCATCTGACGGACGAGTTAGCAATGGGGAACTTACCCTTGTGTGTTTCAGGTCTCTTTAGGTTGACTAGATCCCTTTGCTAATTAATCATTTATATCACTTATTCAGCAAATGTTTATTTAGTGCCTGCTCTGTGCCAGGCGCTGCTTACACACTGAAACTATAACAGTGAACAAACCTGATAACGTTCTTGCCATGAAGTCCAAAAGAGAGAGGCACAATGCCAGGTGGCAGTGACTTCTGTGAAGGGACGTAAGACCAGCTAAGGGGACAGTGACAGTTTCACATGCTCATTGTAATCCGCTGGCTGGCTGGGCTTCCCAGGCACCTCCACTTGCACTCTGTCCCCTGGACACCTGTCACCTGGGTCTGTGTGGGCAGGAGATGCAGTGGGAAGAGCTAGGAAATCTTAACCTGGATACTTAGATGATTTGCCTTGGGCACCAAGAAGGAAATCATCAACTATAAACACAGCCTTGTAGAAACAGCCTAGCCCACAGCCATAGTGAATTAAGAATTCCTGGTAAGCTGTGTTCCCAGTCCTGACTGTTTGCTGTTATTGTTGGAACTCTGTCTTTCTTTCCTGATAGCCAGTTACCACGGTGGCCAGCCAAGGTGAGTGTTAGAGTGCTATTTGTGAGGTGGAGACTTGTCACTTGCCTTGGGCATCTTAAAACCTGCCAGGGAGTGTCCTAATATCCAGTTTCCCTGACAGCAAATGTGCTGGTGTGAAATCTCTCTCCTTAGAGTTTTCAATGATTGATAATTGGGCCATGGATTCCCAGGCCTTTCCTTCCAGATACCTTTGGGTGGATACAGACCACCAGCTTATTGGCAGGCAGCTGAGTGTGTTAACTGTACCGTCCACCAACATCCATGTCCTAGTAAGTGTCTGTCATCACAGGGGTGCTTCCTGGTGTTTTTGTTTGATACCAAGGAGTCGTGTGAAACTTGTCATAATCCCCGCCGCCCACCTTAAACTATAGTTTTGCCTCATACATATTTTTATTCTCTTTTCGGTCAGATTTTTGGAGAATTGGTTTCCATTTAAGTTAGTTACAAGTGAGTGCCAGTTAAGTTCCCTCCTCTTGGCCCATAAATAAGAGGGAAACATGAGCGGGTGGGAGACAGAACGTGAAGAAGCTGTTCCATTTCCTCAGATGTCAGGTCCGACCTTGTCTGCTGGAACCGCCCATTACTCAGCGCAGGCGCCAGGTTTTGGAGTGAGCCTCTGCAGTGCAGGAGCTGCGCCCCTCCTTGCTAGCCTTCCCTTCATTCTGTCACAGTGCTGTGCTAGGTGTCTGAGTGTGGGCACGTGTGTATCCGGTGCCCTTGTACCGTTTAAGGTGATATATGGGGTTTCTCTGCTCCTGAAGCATGCCGGGGATTTGACTGTCAGGGGTCCAGGTAAGCATGAAGGATCAGGCAGGCAAACCGGCTGCAGCTGGATCAAGGACAAAACCACCTAGAATAGATGTGTGATGTTAGATACACATACCAAAGGATCACATAAAGGTGTCTTAATCTTCATTTAATCTTATGTTTTTGCACTTGTTATTATCCCAAGTATCCAGGCATCGAGGACTCTCCTTCATAGGGTCGCTATGAGTCGCCTGTGACTCGACGGCACTTAACAACAACATAACATTATCCCAAGTCTCCGAGCTCCAGCTCACATGCTTTGGGCACATGGCCAGGAGGAACCGATCCCTGGAGAGGGACGTCATGCTCAAAAGGGTGGAAGGATGGCACATTAGAGGAAGACCCTGGATGAGATGGATTGATACAGTGACTGGGGCAATGGGGGTAGGTATGTCAGAATCAGTGAGACTGGCTCAGGACAGGGCAGGCTTCAGAGCTTTTATACAGAGGGTTGCTATGAGTTGCAGGCGACTCAACTGCACATACAACAAGATTGCCTCCCTCTGAGTTGCCAGACTTGATGAATGGAAGTTTTTGCTGAGCTGATAGGTTGCCCAAATAATTCACTGTGAATTCATCGTGCATGGTACCTCTCACCCCCTCCCCACCTCAGGCAAGAAAAAGACACAGCAGCTCACACATGGTCTTTTAACCACAGGAGTCCTGTATTGTATGTAAGATGTTATGTCGTGACAGTGTGATCAGAAGCCAGTCTTGAAAGTGTGGTCAGAACTGCCTCCAACATTCGCTCTGAGCAGCATTTCTAACCACTGTCTTCTTGCATTCTCAAAAATGGATTCATGAGTCGCTGGGACCGGAGGGCATGGGAAAGCCTTCAGCTGGGGAGGGAGCCGGGGAAGATGTGTGTGGCCGGCCATGTAATAGGAAGTGCACCTCAAGCTGGTGTGAGACCACCTACCTGCTTGACAAAGGGAGGCCTGGGCTGTGGTGGTGCAGGTGCGGAGCCGCCCTCGGGCTATGTTCCCTTCCCTAGGATATTGGTTGGTCAGGGTGTAGCCATACTGGGCTTCTGCCTGTGAGTTCTGCTGTCCATCTTTGTCTCCAAGTGCTGCTGTAACAGAGCTGCCCCAAATGCATAGCTTTACCAAACAGAAACTTGTTTTCTCCCAATATATAGGATGTCAGAAGCCAAATGCAGGGCCCCAGCTCTAAGGTATCTGTGTAGATCCTGGGGAAACTGCCTCTCTGCCACTCTGTCCCCTGGTTCCTTGGTGATCTCCCAGTGGCCTGGCTTCGTGTTGCCCATCTGCTTGCTTCCTTTCTTCCACACTACAGCTGCTTCTCTTACATCTCAGAGGTTATTGGCTTAAGGCGTAGAGCAGAAATCCCTAGATGAGATTATGTCCACGTGTGTGGGGCAGGATTTACAACACCTTGTCTTGGAGAACACAGCTCAGGTCATCACAGGAACTGATTTCGCCCTTTCCAGTTGAGAACTGGGTGGAGTGTTCTGACTTTTCAGCAGTCTGCTGATGGTCTCCAACTTTTGGGCTCGTGCTGTGTTTTTTGTTGGCCACACAAGTGATGTTTGACATTAATGCCGGTTTCAGGTTGCGTGTTAAGGTTAGCCCTGTGTCTCCTGTCCACCGTCTGAATGAGCATCTCATTGGCCAGCACTTGTCATTCCCTTGTCGAATCTGCATCTCCTTAACACTTAACTGTCGAGCAAAAGGCTACTTACCTGCCAGCCGGGTGCCTTGGACTTTGACCCAGAAACCACTTCTCATTTCCTTTCCTCCTTACTCTAAAAGGTGAATGAGGTGGGCTATCATGGGGCCTGCCTGTCCTTTCTGTGATAATCTCATTTCCTCTCTGACCAGGACGGTCCCCTGTGACTGAAGCCAGCTGAGAATTGACCAACTTGGTAACAGATCGGATTTGATTTGGAGGATGGTTTTCCGGTGACAGCTTCATTTTGCACATTCACATTTTCATTATTTGTGGCAAGGCTTCACCCCCAATCCGTCTCAGTTCCCTCCCTCAGCTTCACCCCCAATCCGTTTCAGTTCCCTCACTCGCCTGAGCATTAAAAGTTGGAATGTGCATGTCAGTGGAATGAACAGAAGGGTGTTCTTTATCTTGGGTTTATTATTGTTTTTGTTGTAGCCTACTCCGTAATAAATATGATCTCCTACAGATACAGAGTGTAAAACAGGCAATAAAGCGAGGCCAGTGCACGGCTTACTGGTGTCCTGGTACACCAGGCAAATCAATTACCGTTCCGAGGTACGGAGGGCTCCCTGCCTGCCAGCAACAGCCAGCTCACGTGGGTCTCCTCGCCTCATTCCTTTTCTTCGTTTGTGGTTGAGGACTCGTGAGGCGAGTAGATCTGAGTAACTCTTCTTGTTTCCCACTGTCTCCCTTCTTCCTCTTAGTCCCCTTTGCTTCTCTGCTGATGGCATCACGAGAGGACAGAGGCTGGCCTGGCAGCCTCTGTGTCATATTGCTGGGGGCCCCAGAATGAGGACAGATTGCTGGAGCAGGGGGAGGGTGTCTTCCTCCTTCCTTGTTCTTGCTTCCTCTCCTTGCCGGCCTCAAAAATCCATGTGTCTTCTTTTTCCCTGTTTCTTAGCAACTGCTCTGCTTCCCAGGCACTGGTGACTTTGTGACTTGGTTTCTTGCCTCTGTTACATACTAACTTGGCTTGGCACCTCCTCCATCCAGCTTTGATTTGGTAAAGAAACATTGTTACTGAGTTATTTTCATCCCTTAACTGCATGTAGCAGAGTAGAGCTACCTGCCGCCCCCCCTCCCCCCCAGGATTTGGGAGGCTGTGATCCTTACAGGAGCAGATTAGTAGGTCTCCCCTTCCCGTGGGTTTGTGGGGTTCAGTTCCCACCACCAGCATCCTGGTTAGAACCTGAGTGAGTGCTTAACCTTTGCCTCCCCAGTGCTGCTGGAGATGCCTCAGGTTCCTGGTCGGAACACCTGGCAGTCAAGGCCTGGTGTGAGCCACAGACCAGCCCTGGGAGTTGAGGGAAGGGTTGATGCTGTGCTCATAGTTTCCTCTGGTTTCTTCTTGAAGTAATTACAGAGTTAACCCATGGTGCTCTAACTTGAAAATAGAAAAGGTGGAGATATCTTTTAAAAGACAAGCGCTAATCCTGGATTTCCTTAGTGCCTCCTCCTGACCTTCCCCTTCCCTATCTGACCTCTCTTCCCAATCCCCATGTGGGCGCCTGCACACGAGAGCTCTTTCCTCAGTGTCACGTGCAGTTGGCCCTCCTCACAGAAAGATCTTTAAAGAAACTTTAAGATCAGTATTCTTTTTTACTTTACAAAAGACCGAGTGGCTTACCCGATAAGTCTGAAGAAGCTGGACGTGGCTGTGTCGCTTGGGGCCTTGCGGGCAGGAGGCCGAGCTGTGTCTGCTGCGTCCTCTCACCCCCGGCTTCCAATTCTCCCGTGCGATTCGGGGGCTGTTCTTGGCAGCCTCGTTGCCCTCGGTGGCCTCACTGCTCTTTCTCGTCACTCAGAGCCCGGGAACAAGACTTCTTCCTCACTTGATTTCGTCTTTGTTTTGCGATAAGTGGTCTGTCTCTGCTGCTCTCCCTGCCCTGAACTGTGTTTCTTCTCATTCCTTGTCTTCCCTTCTTCCTTACGTCTTCTCCCTCCTTCCTTTCCTTCGAACCTCATCAAAGAAGGGGTTGAACTAATAAAGATTCTTCAGCCAGTAGCCTCCCCAAAGGGTTGAAGTCGCTTAGAGTTGTCTTTGATCCGTGGTTTGTTCAGCCATCAAGTGCTGTGTGTCCATTTATTCTTTGTTGAAGCTCAGACTCCCCAAAACTGCAGGAGTAGTATATCTGTCACCTTCCAAAGAAGTGGGAAAGTATTTATCCTCTCCATGGATACAGGAGGCCGACGGCCAAGCTGCACTGAAGGCATTGGCCAAAAAATAAGACCCCAAGAATTGATGGAATACCAATTGGCATGTTTCATATGACAGATGCAGGCCCGGATTCCCTCACCAGTTTATGCCAGGAAATTTGGAGGACAGTTACCTGGCCAACCAGCTGGAAGAGATCCATATTTGTTCCCATTCCCAGGAAAAGTGATCCAGTAGAATGTGGGAATTATCAAACAATATATCGTTAATCTCACATGCAAGTAAAATACTGCTGAAGGTCATCCAAAACCAGCTGTGTCCTGCTGTCAGTCCTAAGGGTTTCACTAGTCTTTCTGGAACTACATTTCCAGCTCTTTCTTCCTTGCCTGCCCCAGAAAGTTCAGCTGAGACCTTTCCAGCGTGGGGGACACTGCTCGTGTTCGAAACCCAGTGGGAACTCTGGTGTCAAAGCGACCTACCGGCCACCACAGTGCAATAAACTGCAAAATCTGCAGACATCTATTAATGATCAGAATATAGAATGTGTGAAGTTCGCATCTAGAAAAAATGGAAGTTGTCAAAAATAAAATATAACCCTTGAAGAGGAGAGATTAGTGAGCTGAAGTGGCCGTTCTGAGTCAGCGCGTCACGTCGTTTACTGTGCTGGGAGTGACAGATTGTAGCACGTTTAGTACCAAACAGGAGAGGTTTAAAAATGCACGCCAGCATTCCAGAGGAGACGGTGTGTTCTTCAGGTGTTCTTTTGATGTTTTTACTCACTTTGGGTTATGCTGTTACCATTTTTGAGAATAATTCCTTAAAAGGGAAGCAGTTTCACAAACAAGGGACAAATATAAAACCACTTACAGGAGGGGCAATGGGAGATCAGATAATTGTGTGCTTTAGAAATCTTTGTTTTATTGCCTGTTTTATACCCAGAAATGTAAAGAGTGATTTGCCTGTTATTAATGGAAGTTCTGAAGTGAATGTGTGGCTTTTCACACGCAGAGTGGCTGGGTCCCCACCGGGACCTCGCTGGTTTACCATGTTGTTCACCGACAAGATTTTACTGGGTAATAGCCAAGCACCAGGGCAGATAAGCGTGCGTAGGGAAATTGGACACGAAAGACAGGGCACTGTGTCTCGTGACAGCCTGTGTCAGCTCTGTTACTCGCCACCGATGAAGACATGCTTGATCAGGTGGCTTCCCGTGGGTGGAACCCCTGAGACAGGGCTTCTTTATCTGTTGCTTCTCACAACAAACTATCTCCCTCCGACATATCTGTGTCACCGTACGTCTCTATGTGTCTGTCATAATGTCAGTACAGCGAATTCTGTTTTCACAGTTCTTTCGTGTTGTGTATCACTGAGTTGAAATCGACCCATAGCTGACCCTCCAGCAGGTTTTCAGAGGCAGTTAATCTCACGGGAGGAGATTGCCCATCCTTCCCCCACCGACGAGCTTGTGGCCTCGAACTGCATGCCTTCAGGATTGCAGTGCAGCTTCTTGCCACGGTGCTACCTTCTTAGGGTTTTTGCAACTTCACACACACACACACACACACGAATGCATGTAAATACTAGAACCAGCGTCCACTTTTCATTGCATGTACTCCACTATAACACTCTCAACTTTCTTCCTTTATCTGTTCAAAGAAAGGAAAGAGGACTTCAGGGGCGTCCAGGAGCGGTCTTCCCAAAGAGAAGTGCTGCCGGCATGGCTTCTGCTGGCTGTTTCATGCTTTTCTGTTCTTTCCCTTTCTCTGGTGCATGTGGATATTGCTCTGTGATTCTATTTCATGGGGCCAGATTGGTTAAACGGGCCCATTACAAGCTCAGCTAAATGAACGTAAGGGTATTTTGAAGGCAGTTGATAACACCCCTGATTCCCAGGTCGAGGTGTGTGATCGGGCTGCCGGCTGTGCCCCATAGCGGCTGAGTGATGTGATAGAACTGGAACTATTTCTGCCCGGCCGCAGCTCCACTCTCCGCTTCGCCATCGTAACGCTGCTTGGCCCTACATTGAACTCATTTTGTCCTGTGGCCATTGCTTATGTAAACATCTCAAAGTAAGTCATTTTACTAACATAGACATTCTGCTTACTTGTGGTTTAAGGCTTTATTTAGCATGCTTCCGACACAGTCCCTCCAGAATGTGCTGTGCGGAACGGCGGGCACGTGTTGCAGTGTTGATGTCTAGATAGATAGTCTTGAATTGTGCCTCAGTTCTCGAGGAAGTCATGGAATCATCCTCGCAGTATCAGCTTGGGAAGGTGGCTGAGAATATAAGCCATTACCAAGGCCCCCAGGGGCATCTTGGTTCTGTCAAATGTGCTCAGCTGAACAGGCCCAGATGCTTTGCCCACAGGAGAGCGTATTTACTCCCTTTTATATAAAATCTAGTCTGGTCCCTGGTTGGAGGGTCAGCTGGCCTGGCCTGCCTTGCTGCCAAGCCCTTGATGTGCCGGTGGTCAGGTAGAAAGGGTGAACTAGTGTTCTGTTAAAAAGTCAACGTGGCCTCCTCGTTAGTGGACAGACTAGGACACAGCAGGCAGGGTGTGTGCTTTCTCGACTGTGGAGGCAGTGCGGGGTCAGGCTTACTGTAGTGGTGAATACTGTAAAGCCAGGGTGCTGCGGTTCGAGTCTTGAAGAAGTTACTCAAACCTCTCTCTCTGCCCCTGTTTTTCCTTCTTTAAAGTGGATATTAGATGGTACTTACCTCATTACATTATGGGAGGATTCCGTGTTGAATGCGTGAAACGTATTTAGAAGCGTTGATATACATGATAAAGGAACCCTGCAAACATCATGATCGAGTTGCTCGGCTGCTAGTTCAAGGTCAGGGGGCTGTGGAGTGTGGTCAGTATAGAGGGGAGCCTGCACCTGAGAACGAAGGCTGGCTAGTCTCCTCCTGTGTCGTTTCCAGCCTCTGGAAACCCATTCCGGGGCTCAGCTGGGAGTCATTTCTCACTCATGGCATGACGTTTTTTAAATTTAGCCCAAGGTCAGCGATTCAGACCCACTGACCGCTCTTCTAGAGAAAGGTGCGGCCATGGCCACTGTAGATTCACAGCCTTGGCAGCCCTTGGGGGCAGCTCTGCTCTGCACTGGGGGTCACAGTATTAGTCAGGAAAGACTCAATGGCAGGGCATCTTGTTTGTTTTTGACATAATAAAACCAGAGCAGGTATCCACACGGGGCGGGTGATTATTTACTAAGCTGCCTAGCCTTCTGCCTTGAACACTGCTCTAGGGGACTTTATCATAGAACATTAATAGAGAGACGCTCCAGTATGTCACACATAAACTTGTTTACTCATTGCAGGGTTGTCTGGGCAAGGCACATAGTTAAACTCTTAACATTGATTTAGACCCAGAAAATCAGGATTAACAATTACAATGTTAGTTCGATACCTGGAGTCCATCTCCATAGACTTCAGATCCTGGGTGGCCTTGTGAGTAAACAGTTGTGCTGCCAACCCAGACGCAGGTGGTTTCAGTCCACTAGCTGCTCCGAGAGATTAAGGAGGACAATGGACAGTCTGCTCCATGCCGTTTACAGCTTCTGAAAAGCCGCGGAAGAGTCAGCCATGAGTCCGTTTCGGTTCTGTTGTGACGGTGGTCTTGAGGGGAAGGCTTACCTGCAGGCAGAACTTGGGATTGGAGGTTGGCGGTGACAGAGTGTCGGCAGGCTCCCTGCTCTGGCTTCTCTCAATTAGTGAGCAGACAGAGTTTCTGTACAGATTTGGCGCCCTGACACCACGCAGCAAGCGCCAGTGTGATAGCAGAGACTGGCATGGGATGTCTTCTTCAGGGTTCAAGACTAGCCAAGGGCCCCATCTTTTCTTCAAGGTGAGAGATTAGGTGAGTGGTTTCAGTTTAGCTCCCAAGGCTAGTTTGGAAACATTAACAATAGTATGTCTTGTCACGACGTGTCAGTAACAAAAAGTACGTTGGTTAAAAAAATACAAAAAATACCAGAATAAAGTCTGTTTAACCTAAGTGGTTGTTTTCCGCTTTCTTCACTCACTTCTTTCTGTGTTCAGACATTTTTGCTATATCATCTTCTCATGATTCACAGGTTTCTAATCATGCAGAGTTAATGTGAGAGAGCCTCACAAAGATAGATCTGTTTCTAAGTTCTCATTGTGATTGTTCACACATATGTATTTAAAAGCGTAATAATGACTTAGAGCTTATGGGATTTGACATCATTATAGAAACAGAGTACACAGCAGAGGCGCGTCTGTCATGGATGTCTGCTGTCCTCCTCTTCATCCTCACCGTGAGCATTTCTCTTCCAGACCCTGTATCCCGTTCAGGTTTAGGTCACTGCTCGTAACTCCTCCCTTCCTGTGTTCTCTGACCCTGCTTCTCTCATTTACCGCTCACCATCTCTGCCTTGTTTTCTTTTACTACATCTGTCTTACTGAATGAGCAAATGAATAATCAAACAATAAGTATTTATCAAGAGCTTATTATAGATGCCAGACACAATGGCTTTGAGGACATAATATTGAACAAAACAGATCCAGTCTTTTAGAGCATACACAATTAGACACATAATTGCAGTTGTGACAGATGCTGAGAACTCCGGGTGCGCTAATGGCCGCAGCCTCTTCGAAGTGGTCAGGGGAAGTTTCTGATTTTGCCTAAGGAAGACTTGGAGCAAGATCTCGCTCAGGACTGAAGGATAAAACTATGCGCACAGAAGCCCTGAGGTAACAGGGCACCTGGCTCAACCCGAAAGGCCAGAACTGCTGAGGTTGTCGGGGTATGACTGGCGGTGAGACAGTGAATGGCTGGATAATTTGGACTTTGTGGTCCATGATAAGGATTTTTAAAAGTTCTTTCATTGTCTGTTTGGTGAAAGTTTACACAGCAAATTAAGTCCCCATTGAACAATTTCTATGCAATTTGTTCCATGACATTGATTACATTTTATACAGTGTGTCAACTTTCTTGTTATTTTAGAATTTTTAATTTTGTCTTGACAAAATACAATGGGAAATCACTGAGATGGAAGTGGAATAATTAGGTCAGCATTTTTTGTATATATGCCCACGTAGATATTTTGTACTCTTGCTGTTTTATAGAAACAGACTTTGAGGCAGGAAGGACTGTAAACGGTGATTAGGAAGGACATTGCAGAGAACTAGAAGACTCGCCAGGGGCTGGAGCTGGGGTCACAGCAGTGGAGACAGAAAACTAATGGTGAATTCTTGGAGTGGCGGTTAAGGAAGGGTGGTGGCATTGGTCTCTGGCACGCACATCCCAACTGATTGGCTGGGAGTGATGGCAGCTCTTCCAACATGATAAAGACAGGAGCAGCAGGTACGGGAGGAGAGTGAAGAATTTCCACACAAATTTAAATTGGTCTCTAGGAGCCATTCATATGGTATATTGGTCTAAAGCCCAAAAGAGAAGTGTGGGTTTTGTGTAAGAATTAAAACTATTAGACATATAGATGCAGGTGAACAAAATTGCTCAGAAAGCCCTTTATATCCTAAATTTGAGAAGTATGTCTGAGCAGAGAGTCATGAAAGACGAGCTGCTGAGCTGGAAGGAGAAACCAAACAAGACACAGAAACTGAGAGGGCCTCCTATCCCCGTGGTCATCGAGGCTGCTGCAAGGTCAGGGTGAAGACAGAACTGGCATTGAGCTTAACAGTGTGGTACCGGTGGTGGTGACCTGAGAGCAGATTTGTGGACTCAAGGGCGAGAAGGTGTCAGAGGGAGATGTCTTCTGATCATGAGCAGAGCATTAGCCGTCATGACTCTGAGAGCTTTAATGATTGTCTCTGTGTCCTTTTCAGGGAGTGAGCAGTTGTTAGGGCATCCATACATGCACTGGTGGAGAAAGATGGGAAATCCTCGCTTGAAAGGCAACCAGAATTCCACACTCATGGCCACGCGCAGTACACATATGATACTAACTCCAGGGGATTTGTGCCCTTTGTGAAAAGAAAACACAGCGTTTAATGCAAGCACATGTTACTTGCACCATACAGACAATAATCACTCTAGAGAATGTTGATGCTACCTCTGAAAAACTGGAAATCATTCTCCAGCCTGAATTAAGGTGCTCACTTTGTTTACAGGCAAGGCTGAATCAATCCTGAATGGTGGCATGTTTTCTTCATTAAAAACAAAAGCAAACCTTGTAATTTTTTTCATGAGTTAACTTTTTTTTAAATTGGATATAAATATAAACAAGCCCCTTCCAAAGAAAACAAGAATCATCTACTACTAACACCAGATGTTGATTAATGCGGTGTGTGTGTTCACCTAAATGAGATTTTCTTTTCTTTCTTGCTGGTTTTAAATTGATGGCAAGGGGTTTTAAGGCAGACTCCTCCTCTATCATATTCCGAACTGTACGGCCAGGAGCCAGGACAACAGAGGACCGAGAACATGGTCTGGTGGCGTTTCTAGGTGCCATGGCTTCAGCTCCAGCCCTGCTGCAGTTACTGTTTTAGTCTGTTTTGTTGAGAGTCCTCCAATTTATTTATTTCTTTTAACTAACCTCCTCTTCCCCCATGATGATGTCTTTCTCCAGGAACTAGCTCTTCCTAAGAACATGCCCAAAGTCCACGAGACAGAGTTTCGCCATCCTCATTTCCATAGCATGGTCTGGCTACAGTTCTTCAGAGACAAGTTCTTTTGTAATTTTAGCAGACCACAGTGTATCCCGTGTTCCTTACTAGCACCACAGTTCAGAGACATCCATTCTTCTGGGGTCTTGATTTCTTTCCCAGTTTTCACATGCACATGAGGTAGCTAAAATACCCTGGCCTTGTCTCAAAGACACTTTAGACCTCAGGGTATCAACCTTGCTCTCTAGCATTTCAAAGAGATCTTTGCCAGCAGATTTCCCCAAGGCAATACATAAAACCCAAACCCACTGTGCTGGAGTCCATTCCAAGTCGCCCAACCCTCTGTCTACTTCCTGACGCTGTAAGAGGTTTCAGGAGGCTGCCCGGGTTATGCATTATGCCACCATGGTTGGTGCCTGGTAACTACTGTTTTTGTTGATTGCCTTCGAGTCGAGCACAACTCATAGCGACCTTATGAACAAAAGGCCTGAAGCCCCTCTACAATTATCAATGTTTATCAAAGTTCATAGAGTTTCCAGAGGCTTGTTGTTTAGGAAGTGGATGCCACTCCTGCTTCCAAACCTGTCACAGTGTGTTACTGTTTTTATGTGCCATTGAGTCACCCTATCTACAGCAGCTCTGAACCCTGCCCTGTCCTGAGCCAGTCACTAATTTTGAAATACCAACCCCCTTTGCCCCAGTTACTGTATCCATCCATCTCATCCGGGGTCTCCCTCTCCTGCACTGTCCATCCACCCTTCTGAGCATGATGTCCTTCTCTAAGGACCAGTCTCTCCCTCTAACAGTAATTAGTCTAGACTACTGTTAGAGGGATGAATACTATGAATTGTCTTTTGCTGATAAATAATCTTTGCATTTGGTTGGTTAACAGCTTTTCTTTAATCTCAGTTGTAATACTTGTCTAGTAATCCGACTTATAGGTACCCTGTGATTGATTTAAGCAGTCTCCACGCTTGGTATGTGGATTATTTGCATGGGTTTTGTTCTGCAATAATAGCATTGATCCTTTTGGTTAAATTGCTTCATCAGCTGTAATTATTCTTTGAACAGAAGTTGAGTGTTAGACAAATGATAGCATATGTTTATTAATGTCATACTTCTATAAATGTCAATAGAATAAAATGTCCTCTTCCAAGTTAGATTGCATTTTATTAACCGCCTTTTAAAATTTAGCACTTTAAAAAGACTAAACCTAGAACACTTGCATTTACAGTTCATCAGCTTGGCACATCTGCAGGCCAGAATGAAGGACAGAGGTGATTTTTGGGGTGCCGAGACGGTTTTTGCCCACCTCCCACTGTTGTTAGCCTTGCTTTTTCTTTCTTTTTTTTCTAGACTATGACACGTAGTTTGCTCATTTTTTATTCTCATCCTTTTCTGAAGTCTCCTTGTCTCGGGCGGGACAGGGTTTAGCATGACATCAATTTCCTTGCCCCGAGTTTTTGATTTGCCCATGAAATGAAACTGGTGCTTCATCAGAACATCTTTTAAATTCTTTACTCTGCACATATTATTTTAATTATCTTTCAAGCCATTTTCTGATTCTATAATAAATTCTTACCTCTTGCCTATTGAGACTTGGGAAATCATAAAAATTGATAGGAAAGTTTTAAAGACAGTGTTTCGAACGTGTGTGGTCTTTTCCTGTCCTCTCCTCATATTGAGATGCAGAATTCTAGAACTCGGTGATGTGATTTCTTCATTGCCGTGTACCATGTATCAGCTGGGGTGTACCATGTATCAGCTGTGTTTTTAGGCCAATCTCATGTCTCATTTCCCAGAATGTGCAAGATGTTCATCGTGGTATGAAAATTCATTATCATTTGATACTTAGGAAAATAACATCAGAGTGTTGGAGTTGTTAAAAGTGAAATGGCCTTTTCTTATCTCTACGTTATCCATGTTCATCTTGACCAGTTTAGAGTTAAGAATACTGCCTGCAACTGTGCTCCTACCAGTTAAGTGGCATTTGCTATATAAGTAGGATGTTTATATTTTGAATAAGGGAGAGAGAAATGTTTAATCTGTCAGTAAATGAAAGGTATGTCTCCCTGGTCTTTGAACCTCTTCTGTTTCCTTTATAATCCTTTTTCTTAGAGATTGGTGCTTTTTTTTTTTTTTCAATACGTGTGCTAAAATGGGAGGGAGGAGATTATTTGCCTTTCTTTGCCTTGATTTTCCTCAGATAGAGTCCCAGCCCCTCACCCTCTAGCACACAGCCCTCTGTGCGGCCACACCAGCCTGGCGGGGAAGCGATACATGCAAGAAGCTTGCCCTGTGGGAACTGCTCATCTGGAAGAGTGTGGATTTGTGCATTCTTTTTCCTATCATCGTATTTTTTCTGCATTTTCTTTGATCGCTTTTTGTTTAAAATCCCTTTCTCCTTGGGAGTTAGCCTCGTCCCCTTCTTGAGACCCAGGGGCAGTGCATAGTGGGACTCAAACCACTGGCGGTACGGTGTGCTGTCAGTGAGCACGATGCAGTTCTTCACGGGGGTCTTGGTTCTGGCCAGCTCATTATTGGAAGCGTTGTAGGCCACATCAGTTGTCCTTGTCTTGCGAGTACAACATTTAGAGCCCCAGGAGGAGTTCCCCACATGCAGTCTTAGGGCACGACCCTTCCTGTTGCCTCTTCTCACACGAACTGTGTGTATACAGTGGGGGCCAGGCTTAGTGTTGGCAGCCAGGCGCCCCAGCTCATACTTCTGCTTCTTGTGGACCTTCTCTTGCCCCTGGTCTTGCATCCTTTGTGCCAGTTGTCGCGGGAGATGTCCATCGCACAAATGGAAAGAGAAAACACAAAGCCTCAGGTCCTGTTTAGATTGGTGCTTTTGAGTCCTTATTTCTTACTATTTACTTTTTTGAGTAGTTACACAATAGAATACATTTCTGTATATTATAACATAAGTAGCCAGTGATATAGCACAATAGTGTATTGTTATGCTGGTGGATAATGAATCTATTGATTCTAAGTTCTCATGAATAAAACTATAAAAACAATTTCTTTACCTAACCTGAGGAGATACTGTTTCAATGAAAGAATAATAGAATTAAGGTGGTGGGAGGTAGGGAGGAAGTCAAGCGAAGAAGATAAAGACATGGATCTAGGATTGATGATGAGGGATTCCCAGGGTCTTGGTGAAGAGCCGGCCGGAGCCATCTGCTGTGTGTCGGACCCAGCGGCACAGAAGTCAGCAGCAGGGTGGGAAAGCACAGGGGCGGGTGTTCTGGAAGATTGGGGGTCAAGAGGAGGGTTTGCATGGAACTTCTGGGTTTCTTAGCATGTCTGGCAGTGCTGAGGGAAGGCTGAGCCACGTTATTATATTTTGTACCCTTATTGGGGTTTTGTTTGGTTTTTTAATATTTTTTTAATTGATTTTAATGAAAGCTTTGTATTTCCATTCATTCATTGTGGCATTTTTCTCCCTGCCTGCCAGTCATAAACACTCTGTAAATTTGACCAAAAATAATAATAACAATAATAATAATAATAGTCTGGAACTTTGAGTGTGGAGAATTAGGGAGAGGATTATAGCTAACGTTGCAGGAAAGTACTCTGGTAGCTTAGTGATAAGGAACTGCGCTGTTACGCCAGAGGCCCTTGGTTCAAGTCCACTTAAGAGAAGTGGGTAACCTCCTCCCTGATGATTGACAGCCTCTGAAAACCTGCTGGCGGGTCAGCTGGGAGTGGGTCTCTCGTTGGTACACAGCACACACACAGAATGGCAGTGGGAAGCAAATGGGAGTTTTTTGTGAAGCTTTTCTGGACAGCATGTGTTATGTGCCCTAATTTTCAGACGGTCCTACACATTGACGTTCCAGAAACAGAGCCCGGCACCTTTGGCATGGCTTCCCTGGACTGCACTCCTCTAAATTAAGGAGGACTGAGCTGCAGGCACTCCCCAGAGGTGCTGTGGGTTCACTTCCAGAACGCTGCAGTGAAGTGACAAATAGTCACAAACGAGTCCTGTGATGTCTGGGTTTCCCAGTGCACACGAAAGCTGGGTTTACACGACGTTGTTGTTGTTGTTGTTGTTGTTGTTGTTGTTGTGCTGTGTGCCAGTGCTTCTCGAGTAGCTCACTTACACCAACCGCTCTGACGCAGGAAGAAAGACGGGCAGTCCCCACCCATTCTATCTAACATCCTGGAAAACATAATGAAGGGTCAGCTCTGAGTCCGTTCCTACTCATCTGCAGTGAGGTTCTTTAGTTTAATGTTGTTGTTGTTGTTGTTGGGTGCTGTGGAATCCGTTACAGCTCACAGTGAACAGCAGATCTGAGCCTTGTCCTGTCCTGAGCCGTCCTCACGCTCTCTGATATGCCCCTGGGCCAGTCGTCCTGTTGAGAGTCTTCTCTCTTTCCCAGCATAATGTCTCTTTCCAAGGCCTGGTCCCTCCTGACGGCATGCCCCATGTAAGTGAGGTGAAGTCTCCTTCATCACCCTAACCTCTGACAAGCTCTCTTACTGTACTTCCTCTGAAACAGCCTTGTTTATTCTTTTGGTAGTCCTTAGGATGTTCAGAACTCTTTCTCCAACACCACAATTCAAAAGCACTGACAATTCTTCTGTCATCTTTCTTCATTGTCCAAGTTTTAGATACAAAGGAAGCAATTGAAAAATACTGTGGCTTGAGTCACATGCACCTTAGTCTTTAAGCTGGCATCATTGCTCATCATGATTTGTCCTTGACAGCCTATTTTCTTGCTTTAGTTTGATAGTGTCATCTATTAAAGGTGCAATGATATTATGGAAAAGTTTAAAATGTTTTGGAAATTATCAAAATACTACACAGAGACCTAAAATGGGCACATACTTTTGGGAAAATGGTACCCGTAGACTTGCTTGTTATGCAGTTCCTGCAGAACTTCAATTTGTAAAACAAACAATAAAAATCCCAAAGTATCTTTGAAGGCAGATTAAACAGGGTGTGCATGTATATAAGATAGGAAGAAAGCAAGCCTGGAGCGTGAAGGTTTATGTTCTTGAGTCTATCCTTTCACTCCTTTTTTCACATAAGGCTCTCTTACACCATAACCTGCCCTTTCTTTGCTAAACTAACACTTCCAAATTAAGAAAATAAGTCTTGTAGAACAAAAGAAGGGCATTGTATTTCATGTTGATAATAAAATGCTAATTTTTCTCCCCTACTAAAAGACAATGACTTCAGTTCTAAAGGTTAAATTGAATGGTTCTCACAGCATAATTTCAGGCAGTTAAATTTAGGGAACTTAAAGTCATTCAATAAAGGAATAATCTCAGAGCCTGTATAGAATTTCTATTTGATTGAGACTTGGATATTCTTCTATTCACTTTAAGCTCTAGCACGTGATCTTATTGCAAGGTAGGGAAGAGATGTCGATCGGCTTGTGGACTTAGTGGTGTTCCTCCTTCATTTAAACCAGGCCGTTTCCTTTGACTAATTGAGGGTGGCAGCGTGCTCCTGAGACGTCCCGTCAGCCATTGCCTGCGAATTGGTGCTTTCAGAGGCTGCTTTCGGAAAACAGATTGGAGATTTTCTTATCTTCTTTTGACTCCGTGTTTTCCTGTCTAAGCCATATTCTGCTTAAATTTTTGAACATATGCTAATGCTCATTATATTAAAGCAGTTTATCTACCCCAGAATTACTGTTTCATTTTGAACTTAAGCTGTTCTTGCGGAAGTAATGCTGTAAAAAGTTAGCTAGAGCTAAAATAGTAAATGTTCTGTATACAGAACTCTACCCAAGCAGTTGGGTTTGTTTTTAAAATTAAGGCCTAATTTTTAATTTATCTGTCATAAAGTGTAACACTTTTTGTGTAAAAGTCTGTAAATTTTGACAGACGTGTACCTTTCAACTGACATACCCATGTAACCACAGCCATGGTCAAATTGAAGAACTGTTTCATGCTCCCAGGAGATGAGCCCAGAGCCCTAACCCCGTGGACCTGTGAATGAATAGAATGGATAGACCCACTACACTTGCGCTCTATCCACTTTGTTGGTTCCTTTTTTATTGTAGAGTATTATTCTACCTGTGTCTATGTACCACAGTATCTCTAACACCTTCAGCTGAAGAATAGTTGCACTCCTGTTTGGAATAGCTGAGTATAAAAAATCAAGTCAAATTGTGGAGTTATTCAACCTAAGAAGTCTTGGTGGTTGGTCATTTAAGCATTTGGCTGCTGTTTAGAAGGTTGATAGTTTGAACCCACTCAGTGGTTCCACAGGAGAAAGACCTGTCTCTCTGCTCCCTTAAAGAAAATGCTCTAGGTTGGTTCTGTTTTGTCATATGGAGTTGGTAAAAGTAGGAATCAGTACCCAAAGATTGCAGGCGAGTCCTGTAATGCGATGGGCTTGCTTTAAGAACAGAAAATATTCTTAGGACCTATTCTTCATAGAACTTCTGAGGGCAGACATATTCCTAAAGCTGTGAAAGATTTTTTGGTAAATCTGATTGCAGTGTATTTAAAAAAAAAAAGAAGATTCCCTGTTTGGAAGAAGCAGCCACATTTGCACTAACATACCCTGGCAGCTTTCCTCTTCCAGTTTGTTAAGCATCCCATCCTGGCTCCTTCTGCCCTTCAGTCTGCCCTTATCCAGCAAGCTCCCTCTTGGGAATGGCCAGCCTCCCTTAATAACCGGAAAGGAGTGGACCCAGAGAAGGAAATGGAAGCGGAACGGTTTGTGGAGGGTGCTGGACTAGAATGCCAGTCTTCAAGCTCGGCTTCGCTTCTGGCTCAGCGCACCCACAAACCTCCCTTGATTCTTGCTCCCAGGAGGAAACTCACAGCCATCTCTGTGCATTCCCCTGTCATACAAGGCCTGGGCAAGACACTGGCCAGCTATGCACATTGCTCAACTATAAACCATAGACAGCACTCAATGAAAGATTGTTGATGGCCCAGCAGCAGCATTTCTTAATTTTTAAATTTTTGTTGCTGTTGTTGTTCAGTTAAAGTGTTTTTCTCTGGGGTTCTCTCCTAAGTTCACTTCACTTCTTTGCTCAATTGGTAACTCACTGCATTGAATCTTTGACATGTCAGCAGCCCTGTCCTTCCCATACGCCCCTTATCATGAACATTGGTTGCTCTGTGGCATGGCTGGGCCTGAAGGCTCTTCCCATTGTCACCCCCAAGGCTCTGTTTATTTCAAGAGATGCTCTTGACACCTCTGTGCTGCTGACTCCTTACAGAGAATCCTAAACTAAAATGCCACTTACAGAGCACAGAGCCCAGGAAGTGGGAAGGAGGAAGAGTGTGGTATGCTGCATGGGGTGTGTGTCTTTCTGGTCAGGTTGGTGCTCGTGCCATGTCGAGGAAGCTGCAGAAGGAACTCTCCTCATCCCCAGATCAGGAGAGAGACGCCGTGACAGCACTCCCTGATGGGGGGACGCATTTACTACCCTGTCAGGGATACAGGCACCATGACCTGTAACAGCCCCCATGCCCACCAGGATTCAGTATTTAGAGGGGTTGAACCTGGACAGCATTTTCTGGAGTCTTTCTTCCTGGGTTCAGTCCCATGGTTTCTTGCATGACGCTCAGGCTCCTGGGTCCTGGGTTGGCCTAGAAACGTCCTCCAGGAAGGCTGGGCAGGTGTGAGGTTTCTCAAGTGCTGGTGGGGTGCCCCCTTGGCGGAGAAGCATGGTATTTGTTTTTAGTTCTTTTTCCTATGATGTTAATCAAAGAGTGATTGTGGTGATGAGAACTAATTAGTGAGCTTCATTATTAACAGTTCCCATCTGAGACGTACACATGATAATCCTGAGTGGTTAATTGTTAACTAATAGATTGACTCCAAGCCCCGTTTCTCTGTGCCGTGACATTTGCCACCCCCAGCCCTAACTATTTCAATGGGACAAAAATCAGAGAATTCCTTTTACTGCAAACTTGGGAGCGCTGGTGGCTGTGAGGGTAAGTTGTGCTGCCAACCCAAAGGCACAGTTTCAATCCACCAGCTGTTCTGCAGAAGAAAGATAGTCAGTTGCCGCCTATGTGATTAACTGCCTCTGAAAATCGACTGGAGGGTCAGTTCTGACTTGGAGATACACAGCAAGAACAGTGCAAACTGGAGAATTTTCCAGAAATCACAGACCTTTGATCTGTGTACGTTCTGTGTTTCTGGATGCTAGTGGCCAAGGTATCAAAGTAGTGTTCTCTTTGCCACCTGCCATGAGAGGGTTCAGCTTCCTCTGATGCACCTCTCCGCTGCCCCCAGCTCTTCCACTCTGTCACACCTGGTGATGCATTGTGCAAAATTATTTGTGACACGTATTTGCATATACTGCAAGGTTCTCTGTCGAGAGCAGGTGCATTCTGGTGGCTGAAGGGGATTTCTTACAAGCAGGGATAAGTGACCTGTATTGGGGGAGGTTTGGCCTTGGTGAGGCAGAAGTGGGGGCCGCATGAGAGATCATCGTTAAGGTGTCTCTGTAACCTTTAGCTCTCTCTGAGGATCACCCAGTGTTTCCGTCAGGGTCGTTCCAGCCCTGCCTCCTATAACACTGAGGTGTAAATATTAACATCCTTTGAAATGAAGTCACCCCAGCCCATTTGTTGCATCATTACTTTCTCGATTTCAAGGTGCATTGAGGAGGCAGAAACATTCCTTGCGGAGATGCCATCCTCAGTAGCAGGTTAACTGTCGCTAATGCAACCTTAAATTAGCTGTTCTGAGACTACAGGAAAATAGTTCTCTATGGTTTGTTTGGTTTCCACTGGGTGGGTTTTTTGGGAGGTGGATTGGCAAGTCCTCTTCCCAGTCTGTCTGAGTCTGGAAGCTCTACTAAAACCTGTCCACCTTTGGGTGACTCTCCCGGTGTTTCTGGGTAGCATAGCTTCTGAGCATCGCCGTAGCATGCACACTTCCACGGTACAGCAAACGGACAAATGAGTGTTGGATAGATCTTGGCTGAAAAAAAGAATACAGAAAAATGTTTATGTGTGTTTTATTGACTGTGTAAAGGCATTCGACTTTTTGGATCATTACAAATTATGAAGAATATTTTGAAGAATGGCGATTCCAAAACACTTGGTTGGGCTTATGTGGAATCAATACTTAGACCGAGCAACAACCTCTAGGACCAAAAAAGGGGAGAATACTGCATGGTTAAAAGCCAGGAGATGTGTGTGGCAGGGTTACAGTCATTCGCCACACTTGCCCATCCGAATGCTGGATAAATCACCAGAGATGCTGGGCTATGAGGAGGGGAAGATGGTTTAAGACTCACTAAAAACTTGAAATATGCAGGTGCCATAACCTTGCTTCCTGAAAGTGAAGAGAACTTGAAGCACTTCTGAAGATGATCAAATACTACAACCTTCACTGTGGATTATATCACAACATCTAGGAAACAGAAACCCTCACAACTAGACAGTAGGCAGCATCATGGTCAGTGGAGAGAAGATTCACGTTGTCGAGGATTTCATTCTACTTGGCTTCACCATCAGGGAATCAGAGGATGTATCCCCCTGGCCTAATCCTCAAGTGTTAAGAAGTAAAGAGAACGTCACTTTGAGGACAAAGGGGTGCCTGACCCAAGGTGTGGTATTTCCCCTTTCCTCGTATACTTGGGGGAAACTGGACAAGAGTAAGGAAGGCTGGAGAAAAGAATGAGGACTTTGAATGATGGCGTTGGTAAGGAATACTGGCTGTTCATTCCTTGGAACGTCGGGGAAGTGACCGGGGTGTTGGAGTATGCTCTTTAGAAGAGAAGCAGGTCAGACTTCCTCTCACGTACTTTGTTGTTCTCAGGAGGGAAGGGTAGACGCTGGGAGAGAACATCTGACTGGCATGTAGAAAGTCACTGCAAAGGAGGAGCCTCAGTGGTGGTCTGTCTGTGACAGGGACAGCTCAGCCGTCAACGAGCTGGTGACAGGCGCACCAGACCTCGCAGGGCTGGGTCCACGGGGTCCCTCAGGGTAGGAGCTGACATAGTAACACCTCACAACTACTTGGGTTTATTTTTAAGCCCAGGTAATGTGAAAACTACTGGTACAACAGAAAAGACTGCTCTCTTCAGAACTGTGGCTGCTGCTCAATTATTTCAACAAAGTGTAGGACAGCAGGGGATATTGGTATAGATAGTAGAAAACAACTCATTTACGAACTCAGATTCTCAAGGCTAACACCACTGGGGCACCAGAAGACAATGGTAAATAGATCCCCAGGCCGCCTGTAAGTGAAACATGACATAGACAGGCAGAGCGTGCCTCTGTGTGGATCAGAGTAGATTTGAAAATGCTGCTTTAATAACATCTCGCAGGTGCCCAGGTAGCACAAATGGTTAACCATTGATCACTTAACCCTCACGTTATCAGATTGAACCCTCCCAGTGGTTCTCCTCTGCCCTTTGGGGCTACTGTTGAGCCTCACAGTCAGCTCAGCAGGACCTCGTGACGAGAAGCAGGTCGACCTGGTGCTGCAGGTGCTTCACTCTCTCACTCAGTCACTCTCTTACTTTCCCACCTCTCTCACTCTCTCACTGTTTCACTCACTCTCTCACTCTTACTGTCTCTCATTCACTCCTTCTCTCTGTTCTCTCTCTCACTCACTCACTCTCACACCCACCCATTCTCTCACCCTCTCACTGACATCCCATCAATTCTAACCCACAACAACCCTGTATTGAGCTTCTGACACGCCGTGTTAATGGCAGACTGCCCATATTTCTCCTAAGGAGCAGCCCGTGGATTCCAGCCCCCTGGGACACAGTCATTTTGTTAGCAACACCACACACTACAGAATAAACTCCCTGAGCTCTTTGTAACCCCTTGTTTTTGTTGTTGTTGAGAACCATCAAGTTGGAACCGACTCATAGCTGACCCTCCAGCAGGTTTTCAGAGGCTGTAAATTGCATAGGAGGAGATTGTCCATCTTTCTCAAACTACGTACCTTTGTGTTGCAGCACCGTTTCTTACTCCAAGCCACCACAGCTCCCTGTAACCCCTCAGGATCGCCTACACTGCTCCCCACTAAACTTTGCTGCTCAGAGCCGCGTCTTACCTCCTTTATCTTTCAACAGAACACTAGAAGGGAGAGAAGGTGACTGAAACACGTTACTGTACATAAATGGGCTCTGAAGGGTGAATTGTTAAACAACATCCAGTCTGTCTGATAGTAGTAGAAGCAAAATTCCCGAAAGAAATAGTTTGCATAACAAACTTAGCATGGAATGGTTTGTATTATATTTCTGTCACCCAAGAGAACTTGTCAATCAGCCTTACCTGCCTTTTCTAGTTGTTTTTATTAAAATAATTTATATATACTAGTTTACTTAAAGAGTTCTTATACACTGTTTTTTCACACTGGATTGTTCCCCTTTTCTTTACCCCTCCCATCGAATTGTGTGACCCTATGATTAAGGGACACCCTCTTACCCTACTGCTCCCCTCCCTACCTTGGGTCCTCATACACAGTCTACAATAATGGTCTCATACCGTATTTGTCCTTATGTGACTTAGTTCACTTATCATAATTCCCTCCCAAGTTAGGTAGTCATTTACAAAATCATTACTCCTACAAGCTGCATAGTATTCCATTGTGTGAATGCACCATAATTTCTCAATCCATTCAGTTGTGGCTAGACAGACATTTGGGCTGTTTCCGGGTTCTTGCTATGGTGAGTGATGCTATTAAGAATATTGGTGTGCAAGTCTCCGTTTGTGCCTCAGCTCTAAGTCTCATGGCTTCTATTTCAAGCAATAGAATAGCTGGGTCATATGGAATTTCTATGTTTAGCTTTTTGAGGAAATGCTAAACATCCTTCCAGAGTGGTTGTACCATTTTATAATCCCACCAACAATGTGTAAGAGTTCCTATCTCACCACGTCCTCCCCAACACTTACTACTTGCTGCCCTGCTGAACTTCACCTTTGCTTTCAAGCCACTGAACCAAATATTGAAGGCATCAAGAATGTTTTTGTTGAACAGGAAAGACACATTATTGTCTAGTTGTGTCTGAGCTTCCAAAGAGCTGGCGCGGTGTGATGGGCGTTCTAAGGAAGTCCCATCCCTATAGCCCTCCCCCTGGACAGCACTGGTCCACCAGCATATCCGCTCAGCTCAGCCTTTCAAGCACTTTCCTCAGGGGAAGATGGGAGCCAGTCCTGACCACACTGGGTGGCATGTCCTGGTCTCACTGCCATCTTCCCTGAGTCGTTTCTGGAGTAGGAGTGTTGGGTTGTGGGTTAGGGAAAGTCAGGAACAGCTCTTGGTTGTAGTACACCAGTGAGGCTGCTTTGCTGCGCCTTGATTCTCAGCCTGAGGAAGCCTCTCTCTTGATAAGGTTGATGACAGCGAAAAGCGGGCAAGTCGACCGCTTCTCAGGCCATGTTGATGCCGCACTGAAGGTTTCCTTGTTGGTATTCACGCTAAAGGAGAGTGTGTGTGACGGAGGGGGCTACTGCTGTTGTTCTAGAAGCATCTCTGGTTTTCCAGATAAATAAATTCAAAAGGACACTGCGAAGCAGAAATCTGTTTCTGGAAGGGGAAAAAAAGGAAACCAACAGACCCCATATGAATTACTCCATTCTTCAGGACAGAGGACCTCCTTCTCTTCGGAGACATTAAGTTGCCTCATGATTTGCGATAATCAATTTGATAATTGTTGTTGGCTTACCGGCTCAGCTCATGAATAATGTCCCAGATTTAGACGAGTATGGCGAACGGATTAGGATCAGGTGGTGCGTTTCTTTCCCGAAGACCATTTGTCTTGCTTGACTGTCCTGGACCTGTGCCAGCTGCCGGAGAGGCACTTTCCCTGTGCACATGGCGAAGGGGGTGTGTGTTGCGTAAGAGGTGCTCCGGGGCTCCTGAGCTGCACTGTGGCCTCACCTTTAACCACTGTGCTCAGGAGGGAAAGAACGGCTGTCTGTCTCTGTTCTCTGAAAAGCAGTTTGAAGGGAAGGATGAATCTCATTAGTGTGAGTATTGTTTTCATCCCAGCCTACCTCACTGCTTCTGAATGAGAGGAGCCCCCTTGGCTCCTGTGGAAACTCTCAAACACTTGATGGCTTGTTAAATTTTCATTATCTAATGTGCATTAATTCATATACAATAGCTTGGTTGCTAGGAGCAGCGCAAGAGAGGAGGTGTGTGGCGGAGCCCAGCGTGCTGGTGTCACTTGAGTTGGGGACAGTGTACAGTAGTCGCTGTCCTCAGGGGGCATTAGCACTGCCGCTCACTCTGCCACGCACCCCAGGAATGCTGACAGCCAGCCACTGCTCCCCCGTCACATGCCATGTGAGGTTTTGCTGCTTGCTTATGCTATCGTCTGTTTAATTAGCTCGGGGGGCTGATGGATTCCACGGCTCTCAGCTCCTTGTGCGGAGTGCTCTGGGACCAGAAATGTCCACAGTACAGTCCTCTCAAGGGGAGAATGTCTGGGCTTGGTATCAACACTTGAGACAAGTTTCAGCAGTGCTGTGCCGGCTGTTTTATGTAATTTTATGGACTACAGCCTCCAAGATGGATTACATCTCCAAAATAAAACAGAACTCCTCACTGCTGGAACAGTAGACTGTCCTAACAGATGGAGAAAAGATTGAAGTTGCCAGTGAGTTCATTTGACTTGGATCCGCAATCTGCACCCATGGTAGCAGCAGTCAGAAAACCCGAGCACAGGTTACCCTGAGACAGTCAGCTAGCTGGAAGGTGTACCTGATCCCAAGCCCTGGTCTACACAGTCGCTTCCTACGCATCTGAAAGTTGGACGGCAAGTCAGGTACGCTGACGAGGAATCGACGCCTGTGAACTGTGAGGTCGGAGAGTACTGAGCATGCCGTGGACAGCCGAAAGAACAACAAATCATTCTTAGAAGGAAGTACACCCAGGCTGCTCCTTAGAGGCGAGGATGGTGACACCTCCTCTCACAGACGCTGGGCCTGTCGTCATGAGGGAGCTGTCCTTGGAAGAAGACCTCCTGCTGGGAAACGTAGAGGGTCAGTGGAAGAGAGGAAGACCTTCAACAGAATGGATGGACACAGTGATGTCACAGTGGGTTTGAACGCGGCAGCAGTCATGAGACTGGTGCAGGAGAGGGCAGAGTCCAGATCTGTTGTTTACAGGGTCACAGTGAGTCACCTCGAAGGTTACCTGACAACAGCAGCGTAATTATTGGAAGAACTGTGGTGACACTGTGGTTAAACAGTTGTCCACTCACTGACAAGTTTGTGGTTTAAGCTCATGAGCTGCCCTGCAGGGGAAAGACTTTAAAGGCACACAGATATTAAAGCAAAAATTAACCTCCATAGAAGGTTAGTGTTGGTCTTCTGACCTCAATTTTAGGAAGATGAGTGCGCGCTCGCTCTCTCTCTCTCTCTCTCTGCCAGAGCGGAAGGAAAATTCTGATTTCTTGTACATTCAGTGAATGCAGAGGGAAGCAGGGACAGTCTCTGCTTCCATAAGTATTTTCACCATTGGAAGCCCTGTTGTTGTTAAGTGCCCTCAAGTCGTAGGCAACTCATAGCGACCCTATAAACAAAAGACTTGGACACTCTATAACTTTCATCCTTTCTTCAGGTTCATAGGGTTTCCAGAGGCAAGCTATTATCGAAGTGGATGCCACTCCTGCTTCCAAGCTTGTTTTAGTTGGGGAGCTCCACCAAACACTGTCCATCATGAGTAACCATTACTGCAGTTGACACATCAGTGTCACAGTGTTGAGCTTCACAGCAACCGCGAGTTACCCTTGTGCAGGAAATGGACAGACCAGTGCTATATGTCCTAGAAGAATGTTTCACTAAAAACAATTAAAGACAGGCCGGAGGACTGCGGATTAGAGTCACCCACCCTTGACTTGGCAGAATCACTTTCTGCCCACTAAGCCACCTGACCTCTCTCTGTTCTGGTGGTGCTGGTGTTAAGTGCCATCGAATCATAGGCGACTCATAGCGACCCTATGAACAAAAGACCTGGACACTTGTATAGCTTTGTCCTTTCTCCACGAGGTCATTCTCTCCTGTCACGTGGGGGTCACTGAGTCAGAATCAACTCGATGCCAGTGGGTCTTGTGTTTTGGTTGGGCTTTTTGCCTTAGGGTTGTTGTGTTGGGTTTGTTTTTAGGGTTTGGTTTTCTAAAATAATTATAGTCATATGCTGTCATGCTGTGGTACTTGTCTTCATGGAGATAGGAACTGGAGCAGTGTGCCTGAGGTCCCGCTGGCCCCGCAAGGCACTCAGAGCCAGAGTTGCTGTACGGGTGCCCCAGGAAGGCTGAGCTGTTGTTAGGATTAAGGACCAGTGTCTTGATGTGTTACATCACCTGCTTACAACTGAAGCTGAGGCGCTTCTGACTCCCTAGGCAGGAGTTTGGGGAGCTGTGTGGCACAGCCTGGGAGTCAACACACACACACACACACACACACGCGCGCGCACACGCGCACACACACATATACACATACACTACTCCATACAGGGTTAGTGTTGCATCACACACACACACACCCCCCCATTAGTATTGGCATTCTGACCTCAATTTTAGGAAGATGAGCTCTTGCTCTCTGTCTCTGTCCCAGAGCAGAAGGGAAGATCTCATTTCTTGTATATCCAGTGAATATAGAGGGAAGCAGAGAGTAAGAGAGAATGTTCTGGAAACTGTTGATTAGGACTGTACTTCTCCTAATGAGAGCAGGTGGGTATCTTGTCTGAGTGACAGTTTCAGAAATGTTTGCTTGTTTTGGAGTTCTCTGCCCGGCTTCCAGTCTTCTGACAGACATTCTCAGTGAAACATTTGCATGGGTTTCATTTTTTCTCTCATGATTATTGTCTTTTTCATTTCCTCACTAGGACACCCAAAAAGCAAAGCAGTTCCTGCCCTTTCTGCAGCGAGCAGGCCGTTCTGAAGCTGTAGTGGAGTATGTCTTCAGTGGGTCTCGTCTCAAGCTCTACTTGCCAAAGGAAACTTGCCTTATCACCTTCCTGCTTGCAGGTGAGTCTGTGTGTGCCGTCTGGAAGCCACATGCCCACTTTCCCCTGTGTGGTGTCTGTTTTCTCTAATTATGACATGAGTGTCTCGATTTGCTCCCCGGCTGCTGCACCCCTCTTCCCAGCAAGCAGCCTCGGAACTTGGGGGGAAGTAGCAGAACGGGCAAGCTGGAACTCCAGACAGCCTGGGCGAAGGGCGTTCCAGACACAGACAAACAAACGGCAGCCGTGCTGGTCTCACCCTCGCCTTCTCAGTCACAGGCCGGCCGTGGCGATTCCCTAGTGGGCGCCCGGCCTGGCATCACCCACACCGGCTCACCCGCCACACTGTTCCTCTGTGTCACTAAGATGATGCGTTCCGTCCAGCCTTCCTCCTCACGGCGTGTCCCTCTCCCTCATCTTCTCTTTTGTGGTAGCTTCATGTTTTACAAGCCGGTGAGACCCATCTCACCTGTGCTCCTGGAACTGCTTACACTTATGCATTCCAGGAGCAAACGGCTTCGCCTCTTCTCTGCCGGCAAGTAAACAGGTGATTCCTTCACAGTCGGTGCCTCTCGGAGCCTGTGGTCTTGGAAAGAAAGCTGTCACCTTCCCCCCACCGCAGCCCGGCACACACACTCTCTCCCTCACAAAGGACACATTCTGCTGTGTCCTCCCGAGGCACATTGCCTTTTTTTGTGGCTCTCCTGTCGCCTCAGCAATTCTTCGGTTGAATTCCTGAATAGAATTTACTGTGGGGGAACAGAAACAGGAGCGAGGATTGCTGCCCCCAACCAGACTGCCGGTACCTCCTTTTCCTTAAGAGTCACGGCTGGTTTCTTCTGGATGAGGGCCTCCCTCAGGCCCAACTAAGTGGATTGAGTTATGTGAGGTAAGGAGCTCACGATGGACCATGAAGCTCACAGTGCCACGACCCTCTGATTTTGTGGAGGTGCACGCACACCCCGAAGGAGGTGATGATCACTCCCCAGCCCTTGGCTCTCTGCAGGGAGCGACGGTAGCGTGGGGACAGCTGGTGAGACACCACAAATCCACGTGGTGCTGGAGGCGATGCTTTTGTCTCTGCAGATAGGAGTCCTAGGCATGTGAGAGGGTCCTTTTTGCAGGGCCATGTGGGCCCTTTTCTTATGATTTCTGCACAGATGAAGTTCCTTAGCAGTGAATTCTCGTCATTACCACATTCGAGGTATGCGCTCAACTCCTCCGTTTTATACCTGAAAAACAAAAGCCTCGCTTGGCAGTGGAGGGCTGCGTCCCAGAGGTGGAGGAAGTAAAACATTATTATTCTTTCTGGGGAAACTTGGCTACAGATCTGTAGGGGAAAGAAAACATTGACATTCTGGTTTTTAAACTCAGAACTCCCAGAGTGGAGCTGGCGCTGCGCATAGACCTCTCTTGGTTTGAGTTTTCCATCAGAATCTTCTCATTTTTCCCTTTCTCAGACACAAGCAGTCTGATCACTAGATTCCACGACCGCCAGTTCCTCTGTGAACTTGGCATTATTCTGAGCTTAGCAATTCAAACGGCATTCCCTGAGTTAACTTGCATTCGGCAAGATAGATTACACAGAGGCAAATTCATGATAAAAATATAAGCTTTTACATTTGTCTCCTGCCATGCTCCATGCTGTGTTATATTACGCATCTTCTGGTTTCTTTAGAAACCTGGCAATGGTACAGGACATAGAAAAGTCTTAAGAGAAAGCAAACCTAGGTTTGAATCCTGGCTCAAAAATGTACAAGCAGGGGCCATTCAGGTGCTTTTGTGTGTCCTTTTCCAGCCTCGGTTTACACATCAGTTACCTGGAGACGGTTGCCTGCCTCTCCGTTACCTGGGGCTGGTTGTGACGGTCTGACGAGATGGGTGGGGGATGCAGAACACGCCTGCCATAGAGTAGATAATCAATACAGACTGTTTCCTTCCCTCACAAGGGGTTGGAAATGTTCAGTCAGCCCTTTTCTCAGCCCCTGTGTGCAGATGGCATGGTCGTACAGATATTTACACGGAGCTCTGCCATAGAGATTCTGGCCACAAATCCAGCCTCCTCCTGTCCTGGGAGCACGCTCACTGAAAGGAAGGCTTTTCCCTTTAGACTTTGGAGCAAGGAAGTCTGCATTGTCTTGAAACTTCTCACAAAGAATGCAGACGTAAGGAAGACACCGTGCAAGCAGAGGGCATGATGGGCACTGGGCAGACAAGAGAATTATCCACAACCTTAGAAGTGACACAGGGTAGGGAGCGATTGGTCATTTAAGTGGCCATGAGAGAACACATCCCTGAGGGGCAGTGTTTTGAAAGAAAGCAACGTGGTGTGGTTTTTTTTTGTTTGTTTGTTTTGTGTTGAGTTTTATGTCGTGGGAGCAGAAGAAGAGGAAAGAAGCATTCTAGTTAGTTGTAACAGCTTGTATGGTTTTAGAGATGTGGTGTGTCCGAAGGTGCATGGCATCCTGGAGCCCTTTTGTTTGGATAGTGTCTAAAGCTCTCAGGAGCGCTGGTGGTTCAGTGGTCAGGAATTGCACGGCTAAAACAAAAGCGTGTGGTTTGTATCCCCCAGCTTCTCCATGGACTGAAGACGGGCAGTCTACTCCTTTGCAGTTTATAGCCTCTGAAAACGCACTGGAATGAAGGTCAGCTATGAGTTGGTTCTGACTCAATAGTTCAAAACAACAAAGATCCAGGAGAGAGGAAATGAAGCTGAAAATTCAGGCAGGTGTTTCCTCTTTTGAATATTCTGTGGCGCTTCGGCCACTGGGAGGTATAAAGTCAGGCAAAGTGCTCAGACTTCAAAATCAAAGTTCCTTTTGGAGGATATATTGGAATAAAATGATCTGAAGACTTGGAGAACAGTTAAGAGGCAAACAGAATAGAAATCTAGGGTTTAGCCATGAGAGAGGACAGACTGGAACAGTATTTAGACGGTAGGTTTGACATAATTCAAGGCATCATTGCATTTTGAGGGGTGAGAGTGGGTGTCAGGATGCTGTTAAGTGCGGGGGAAATGGAAGCGTCCAAGTTTTAAGCAGCTGGGTAGATCAGTGCGTCCACAGCCCAGCCCACCCAAAAGCCGCTGCCATCCAGTCAATTCTGATTTCCAAGACTACAAATCTCCATAGGAAGAGGTGGTCCAACTTGTTTCCAAAGTGCGGCTTTCGGTTTTGAACTACCAAACGTTCTGTTAGCAGCCAAGCAAGCTGTGCTCGATGCACACAATCAAGGTTAACAGGAAAGTAAGGATACATTTTAGTTGCAGATCACTGGTTTGTCTTTGGACGTGTAATGTGTCAGGTATTCAAGGATGATCAGGTTAAGAGTGTCCAAGCTCAAGTCTAGCTGCTGGGCTGGCACATATTTGAGTAGGGAGTCACCAGTGTGCAGGATCACTTCGGTTAACATGCTTCAGTGCCCAGAGGACTGGTTTAGGAGGAACAGACGAATGCTTTGAAAACCCTAGACTCTTCAAGGATTTGAGTAAGGTCAGGAAAGATATGCTCAACCATGAGAAAGAGCATCGTGAAGGAGAGTGGTCTTGTAGGAGCCAGTGGAGGAAAGAATTCCAAGGAGCCAAGCAGTGCCTGATTGCACCTAAAAGATGAAGTAAGAACCTTGGCATGGCTACATTATCCTTGTAAGTCATGGGTGGTTGTTGTGCAGTTCCGTCAGAGTCTAGTCAGCTGAAGGCGTGTTACAGGTGATTGGGATGGAAATGTGGGAAGCGAGCAGAATTATCAAAGGAAGATTCTCAAAACCCAGCAGAGAGTGAAAAAAAGCAGGAGTGTGAAAGCTAAAGGGTCAAGGTGACATTCTAAGGATGTCAGCATCTGAGGGGTTTTATAACTGTAATTCTTATTGGAGACTAGAAGCAGACAGGCATGTGTAGTTGGGAAAGCCTTTCAGTATACCTACTGTTTCCATAATAGCAATTACAGGGCCTCGAAGTGGACAGAGTCTTCTTCGCAAATGAGGGTGGAGTGAGCGAGTGTCCTAGACAGCATAAACTAGTATAAAAAAAGGATTTGAAAAGTTGCATTGAGTATAGAAATTATACAACAAAGTCTTCTTATCTCCAAGGAAGAAGAATCAACCAACATTTATAAAATACACTTTAAAACAAAATAAATTTTAAAAACCCACCAAAATGTTGAGAAGCACTGGTTTCAATTCTGAACAGAAGAAAGTGGGAGGGAATTCAAGGGGCTGATTGATAGAGTGTGCCCCAGAGGTGCAAATGAATGAAATGAGAGGAGAGCGGCTGAGGGGAGGGCCAGTGTAGGTGCTTGGCAGTGGCCGTTACACAGCTGAGAGGGAGCTTGCACAGAGGCGCAGTGACGGATTCTTACCCTGAGGGGCGGCGCTTTGAGTAGAGTGACAACAGGGGTTGGAAGTGCTGCTGAGGGGCTTGGGTGACCCAAAATCTTGATAGCATTGACTCGTGGAAGAGTGAACCTTGCAGCATCTATCACTACACTGTATGTTACCAGCACCTGACTGCTCATGCGTGGGAGTCGGGACAGTGGATTGGGGCTGAGAGTTTGGAGGGAGAAGCTAATAGGTCACAAATACTGAGGGAATTTCTGAGTTAAAAGTTGTGGCTCCACTCAAGCTAGGAGATAAAATGAGGCCCAAAAAGGATGCTAAACAAGGATGGACCAGGGCCCCCAGTTGACTGGAACCTCTTGGGAGGAGAATGGGCAGCGGGCAGCCAGCAGGATAGAAGCCTTGCTTAGCACTTACTATTCTGCCTGGAGGAGGTCTCACGAATCACAGCTCTTTGATCTGTGAAATGGCATAATAACATACTTTGCTAAGGAAATTAAGTTTAAAAACACTGTGTGTGTCTGCTTGTCACAGGACCTGATTTTATTGTATGTGCTCAGTAAACAGTAGCTGTTACCTGTAATCATTACTGTTGTATATTCGGATGGTTTTTCTACGAGTATATTAATGCAATTTTGAGGGAGAGTGAAGAACACTGTGCCCGGTGACCTGTTGTTGTACGTCGTTAAGGTGATTCCTCACAGCTTACAGAGGACTGAGTAGAAGCCCATAAAGCTCCTAGGTTGTAATCTTCACAGAAGCAGATCTGCAGGGTTTCTCTTACAGAGCCACCGGTGGGTTTGAACTGCCAACTTCTCAGTTCATAACCAAGCTCTTAACCATTGTGCCATCAGGGCTCTTTGAAGATGTAACCCCAAGGTAGTTTGTAGTTAGGTGCCATTGAGTTGGGTACACTCATAGTGACCCTGTGAACAAAGTATCTAAACCCTGCCCTACCTGCGCCATCCTTGTCATCTCTGATCTACTCAAACCCACCGTTGCAGGCATTGTGTCAGTCCATCTCTCTGAGGCTGTGACCCTCCTTTGATGGCCCTCCCCCTCTCTAAGCATTATGTCCTCTTCCAAATACAGGCTCTTCCTAACTACACCCGAAGTATGTGAGACAAAAGTCCCTCCAAGGAGCATCCCGGCTGCACCTTTTCTAGGACATATCTGTCCTTTTGGATATTCAGCACTCTTCTGCAACAGCCAGCTCAAAGGCATCAGTTCTTCTGTCGTCTTTATTTATTAGCCAACTTTCAGCTACTTAGCAAATAATTGAGAAAACTCACAGTTTGGATCAAGTGCACCTTAGTCTTCAAACTGGCATCTTTGCTCTTTAGCACTCTGGAGAGTCTCTTGACTGTGGTGTCAAGAGTATTGATTGTGGATCCAGATGGGATAAAAATCACTGACAGTTTCTATCGTTTCGCTATCTATCATGATGTTGCCTATTGGCTCAGTGGTGAGGATTTTTGTTTTCCTGATAATAGAATTGTAACCCGTATTGGAGGCTGTAGTCATTGAACCTCTGCAACAGACATTTCATGTCTTCCTCACTTTCAGCAAACACAGCTGTGTCATTTGTATAACCCAAGTTGTTTATGTGTCTTCCCCAGAGGTTGATGCCCCAGTACTAAGGTCCTAAGTAAAAAAAAAGAGTCCTAAGTAGAAAAAATCATAATAGAGACAAAGAGAAGTAGAGACAATAAAACGGAACTTGTCAGAGGTTGGGTTTTATACGTACGTTGAGGAGCCAGGCGGTCCTAGCACCCACACCTACAGTCTTGGTTGTTGAGCGTGTGTGAGGAGAAAGCAGCTTTGGTCCGGGTAGTTATTGGGAGGAAATGGTCTGTGGGCAGGTTAGATGTACAGGGAGTTTGTTTGTGGGATGATGTTACTTTGTGTCCCGTGGCACCAGACATTGAGAAGTGGTAACTAAGTGTTTTGCCCCTAGATGGTTTTCTATCTGTCATATTCTCATGGCAAAACTAAATGCTTTGCACTCAAGTATCCTTCTGTCTATCAGGAAGGATGGTGTGAGGATCCTTTTAAGGCTTTATTCTTAAATTTATTTAACTTTTAAGCCAATTCTTGCTTTTCTTCTCTAATCCTATAAATGAATGGACTTTCCATGCAAACAGGATAGACGTGGAGCCCGGTGAGCATCTGTACTGATGTCGGGGACCATCTGCCCTCCACATTAGGCCTTTGGCTGAGCTGGTGGAGCACCGAGGAGGAGCTGGGCAGGGTTCACTCCTGCCGTGCACGGGCTCTGCTGTAAGCTGTGGGCTGTTGGAGCTTTCCTTCTCAGTGACACCTGGGCTTCACTGAGCCAAGAGGCAAGTGTCTCCACAACTGACCGCAGGCTCCAAGGACCGCTGGTTGTGCAGTGGTTAAAACACTCGGCACCAAACAGAAGGTTGGTGATACAAACCCACCATGCGCTCCATGGGAGGAAGATGAGGCCTCTGCTTCCAGAAGGATCTCATCCTTGGGAGCCAGAGCGGTATTCACCAGTCCTGTGGGTCCTGAGTCAGAGTCCACTGGAGAACAGGGAATGTGGTTTTAGAAGCCTCGGTTCCCTTTCTCCCCTTTTCTTTCCACAGCCTTTTGCAGGAATCACACCATATACTTGGAGTGGTGCAGTGAGGTAACTACCTTTTGGGGTTGGTGATTTTTGTATTTGAAATGCTCCAAGACCATTTTCAGTAGCCCCTCATTGCCATGTGAAAGAGCTAGGTGGCTGCCAGGGAGCCTTGCTTCAGCTTCTCGCCTCACGTCCAGGATTGGCAGCACTGGCATTTCTGTTGGGGGTCTGTCGGCCAGGACACTGGGCCTCGTGGTCTGGCTTGGTAGAGCTGTGCTGTGTGCCCCACACCGTGGGAAGGGGGCACCAGGCCTGAAGCGCTCCACTCTGAGTGAGGAGGGAGCAGGGCCGGGTCCCAGGAGCAGCGGCGAGCTGTCCCTCATGTGCTGCTCCCATTTATCCCAGCCCTCTGGACTTCAAGGTGGGTGGACACTTTCCATTTTTATGTGGCCTTTTTTGGGCAGACGGCCCCACAGCTTGATAGGGAGTGGCATTTGGCCCGAGCCAGCTGGCCTCTTTGTCACGGTTCCTGCACCCCTGTATGCGGAGCGCTTGCTTGGTCAGATGGGGTAGCAGGTGGGCCTGGGAAAAGTCAGCTGCAGCTACCAGGTCAGTGCCTCCTGAACATGCCAGCCCCTTAGTCCTTTGAGCACCTGGCTTGGGTCTAGTCACTGAGCAGGTGACTTTACACCACGAGAGCAGAGACTCGTCAAGGTCCCACTGCTGTGGCCGCCTCCGTGCGTTCTCCTGGGGGTGTGGGAGGCAGTGACCGCCACCTAGTATCCTGGGGGGAGCGGGGAAGCCAAGATCCCCAGGCAGCCAGCATTGGTTTAAAAGCTTTCTTTTCCTCATCCAGCCTTTAATCAGCCCCATATAATGCCTTTCATTAGAACAAAAGCTGTTTGTCCACTATCTGTCTTTCTAGTTTGTTTTCACTTGTCCTGAGAATCGCATTTTACTTCTTCTCCTCCTCTAAAGGGAGACTGAGGCATGTATTTGCAAATCACCTGGCTCTCCAGCCACATTTTTACTTAATTGCGTCAGTGAGCGTGGAATGCATCTTGTTTTGCCCTGTGGCTTTATATTGTGCGTAGATGCCATCGAGTCGTGTCTGACCTGTGTGACAGAGCAGACCTGCAGCCCACCCCCACCACCACCCCTCGGGTGCTCTAGGCTGTAGTCTTTTCAGAAGAAGCCATTTTCCAGACCTTTCTCCCCTGGAATGTGCTGGGTGGGTTCTGACTGCCCACCCTTTAGTTGGCAGCTGAGCACTTAAGCACTGTGCCAGCGGGCTCTCTACTTTTGTATTAGTTTTGCTTCATTGGAGCTGCTTTCTTAGCTCTTGGGCATCAGGGTCATGCTGAGGGCCAGCTTCCGGAAGTTGGCCTGCTGGCCAAGCAGAACAGGCATCCAGGCAGGTCTGCAGACCAAATGCTTTCTCTGGAATCAGAAGAGACTAATCCTGGGACACTGACAGCAATGTAATCTTCGAGTGTTCTCTCAGGTAAGCGGGGTCTCCGGCACCTCGCTGGGTTGTCCCCCTGCCTGCTTCCCCATGTTCTGACAGTGCACGGGATGAATTACTGGCAGAGGCCATGGGGAGGTGGGAGGGCAGTGGATGTTGTTGACCTTGGACGGAGCTCAGAGTGCAAACTCCCTTGAAGGTAGCAGCCAGCTGGCAGGGGGTTCCCAGGTGGATCACAGCAGGTGACTTCTAATCAACCATATGAAGCAAGACTAGAAAATGAGGCTGCCCTTTGGCGTTTTCCAGTTCTTTTCTCGCCCTTTGATTAGCACTCCCCTCTGGAGCTGCAGTATGACGAGGAAGGTGGTGAGGGAGGTCTGGAGCATCGCACTTGCACAGTGTTGAGGGGTGTGGTGAAGAGCTAGAGGCGTGGCAGTGTGTCCTTCCACACTGAAGGCCTTTGGATGACGTGCCTCATTTCTGTCTTTCTCTTTCACGTCTCTTCTCTAGCTATTCCTAATAGGAATACCAATGGCCTGTTTCAGCAGAGCAAAACCTTGTAATGAGAGGGTGGAGGAGATGAGAAGGGGAACAGGATTATCCTCCCCATCTCCTGGCCCCAGGAATGGTGGTTCCCCATTGATTACCAGTGCCAACCAAATTACACAATTAAAGCCAAGGCATGTTTAAGTGAGAAAACCCATTCTCCAAGCACAGAGGTGCTAATGAATCAGACTGCTATTGTGGTTGTGTTTGCTGGGCTCCTATCCTTAATTAAGCAATTACAGGGTCTGCTGATACTTACGAATTCCTTTCAGATGCTTTAATTGAATTGCAACTTAATGGATATTTGTGAAGTGGGGTATCCTTTCTCTGGGGACTTCCCAGTTTGCTTCTCTCTCCACTGCCAGCATGCTCTCACTTGGGCCCGTGACTGCGAATGGGCATCTTGACGCGATGCTCTTCTGGGGCGGCCCTTCTCTCATCACTTTCGAAAGATCCCAGGTTGTGTTCATGTTGGTAGGCCCATCCCAGAGGGTCACTTTGTAGGAAAACGTCAGCCTGGGAAACCATTTGGGAAAGTGTTTTCAGTGCAGCTAAGATGTTTGCAAGCCCACTTCCACCAAAGGCAATCCGTGGTAGCGAGCTTTTGCACCATTTAATACAGGCTTTCTACTCTTGCATAGCTTTCTGGCTAATAAGAGAGAAAACACATGAAAAACTGAAAGGAAGAACAGCACAGTAAGAATTCCCCGATGTGTGAGACCGTTCTGTGGGACGCAGAGCAAAGAATGAGAATTGAGGAACGGCAGGGTCTTCCTAGGAGAAGTGGCAGTGGAGACTCCCAGGTGACTGGGAACGTTTTCTTCTGGCGGGCGAGGTGGGATTCATCTCGGCCAAACAGCTTTGCCTGTGTCATTAGTTCGCAGGAAGGGTTGCCTGAAAGAAGTGGCTGCTCCCATCGCTCACGCTCCTCTCGGCCCTCGAGTTGGCACGTCTGCCTCCCCCTCGCCTCCCAGCCGCAGCAGGCACACCATCCCCCACCCCCCGGTCATGGGGACGAAAGTGCAAGCTTGCGATTATAGCCTGATTATCTCCCATCTTTAGATCATGAATCATCCCCAGAATGAGACTCATCATACTTGTGGGTCATTCAGTTGCATTGGTTATTTACTGTGTTTTTTATAACCACTAGGCACTATGTTGGGAATACAGAAATGCATAAGATATCGTTCCTGCCTTCAAGCAAAGTGGTTATGGCTGCTGAAGTGAAGAACAGATCGACACAGAAAAAACTACTCTTAAAATAATAAGCATAGGGAATACATGCCTTAAAAACCATCTAAATGCAAACAGCATAGAAATTATATGAAGCAGAGAATAAATATTGTGAGACTGTCAAAAAAGGCCAGGGAACTCTGCTGGCATGGTTCACAGCGAGTCGTGCTGCCAACGCAGAGGCTGTATCACCAGTGGTTCGAATCCACCAACACCTCTGAGGGAGAAGGATGGGGAGTCTCCTCCTCCTTTCATTTACAGCCTCAGAAACCTGATGGAGGGGTCACCGAGACAACAGCATGGAGCCAGGTTCACAGCAGTGAGTGTGAGTCCAAAAGGCCAAAGCATTTCTGTGTCTAACTCAGAGTGTTGGACCCCCGAGTAGTAACAGAGCAGCCAGGGCAGCTCGGGGTAGCGCAGGCTGGGGGAGACCATTCCATCCGGCGGCTTCCTCTTTTAGGCAGGACATCAGCAAAGTGCAGGAGGACCAGAGGGGAGACTTCACGCTGCTTAGTACCATTGCTGCTGTTGCTTCAAGGTGCCATTGACTCCTGGTGACCTTGTGTCTAATGTTTGAATCCCTTGCTGCAGTCTTTGTGTCCATCCTTCTCCCCTAAGATTGTCCTCCTCTTTGCTGGCCCTCTCCTAGAGGCAGAAATCAGGGGAGTGACTGCCAAGACATGAGGATGTGCTTCAGAATGGAAAAGGAAGAGATCTGATTTGTTCAGTGGCCTCTTCAGATCCAAACACACACATTTATTTGATTGAGACAGAGTGATAAAGTCATCAATAACATTTGTTCAACATGGTTTAATAGCAGCCACAGACCTCAGTGCTAGACCACTTGAACACAAATGAATCCATGCTTTCCTGCTTGCTAGTTGATTGTTTCTGTCGGCTGAGCTTCCTGATCTTGGTGTGATGCTAGTGGCCTGAAAGGGAGGGGGACAGGAAGGCCTGGATCTGTGCTGGCCTGCCCAGGGGCCCCTGTGGCTGACGAGGAGGTGGCCCCATGATGACTCCACCTCGAGTGGAGAGTGGAGTCCGTCAGCCTCATCGTTTCGGTTGAGGGTTGTGTGCCAAGCAGAGAGACATATGAGGACTTGTCAGCTTGGGGACAGGTCCCTTGACTTTCTCTGGATTCGCTTTTGGAGGAATGGCTGATTTCCCCTCATATATGTAATAAGCCATTCCTCCAAAACCCCTTGCCTCCCACCTTCTGCTCACACCTTTCACTTGTACTACTTTTGAGTTTTAATGTAGATAAGCTCTGGATTGCATCTTTCTGCTCTTACACCTTTTGAGCAGGGAAGAAAGGATGCTGGGTAGGGTAAGACACCATTCTGAAGGTCTACTGTCTGCAGAGCTAATCACTCAGTCGGCCGGATGTGAAAGGGTAAGATTGGGCAGTTCTCCCCAGGGCCTCCTTTCCCCTCTTCCCCCTTCTGACCCTGAGGTCTCTGTGAGGCTGTTAAACGTGTCAAGCTGCCTTCCACCTCGTCAGCACGGGGGAAGGACTGTGACGCCGGTGGAATTGATGCCTTTTCCCGGCTGGAGCCCCTCCAGCTCCAGCACCTGTCATTTTGCCTGTGCCCAGATGCCTCTGTACTGATTCCATTCTTGTGGCTTTCCCAGAAGAATGAAGCTCAGGGTGAATTTTTAGGCTCTGTCTTGTCAATTTCTTTGGCATTTCCCACCAGCCACTTAGTCATCTTGGTGGCAACAGCAGGCCTGGGCTGCTCCCCACCTGTCCTGTGGGGGGAACCTCATTTGGCCTTATTAATAGTAGAAAATGGCAAGACCTGAAAGCAGGGGAGAGTGTAAATGGTTTGGTAATTTGAAATTAAAGGGACGTGCTTTGAAATTTGGTAATGGGCAGCCCCAGGGTGAACAGTGTACAATGCCTGTAAGTCTTCATCCTGGTTGCCATGGGAACCCCAGCTCCCAGCCCCCCTTCAAATAGAGGTTTGGCTTGGTTTGGAGAAGACACACACATACACACAAAATAGTTCTTCATCATTAAAAAAATTTCCTGTGTCCCTCCACAAACCCAAGGTGAGTGCTCACCTTGAATTCCTTCTAGAACTTTTCCTGAGGCTTCCTCAAGCCCATGGGCAGGATGTGCCAAATTTGTGCCTGGCTCTTTGGTTAAAACCTGGCTGGATGGCAATCCTGTGGGAATCTGACACCCTGAGGTGTCCAGAGGGCTCGTGAGTACTGTATACACTTAATGAACTCAACTTCATCAGAAGTGTGGAGGTTCACATCCACTTAGAAGCCCCTCAGAAGAACAGCCTGGTAAGGGCTTCTTTTAAAAGCCATTGGAAACTCTGTGGAGTCAGGGTTGGCTCAAAAGCAGCTGTTTGGCTTGCTTGCTTATTTTAAGTATCCACCTAGTTATACCCTCCGTTGACCTTGATGAGTGGGCCATGGCAGTACAGTAGTTAAAGCAGTTGAAAGATGAATGTTTTCCATGGGAAGAAGATGTAGCATTCTGTTTCCAGAGAGACTTGGAGCTCCACAGGGCCGTTGTTCTCTGCCCTGGTGGTGGTGACGTTCTTGCGTGCTGGCTTGATTTATAGCCACCCAGCAGCCTGAAGCCCTGCACGAACCTGCTGCATCCTGCACCTGTGAATGGGCTGAGTACTTGGCATTGGGTTTGGTTTTGAGGCAGACCTTGAGAGGAGCTGACAGGTTTTCACTCAAGGAACCAGATTGGATAGGACCACCGAGCAACCATCAAACAAACTTCCACATGTTCCACACTTGGACATTTGTCCCAGGGCCATGATACCACTGGTCATCGTGCTGCAGACCTCCCAGCCGCGGGTAAGTGGGGTAGAACCGGCCCTCCCAACTGCCTTCCCTGTCTGGCAGGAGTCAGAGGCACAACCCCATTCTTGGAGTTGAAGTGTTCCACCACCAGAGCTTCCCCCTGTTTATTAAATTGCCCACATGATTTGGATCTCAGTTTGGTTAGTTTGTTAACCGATGATTTATCACCCTTTGCCTCTATTAAGATGGAGAGATTCTGCCTGTGCTCGCTGGCCTGTGGCTCCCTGCGAGCTTGGCCACCGGGCGCCCCAGTGGGCTTTGGAGACAACTGTGTGGACACTGCCCGACCCCCTTCTAGTTCCCGTTGCTCTCTTACACTACAGGAGTGTCCCTGAGCTGTAGGAAGGTGTTTAACCCACCAGTCATCTGCAGCGGTGGAGAGGTGCCCACTCCCCTGCCCCGGCGAGCCTCCTTTTCCAGAGCGTGTACATCTGCTAGCGATTTTTCTAGGGTTAATTTGGGTGTTTTTATTTTTAAATTGGAACACGGTGTCTGTCTCTTCTCTGTGTGTGTTTTGGATGCAGTGCCCGTGCTAGGCATGCGGTTATTAACTCCACTGATACACCAGTGCACTCATTAGCATTTGCATTTTAAATTACAAGCTAGAGCAGACGACATTTATGCTATATTTGTCCCGTTGCCTTCTTCATGAATGATGTTGTATGTGCAGGGAATGCAGAAATAACTCCACAAGGCCCTGAGATATTTTAGTCTCTTTTCCAGAAAACTGCTGTTTCTTTTTTACTCTTGATTTTCATTGTCTGATAGGAATTTTTTTTTTTAAATTCTTTTCCAAGTTTAGATCTATTTGTGACGGTTGCTGATTGGAAAGTGCTAACGATGGACCAACCCTTCGTATCAAAATAGGCTCATTGCGTAGTGTGGCCACCTCTCCTCCCCACGTGTGTTCCCGTCAGCAGCCGGAGGGAGGCGCGCGCTCTCCCGCTGTGCTGTGGGGAGAGACATGGTAGCGGCCCTGGATCTTGTTTATACTTCCTTGTTTCAGAATTAATTAGCCAGTGGTTGGCCTCATGATGGAGTAAAAAAGGTACTAGCATTTGCCTGTTAAGGAGTTTTGTTTTGACAAGACATGTTAAGATTGCGCCCTCGAATTCATTGCCATGGAATCTGTGCTCAGATTCAGTGGGGTTCGGAGGCTGTAAATTGCAAAGAAAGAGACGGCTCATTTTTCTTCCAAGGAGTTGTTGGAGGATTTGAACCACCAGAGAGCCGAACCTTTGGATTAGCAGCACAACACCCTACGGGTTATGCCACCAGAGCTCCATTGATGGTGTGCTGCAGTTGTGCAGGCATCCAGTTCGAATCCACCAGCCGCTTCCACAGAAGAAGGAAGGGCAGTCTCCTCCCATGCGAGAGATCAGTTATGGGTCCGTCCCTACTTGACAGTACACAACAAAAACATACTTTTTTGTACCATAAAACACCAGGTTAGAGGTGGCCTTCTGAATGAGACTTGCCTGGGAGGAAGCTCTGTTGGGAGAGCAGAAACTCCCAACAGAGGTGCCTGGTCATGGCACAAGGTCTGGGGATGGAGCCGCCTTTGCTGACCCCACTCTGCTTGTCAGAATGTCTGGCTCTGAGTAGAGACAGACCGGCTGGTCTCCATTTGTGTCGTCGTGCCAGGTCTCTGAGGCTCTTTCTCAGGGTCAGTTCCTTTTGATAAGGACGAGCATGTGAAATCTATCCTAGAATCTCCAGAGCGGTTCCTGGAAATAGTAGACGTGCATTCTGGGTGGGAAGACGGAAGCTCTGTGACTGAGATCACACGTTTCTTTCCCCACAACCTCGCTGTCTGAGGTCCTCCACATCGTTCTTGTGTTCTGGTTATGCACTGGCATAACCAGGATATGCAGTCGCCTGTGGAGGCTGATGATCCAAGTGCAGATGAGATGTTTGTTCCAGACCAGATTCTCATACCTTGACTGGTTGCCTCCCTTGGCTGGTTGCCACTTCATATGTAAATCGCCTGCTCTGCAGCTAATCAGAACATTGGCGGCTCAGTTCACCCAGAAGCACCTTGGGAGGAAGCCCTGCTCATCCACCAGTTCTGTTCGGTTTCTCGTGGAGTCACAAGGAGTCAGTGTTGACTTGATGGCAACTAGTCGTGCCACCAGAGTGTTGTCTACAAAATAAATACGATTACAGGGTATGGACCATAGTGTCATGCTCGCTGCCTGTGAGGCTGACTGCACAGTAAATCCTACTGGACTTCACTCACTCCCCATGCCTGCCTTACTCATTGAATGAGTCCTGGAAGATAGACAGTGCCTGTTCCTGCCACAGAGTTGACATGAGAGTTCCACATTCAACTTCCTAGTTGATGCAGCCCTCTGTATTTCCTTTGATTGTGTTATTTTTTGAATTATTTCTGAGCTGTAATCTCTTCAGTGTGGAGTTGTCTTAAGAAACCCAACACAGATCCTGTGAGCACGGTCACATGGGGCACCTTCCACTCCACCTCACTGTCTCAGAATTCCAGGCTTCTTCCTGCGTCACACCTGCACATGAGTTCATTTTCTACAACCCAAACAGAGGCTCTTTGTGAAGAGTGGACAGGACAGAGTTGAAAGTAATTGTAACCTCCTGCTGTGCCACTTCTGTTCTGTGGAGACACCCCAGCTCTGCACACCTGGTGCTCACCGTGTATACAAGTGGGATCTGTGGGTTTAGGCACCTAACACGGGCCAGGGGGTCTCAGCCTGCCCCTTTAGTCTGTCATTTCTTTTGGACTCTAGACCTGTTAACCCAGAAAAATTGCTCCCCAGAAATGAAATTGTACTCCATTAACATGGCAGTCACGGCAAATGTGGGGATGATGGTGGTGCTGGAGCGGCCCGGCCAAGCTGGTCACCATGGCCTGCCTTCCCTGTGTGGCATGAGGCCCGCCGAGTGTTCATTTAGGGATGTTGGTAAACGCCACTTAGCAGTGCTGATGGAAGCAACGGAGACGAGACCACTCAAGGAAACTGACAGACCCACTTTCACGCTTTCATTACACTTGTTACCAAGTGAAGTCCCTCCTCGCCCCGCTGGGCTGATGCCCCAGGGAAGGTGGCATCGCTTCCCTGCCTCCCCATGGCCACAAGGCCACCATCTCTGCAGCTCCCCAGCACCTTCCTCCACTGACCTTCCCTCCAGTGTTACTGTACCCTCCTCCGCTATGCCTTCTCCACTGTCACTGCCCCTTCCCCCACC
>NW_006399931.1:1433689-1444591 GCF_000299155.1 Elephantulus edwardii | reverse complement strand
CACTGTGCCATTGGCTTCTTCCAGAAACCTTGAATTAAGTGGGTTAGGAATAAACTGCTTGAATGCCTGTGCAGATAGCTTCTCACCAGCTATCTGAAGTGCTTTTTGAAACACACGGGGGCCCTTTGTAAGCTGCTTTCTGAGCTGGGAGTCCATTGTGCCACGCTCCACAGCCAGCGTGGCTCTAACCTCAGTAATGTCTCCTTGGCTCCAGGCCAGGGCCTGGTATTGGAATCGTGCGTAAGCAGCAAAGCCGCCCACCAGAGTCACTAGCAGCTGTTGCAGGTTGGAGGATTTGCAGAAATTGAGATTGCTGTTCCCAGATATTGGCACTTGCCCGGTGATGAATGACCGAGTTTGTGCGAGGGGACTCTGCCTTCCTGCGGCCTTTTCTTCTCAGCCCTCTATTGTAACGCCTGCTCAATGGCCTCCTTGTGGAGGAGCCCCGGGGACGGAGGGGGAGGGCTTGTCTCTCCCGCCAGCCCCTCCCTCAGGCGGCCAAAACCATGGCATTAATAATAGTTCTTTGATCCCCTGCACGGGCCCCAGGGCCAGGAATTCGGTGGCACATGGCACCGATGCCAAGGACAAAGAATCCACCTCTTGAGGGTAGAGAGATGAACTTCACCCTGGTTTCATTAGCCCAGTGCCCGGCCTCCTCAAGCTGCCCGAGTGCCCAGGAAAGGCGAGGGAAGCCAAGCCAAAGACCAGCAGAGGCTGGTTCTGATGAAGTCATTAACGGCACTGGGCTTATTTCTGATGTCATTGCCCGAGAGTGTAATGCTTAGAGGGGAAGACCGCTTGGTATCATTTCTTCTTATCACATACACCCATACATATTCATATATGCATATCCCGAAACCAGTGTTAAGGGCTGTCTCTAGAGGGTAAGCGGAAAGAAGCAGTGGTGAATGGCCTTGATTAAAAGCCTTCCGCCCTCCAGCACCAGCTCTGCCACTGCTCTTCTGGCTCTGACACCAGCTGAACTTCTCTAGCCCCTTTCCCCCCTTATTTTATAAGGTTCTTGAGCACTAGGACCTCATCGGTCTTGTAACCTGTGAACTCACTGTGACAGTTTCAGACAGACCCCAAGTAGACTGGAGTCATGTTGTCCTTTTATGAATGAATGAGCAAATATTAATGATATTTCTGGGCTAATACTTGGATTGTTTTAAAATTCAGAAAACAAAGTAGCCCCAACTGGTCTTATAGAGAATAGACTTGATGGGTCACCAACAACCTGACCCCCTGCTGTGCTTTGCGTTCTGATTCTGCCCCGGCGGGGAGGTGGGGGGTGTCCAAGGCTGTCATCTTTACAAACCAGACTGACTCCCCCCCGCCCCCAGGGACGGCTAGTGCGTTCAGACCACTGGCCTTCCAGCTAACGTCCAACTGCTTTAACAGCCATGCCACTAGGTTTACTCTAGAGCCATAGCCATGGGATTGCCGACAGGAGCCCCAAGTTAGGGCCTAGGAGGAAAGCTGGCTCAAGGCTCTGTTCTGCACCAAAGCCATAAAACCCCAGAAAGACTCCACTACTGTCTAGCAGATTCCCAGTGACCCTCCGTCAGCTGTCCAGGGCTGTAAGTCCTAATGAGGGGAAACACCCGCTGTCCACCACTGAATAGCTGATGATGGGGTCTAACTGGCAGCCATTCGGGTAGCCTTCCGATGCTAACCTTACAGTTTCTGCTCCTTGGCTTCTTCTGCTTTATTTCTTGAAAGGTTTTTTTGTTTTAGTGTGCAGTGAGTTAAGTGGTATTCCCATAAGGTTTATTTATTAACTTACTAAGTGAGCTGCTGAAAACCCCGTGGAACGCAGTTCTGGGCTGACTGGAGGGAGGGGTCAGGAGCTGGAGTTAACCTGGTGACAACTGGTCAATTCTTGGTCAGGCACACTTCATTCAATGCACTTAACTGCTTATCGCAGCGTTGTTGTCTAAGGGGAGGTTTGTGGCCACTCTGCACTGAGCAGGTTGTTGAAACTATTTCTCTAGCGGCATGTACTCACTTCATGTCTCCGTGTCACGTTTTGGTGCAATATTTTCAATCTTTTTCATAATGCTGTTGCACACTTCAAGCACAATAAGCAAAAAATCCCCCCAAACCCACGGCCATTGAGTTAGTTTTAAGTCCTAGCAACCCACCATTGAGTTCTAAGGCTGTAAGTATTTGCAGGAAGAGACTGCCTGCCTTTCCACCACCAAATAGTTGGTCAAAGAGGCCTCATGTAACTTGCTAACCAACAGAAGTCCTTTTAACGTACTGTGTCACTGTTGTTAAGTACCATCAAGTCAGAACTGACCTACCAGTGAGTGTTCAGACACAGTAAATCACCTAAGAGGAGACTGTCCATCTTTCTCCCAGGGAGCTGCTGGTGCATTTAAACTTCATTCCTCTGGGTTGGCAGCACAGCTCCTTACCTCTAAGCCATCTGCTCTTTCTCTTAATGGACTGTTACTGTTTTTGTTATGTGCCATTGAGTCTGTGACCCTCCAGTTAGTGTTCAGAGCCAGGAGATTAACCATCCTTCTCACAAGGAGCCTCTAGTGGATTTGAACCACATGCCTTTGGGATTGCAGCACAACTTCTTCCCACTAGGCCTCCAGAGCTGCCTTTAATATACTATGTTGTTGTTGTGAGTCAGAACTGACCCATAGCTGACCCTCAAGCAGGTTTTCAGAAACAGTAAATCACACAGAGGGAGACTGCCCATCCTTCTCCCATGAAGCAGTTAGTGAATTCCAGCTGCTTGCCTGAAGAATTACAACATGGTTTCTTACCACTAGGCCACAAGAGCTCCCTGAGAATAGTTTAGGAAACCACAGCAAGTAAGGCATTCTTGAAGTATACAAAGTATACTAATAGAGTTGTTGTTGTTGTTGTTGTTGTGTGCGCCGCTGAGTTGCCTGTCACTCATAGCAGCCCTAAACGGCTCTGAAGCCTGCCCTGTCCTGAGCCAGTCTCACTGACTCTGGCACACTTACTGCCCCCATTGCCCCAGTTACTGTATCAATCCATCTCATCCAGGCTCTTCCTCTCCCGAGATGTCCCTCCTCCTTTCCGAGCATGATGTTCTCCAAGGATCAGACCCTCCTGGCCACATACCCAAAGTATGTGAGACAGAGCTTCAAAATCCTAGCTTCAAGGAAAAACTTGGTTTCACTCTTTCCAAGACAAACCTATTTGTTTTCTTGGCAGTCCTTGGTATGTTCAATACTCCAGCACCACAACTCAAAGATATCAATAATTCTTCTGTCATCCTTATTTATTGTCCAGCTCTTTGATGCATAGCAAGTAATTGTGAAAACCATGGCCTGGATCAGGTGCACCTTAGTCTCTAGACTGACATCGTTGCTTCTCAGTACTCTGTAGTCGTCCCTGACAGCAGATTTTCCCAGGGCAATTTATGTTTTGATTTTCTGACCGCTGGTGTCACGAGTGTTGATAGTGGAGCTGAGCAGGCTGTAATTGTTAACAATCTTAATCTCTTTTCCATCTGTTATGGTGCTGCCAGTTGGCCCAGTGGTGAGAATCTTTATGTTGAGATTCAGTCCATACTGAAGACGACAGTCCTTGACTAATTTTTACATTCATTTGGAAAGAGATAGTCATGTGACTTACTTTATTGCAGTATTTGCTTTATTGCTGTGGTCTGGAATCAAACCTACACTAACTCCATAGTACACCTGTGCACACCAGTTTAACCAGGCATCCTGGCGGTACAGTTGTTAGGCACTTGACTGCTACCCGAAAGATCAGTGTTTCGAAGCCACCAGCTGGAAGGAGGAAGATGTGGCAGTCAGCTCCTGCAGAACTTTCTACAATGGCAATCCGTGGCCAGTTCTCCTCTACTCTGTCCTCTCCTGCCCTGTATTTCCTGTCCTGTCCACTTGTGAGTCAAAATCGAGTGGCCAGCAGTGGATTTTCATGGGTTCGATTTAAGACAGGTACCATTAAAATCCCCATTTTCTAGATCAGGAAACTGAGGCTTAGAAAGTTAATTAGCTTGACCCTAAATAGCAGAATGGGCACTCTTAATCCTACTCCATATGCATCCTTAATTAAAATGCAGTTTCTACCATGACAGTGAGATATTGTTCCCAAGGACTTGCCTCAGATATTTTTCCAGGTAAGAAGGGAGCTTTCTGCCTTCCCCAGTTCACTGTGTGCACCTGTGCTGTGTTCTAGACCAGGAATAAACCAGCCCTGCTTTCTCTTGGGGTGACCCAAGGCAGAGCTTAAGAAATGGTAATGACTCTCCTAAGGAAACATGGTATTGAAAGTGTGAGTTTTTAGTTATTGCATTTGGGTTTGGGCCCCAGAGATGACCCCAATAGGAACACGTCTAAGAAGAGAGCAGGGCTGGGACGTGTGATTGCGAGGGGAGAGCAGGTCGGACCTGTGGGATGGGTTATGAGCCGGGGCATTTATGGACAAATTAAACTTTAGCCCTGAGTAAGCAAAGTCCTAAGCCAGTTATTACTGCTCCGGCACTTCTAATGGGCCCTGTGCAACCCTTATAAATTATTCAGCTGCTTTACTAATAAAAGCCCAAGCATCTTGCTTAGTCTTGGTGATGCTTAAGTATAGAGCTTGGAGAGAATAGGTAACAGGGCCACACTCCATGCTGACCACCAGGAAGTTCTGCCTTCAGATTTGAGGTGAAAGTTAGGAGCAGACTTTGAGAGAGAATGCCCAAAGCCAGGGTTGCAGTGCTGACACGAAGGCTGGCAAGAGGGCCTCCCTCTGAGGACGCATCCGCCTAGGCCCCAGGACTGTTGAATCTGAGACTCTGTTCATGGAGAGTGGAGAGTCTTGTGATCCAACATGCCCAGAGATCAGAGTGGCACGGGTTGACTGTTCTCTTTGTTTTGCTTTATATTCCATGTAACCTTGTCTTGTAATTAAATTGCAAACTGAGGAAAAAGGCAAGAATAATGCAAAGATCTTCCGTTTCCCTATTATGGACTTCCCAGTAAGCTGCCCCATTTACTTCCTTTACATCTCTCTATTTTTGTATTTTTAGCATCAGAAGATTTTTGCCAGATTGCTTCTCACATTTATAAACAGCATAAAATAATTTTTCCACCCCATATAGAGCATGCTTTTTACAGAATAAATAAGTTCACGCAGCCACCATCCCTGAGCGGTGTCAGAAGCCATGGAAGCGCCCCAGTGTGGACAGCAAGGCGCTAGTTGTGCATCCAGGCTTTTCAGGGAACCCCTGCTCTCAGATCTTTTTTGTTTGTACATCAGGTCAGTGCAGTCAAAATATTTTATCTTAACAAATATGGGGATTCATGTGGCCTAGATGTTTCCAGGGGTGAGAGAGGCCTTGTCTGAAAACCACTGGCAGTGTGCACCTCCCAATATGTCTGCATATTTTCCCTTCTCCTTGATTGTCACACTCCAGGTGCCATCAACTTGTTCAACATTTAAAGAGACAGAGACTGGAATTGCCTTGTCTTGACCCAACCTTGGCATTGCGTGTGTGAGAGTGTGTGAGCCCACTGTGGCAGCCCAGGGTGTCAGTTCATCTCCTTGAGGGGTCACTTTCTTTTTCACTGACCCTTCACTTAGCTTGATCTCCTGCTTCAGGGTCTAGTTCCTACTGATAACACGTCCAGAATACATGAGCCCAAGTCTCTACGTGCTCCTGTCTGTGGAGCATTGTGTCTGCATCTTCTGAGAGATTTGCTGCTTCCTTCGGCCGCCTGTCGTGTACACGGCCTTCTCCTCCAGCACCAGAGTCAGCAACGTCTCTGGCCTTCTCCATTCGTTGTTCAGTTCTTGCATTCATGAGACAATTAAAAATACTCTGTGTGTTAGACCAAGCACACCTTAGTTTACAGAGTGACATCTTTGCTTTTAAGCAATCAATTAAATGGATTTTTACACCAACTACAGCAATGGGATTGTGCGTGGCAGAGACAGTGAGGATGTGCAGGAGAGAGCAGGGTTTTGATCTGTTGTTCACAGGGTCACTGGGAATCATAGCTGACTGAAATGTATTTAACAATAATGAGTAGTGCTACAGATTTACCCAGTGCAATAGATACCGTTTAATCTTGACTCTGGTTTCCATTTGGTGTTGACTGTTGACCCAAGAAAGATGAAATTCTTGACAACTTTAGTCTTTTTGCCACTTTGTATGATGTTTCACATTCTGTGTAATTTTTTATTAAATATGACATTTAAGAAGAACATCTTCATTATAAATGCTCAAGGTCCTCTTCACTTTCAGCAAGCAAGATGATGTTAGCTACATATTGTAGAAACTAGCGAGTCTTCCTCTCTTTCTGTTTTGAGTTCTTCATATAATCCAGTTTCTCAGATTATTTGCTCAGTTTACAGATTGACTGCACCTCTGATGCACCTTTCCTTTTATTTTAAACCACACATTAGCCTTTTATTTTGATCTAACAAATGACTCTTAGTCTGTGTATAAGACTTACATGAGTGCAACCATGTGTCCTGGAATTCCAGTGTTATTTCTAATTTGTTATGATCCGCCTAGTTAAATACCTTTGTGTAGTCAGTAAAACGTAGATAAGCCTCTTTAATACTGTGTTTCCATCAGAAGTCTATCTGACATCAGTATTATCCCTCACATTTCTCACTCATGCAAATCTGGCTTGAGTTTTTGGAAGTTCACTATTGATGTACTGCTGTGTCCCTTTTAAAATTGTCTTTAGCAAAATTTTACTTGCATAATGATAGTAATGCTTTGGCCAGTAATTTTCACGTTCTGTTGGATCACCTCCATTGAAATAGAAGGAATAGTCAATTCTAGTCAGTTGGCCAAGTAACTTTGTTCCCAGTTTCTTGGAAGACATATAGGTGAGTGAACACTTTTAGTATTGCATCGGTTTGTTGCAACATCTCAGTTGGTGTTCTGTCCATTTCTGGAACCTTCTTTCTCGCCAATGCCTTCCACATAAAGAGCTCTAGTAGAATGTACCTTGGGCTGCTTCTTTAACTGTGTTAAGTTCTTGATCATTTGCTACCTCCTAAGATGGTTGAAATTGATTTCTGTTTTCTTTTGATGCTCCGTGCATTACTCAATATTTTGCCGATAGAGTCTTTCATTATTGGAATGCAAGGCCTGAATCTTTCTTTCAGTCTTTCCAGCCTGAGAAATGCTGAGCATATTCTTTCCTTTTGGCTTTCTTCCCCCCACCCCCATCCCCCCTTTTGGCTTTCTAACTCCAGGTCTTGCACTTTGTGTTCTGATACATTGCATTCTAAATTTTGTCTTCTTGTGCCTCTCTGAACTCTTCCAGTCAGCTCTTTCCCCACCGTTGACTTTAGCTCCGCAACAGTCAAGAGCTGGAATTTATGCTGTTGGGCTGTGGTGTTGGAGAACAGTACTGAATATCTCATGGATTGCCCAAAGAATAAACTGATCTTCTTGGAGAAGTACAACCAGGGTGTTTCTTAGAGGGATATTTTAGACAAGTTGTCAGAGATAGCAGTCTTTAGAAAAAGATGTTATGCTTGGCAAATTGCATTGTCCATAAAAGAGAGGAAGGCCCTCAATGAGGTGGACTGACAAAGTAACTGCAGCAGTGAACTTGACCTTGGTGGGTTTCATGAGCATGTTCACAATTTGTCACGTTTTTGATCTGTAGTTACAGAGTCACTGAGTTGGATTGATTGGCTAGGAATTACAAAGACAAACCATCAAGAAAAACATTCAGAGTTCACACACCCGTTTTGATCTTTGACTTTCTTAGCATGCAAGGTCTTTCTACAGTTTATCTGGTCTTCAGTCATTCGTGTTTACTGCATCAGATCTGTTCTTGATGCTAAAGTAAATTTAGGTGAGGTACACTAAAGGTCACACTTTGGCTCTCGTGGACGTGTTTTAATTTTTCTTCAGCTTCAACTTGAACTTGAATATGAGCAATTGAAAATCTGTTCCACTGTCAGCCTCTGGCCTTGCTCTGACTGATGATACTGAGCTTCTCCGTTGCCTCTTTTTAGAAATGTAATCGATAGAAATGATAGCAGCTATATAATCTTATTTTATTTCAGATTTCAGTTAATAATGGGTCAGAAGTATAATAAAGCAGTTTATTCATAGTTCCCTCCAAGCATATTTGAGTTCTATTATTTCAAAGTGTTCTGACAATATCAGTTATTTCTTGATGAACTATACGTATTTGTGAGATGCCAAGGAAGAATGAATGTCTCCCACAGCTGGTGCTCCCACTGCACCAACCCAGACACGTGGCATGTAGTGTCCAAGGGCCCCAGTTGCCTGCTCATTTCACGGCACGAGGCATTCAAGGACACATACTTTTTGTTTAGTTTTGTTTTTTGGTTTGTTTTTTTAAAGGTTCTACTCTTTTAACTTAACAGCATTTGTCCTTTTCCATTCTCTGTCTTGTATCTCCCTGACATTTTTTTTAAATGGTTCACACTCACCAGGTGCTCCCTGGGAAGATGTGGCCGTCAGCTTCCTAACACTGCAACTTTGCAAACCCTGAAGGGGGAGGGAATTCTCTGCTGCCCTGTGGGGTCTATAGGAGTCAGAATCAGTGGTCTTCTCTCCTTGTCCTCATTGACTATATCTCTTTCAAGTTCACTGTTGTTGTTATGTGCTGTCGAGTCGCTTGCGACTCATAGTGACCCTATGTACAATACCCCTAAACTCTGCTCTGTCCTGTGCCAATCGCACTGTCTCCGACACTCCCATCCCAATTATCCCAGTCACTGAATCACTCCACCTCATAGAGGGCCTTCCCCTCCTGCGCTGTCCCTCCACCCTCCCAAGCATGATGTCCTTCTCCAAGGACCGGTCTCTCTTCACAACATGTCCAAAGTATGTTAGACGGAGCCTCAGAATCCTTGCCTCCAAGGAGCCACCCGGTTTAACCCTTTTCAGGATGAATCTGTTTGTTTTCCTAGCAGTCCATGGTATTCTCAATACTCTTCTCCAGCACCACAACTCAAAGGCGTCAATTCTCCTTCTATCCTCCTTGGTCATTGTCCAACTCTCTGATGCATAACAAGTGATTGTGAAGACCATGGCCTGTATCAAAAGCATCTTAGAAGAGTTGAATATACTTTAAACCTGAAGGTTGACAGTAGTTTATGGAACAAACAAAAAAAACCAAAACACCAAAACCTTTGTTTTTCTTCCTTCTCCTGGCTCTGCTGCTTGCCACGCACATGAAGCAAGGCTCACATGGGTTTCTGTCCCCGGTTTTCTGACTTGTTCACACTGTCTGCTCTCTCAGGCTCTATCCGAAGGGTCATCAGCTCAGTTATAGTCCTAGCTACGTGGCCGTGAAGGAATAATGTGGAGCATATTGGGCTGCTGGCACAAAGGTCATCGGTTTAAGTCCACCAGCCGTTCAGTGGGAGCAGGATGGGCAGTCTCCCATAAAGACTTAGAACTTCAGGCACCCCGTGGACGGTTGCTGGGAGTCAGAGCCCATCCCACAGCAGTGGGCTTGGTTTGGGTTTTGTGTGATCGTGAGTTCTATTCTCTGGTGGCTGGCATTCTGTCAGACCCTGAAATGCTATGGTTTTATAACGACAGTCCGTTCCTCTGAGAGTTTCAGTTTGCACCTGATCAAGTCACCTGACCCAACAAATTGGCTTGGTTGCATCTTCCCCCTGATGTAACTGTGATCTGTATGAGTAGCGGACGGCAGTTTTGAAGGCAGCCAGTGTCTTCCCAGAGTTCATCAGATAAACACTAATTGGATGATGGAGCTCAGTTTTAAAGTATCCTGAGCTCAAAGGTGAGCTAGCCAAGGGCTAAGACTAATGTCTTCGATCCAGTCCTCAGAAAAGCAATTAGAGCCATAATGAGATGAGGCCCGTTGGCTTCTGGGATGTCCCCAGAGGAGTCAAGGTGCTGTGTGGCACTATCTCACCTGCACGTTGGGGGCACTTCTTTGTCGCCACGTCTTTCATTTGTGCAGGTAGGCCGAAGGCCACACAGCCTTCTGTGTTCCAGGTTCTGTTCTTGGCTGGAGTTGTTGCTTCAGTATGCAAAGTCAGCATTAGCTTGAGCCAGGATTTGTGTTTCTTGTCACGTGCTCGCTTTTAAGGCTACAGATTTTCAAACACATGAGCTGGGAAAGAGATAAGACGTAAGTTCTGTGGGGAGGCTGGTTCGCCCACTTCACACATGCAGTATATTAAGGGCTCACCTTTAGCAACAGCCCAATTAGTAATTGCCGATACTGCTTCTGTACAGAGTGGGAATGCTAACAGTTGCTATGAGAACCTTCCCTTCTGCATTCCCTGCCTCATTTTACATGAACGATGCAAATGTGAGCCATTTGAAGGGGAGGCATAAGCAGACAGGAGCGCCGGCATCTAAATGAAACCCTTGAATCACTCTGGAAGGTGAGGGCTCCCCCCTCATTCCTTCCTTCCACCTCGAGGCCCCGCAGAAGTTTGTTTTCCCTCCATATTTGAGAAGGAAATAAAGTACTCTGACCTTTATTTGCATCCCGCTTAAAAGCAGTTCAAGTTCAACACTTAGCAGGAAGATTGCCTTCAGTGAGCCAAGTTTGGAGGCAGTGGATTTTAATCGCTGAATGTTTGGAAGGAGATGAAATGTGCAGGCCCGGTGAGCATGTGAGTTTACAGCTCTAACTGTTACGCTCAAAATGGAATTGCTCTGCTAGCAGCATTTAAGAACAAAAACTGCGTGGGTTTCTTTTTTGTTGTTGTTTTTGTTTTTCGGGCTAAAAAGCATCTCCAAGGCATGTGCCTGAATGTGGAGTCTTGAATTAAAAAAACGAAACCAGCCTTGCTTGGGAGCTCAGAAGTCATCTGTACTTGCTTTGAACGCTATCCTAGTCCCACGCAGCGCCATTCTCCCCTAGATCTCACTCTCCGCCCTCCCTCTCACACACATACACACACACACAC